>NC_141696.1:381757213-382269783 GCF_964263255.1 Lissotriton vulgaris
GGGTATAAGGGGGCACGGGAGACGTATCCTGGCCCCCTAGGTTTTCTGAGGGTGGCTGAGGAGGCTTATATATGTTGGAATTAAAAAAAATTGAATTTTTCGCGCGGTTAGCTGCCGGTACGCGAACCGGGTAGTGAATCGGGAAGCGAACATAAGTGAAAATTAGTGAAAAATGTACATTCGAAATTTGGAAAGACTAATTAAAGTTAAGGTAGCTCTGAAAAGAGCTTTTGTGTTCTGTGTAAGTTCTAGGTACTTATAAGTAGGTACCAATACACAGTCTTAAATTTTGTATGAAAACTCTGTTCCCCTCATCTGAGAAGTGCACACCATCTCCTCTGTAGATATCTTGCATGTAGTAACGCAAGTTATTGTTGTAGATGGCGCCCATTCCATGGTCTCTCATATAAGCTGAAACAGACTTATTTACATGCTTCCTCGCTTTCTCAATTTGTGGACAAAATTGATTGGACCACCTCCATTTCTGTCTTTGGCATATCTTGGAATATACCAAGGCAGTTTGAGGGAAAAGTGCCATCAATTGCTCAAAGGTGTCCTTTAAGAGCATTTCCAGACCTACCCCAGTCAAAGTGCCCTAATCATTTCCTCCACAGTGCACTATTATGAGGTCAGGGTTTGGCAAATGCAAAAAGGTTTTCACCAATGGTATCAATTGGTGACATCTCAATCCTCTTTGCCCAATCCATTTGATATCCACATTTTAAAAATTGAGGTTGTGTAAATTTCTGTTATCAGCATACATGTGAGCCCAGTGGATATAGCTATGTCCAAGAATCCAGAGAGAAAACATGGCGAGAGGAGGTTCTGCTGCAGTCAGATGAAGTGTGGGAATGAAATGGCAGTTGAAACAGTAGGAGTTTGTAAAGAAAAAAACTGTGGAGTTTCAGTGCTAATGGTTCATTAGCAATGATTGGTGGATTTCCATTGCTGAAAACAGAAAGTTAGGGTGCATGGATGTGTTCTTTGAAAGATGTAATTTGAATGGTTAAGAAAAAATGATATTATGAAAGATTGCAGTGGATTAGCAGGTGTACTGAGAGTTCAGAGTTCATTTGATACATTGTTGTGTGAACTTGTAAACATGAGAGGTCTGGCAGGAGGTAGTTGCTATGGAAAAAGGGCAGAAAGGGCAGAGGGGGGAAGGGTGTTGATTTGAACAAAATGAGGGAAGAGTTTTGATTGGCTGACATGAGAGATATGTGTGATGAATATCAGCATTTATGTGCCTTTCTTGGTTGCAGCCTCTGGAGTGCATACCTTTTGTTCTGCTAAAGAAAACTTGGTGTGTTTCTGAGACTGTTTTGAAATTCAAAAAGCATTTGCTAAGGTGAGATATGGTTTCTTTATTTTAGATAGAGACTAGTATGCTTTTTGGAGAAAATAAGAAAGCTAGCTGTGCATTTAAAATGATGTTTTGAGTCAAGTGTTTGCATTATGTTTTCCAAGATGATTTTGCATTCTTTTACAAATTGTAATTGCAGATAATGTTAAGTATTAGTACTGACAAGGTGTAGTTGTACATAGGAGCTGTGCTATGTTTTCTAATTATGATCAGAAAATCATTTTTAAGGAAAAGGAATGCTTTTTAAATTTATAAGAATTTATTTACTTGCGAGGTGACTCTTGCAATGCGTGTTTTTTATGGAATAGATACATGATGCGTCTGTGCTGTTTATGCCCCATGGTGCTCCACACTGTCAATGTCAAAAGCGATGCATAAGTGGTGCAAGGGCTTTCTAAATACGCCTCCATGGGTGCTTGGCAATTTTAAGTCACTTGCTCCTGGTGCAAGGGCCTTGTAAATAGGCCCCCATGTGTGCTTGGCCATTTTAAGTGACTTCCCCCTGGTGCAAGGGCCTTGTAAATACGCCTCCATGTGTGTTTGGCCATTTCAAATCACTTCCTCCTGGTGTAAGGGCCTTGTAAATACGCATTCATGTGTGCTTGGCAATTTTAAGTCACTTCCCCCTGGTGCAAAGGCCTCTGAGACTGTTTTTAAATTCAAAAAGCATTTGGTAAGGTGAGATATGGTTCCTTTATTTTAGAAAGAGACTAGTATGTTTTTTGGAGAAAATAAGAAAGGCAGTTGTGCATTTAAAATGATGTTTTGTGTGAAGTGTTTGCATTATGTTTTCCAAAAAGCTATTGCATTCTTTTACAAATTGTAATTGTAGATAATGTGAAGTATTAGTACTGACAAGGTGTGCTTCTACATAGGAGCTGTGCTGTGTTTTCAAATTATGATCAGAAAATCGTTTTTAAGGAAAAGGAATGCTTTTTAAATTTATAAGAATTTATTTACTTGCAATGTGAGTCCTGAATTGCGTCGCTTTTGTTGAATAGATGCATGATGCATCTGTACTGTTTTTGCCCCATGGTGCTCCACATTGTAAATGTTAAAAACGATGCATAAGTGGTGTATAGGCCTTGTAAATAATCTCCTATGTGTGTGCATGGCCATTTTAAGTCACTTACCCCTGGTGCAAGGGCCTTCTAAATATGCCCTCATGTGTGCTTGGCATTTTTTAATCACTTATCCCTGGTGCAAGTTCCTTGTAAATACGCTGTCATGTGTGCTTGCACATTTCAAATCACTTCCCCGTGGTGCAAGGGCCTTGTAAAAATGCCCCCATGTGTGCTTGGCCATTTCAAGTCACTTCCCCCCTGGTGCAAAGGCCTTGTAAATACGTCCCCATGTGTGCTTGGCCATTTTAAGTGACTTCCTCCTGGTGCGAGGGCCTTGTAAATACACCCCCATGTGTGCTTGGCCATTTTAAGTCACTTCCCCCTGGTGCAAGGGCCTTGTAAATACGCCCTCATGTGGAGAAGTGTGGCTCAGGGGTTAGAGGCGGCAGACCCGGAAGCTGAGATAGGCCCTGGACAGGGTTCAATTCCCCGCCCCGACGGGGGTTGGGCTCAATAATTCCACGGACTCGATAATTCTCACTCCGGTGCCTACTCGACTCACGGGTTCACACTCTGCGACTCTGGGCAATAGCTTGCTTAATCTCCACAACGGCCCCTCGCGGCGGGATGCCTGGCTTTCACCTTGTGGATACCCTGCCGGGGTATCTCACAGGGGAATACCAGGACGGGTTCCCTAAACAAGCGCATAGATGCCTGTGATGTGGGCGATTTGCGCTATATAAATACATGTACATTTACATTTACTTGGCCATTTTAAGTCAATTCCCCCTGGTGCAAGGGCCTTGTAAGTACGGCCCCATGTGTGGTTGGCAATTTTATGTGACTTCCCCCTGGTGCTGTGTTTTCAAATTATGATCAGAAAATCATTTTTAAGGAAAAGGAATGCTTTTTAAATTTATAAGAATGTATTTACTTGCGATGTGACTCTTGCAATGCGTGTTTTTTATGGAATAGATGCATGATGCATCTGCGCTGTTTATGCCTCATGGTGCTCCACAGTGTCAATGTCAAAAGCAATGCATAAGCGGTGCAAGGGCCTTCTAAATACGCCTCCATGTGTGCTTGGCCATTTCAAGTCACTTTCCCCTGGTGCAAGGGCCTTGTAAATACGTCCTCATGTGTGCTTGGCAATTTTAAGTCACTTCCCCCTGGTGCAAGGGCCTTGTAAATATGCCCCCATGTGTGCTTGGCCATTTCAAGTCACTTCCCCCTGGTGCAAGGGCCTTGTAAATACGTCCTCATGTGTGCTTGGCAATTTTAAGTCACTTCCCCCTGGTACAAGGGCCTTGTAATTATGTCCCCATGTGTGCTTGGCCATTTTAAGTCACTTCCCCCTGGTATACGGGCCTTGTAAATATTCCCCCCTGTGTGCTTGGCAATTTCATATGACTTCCCCCTGGTGCAAGGGCGTTGTAAATACGCTCCCATGTGTGCTTGGCTATTTGAAGTCACTTTCCCCTGGTGCAAGGTCCTTGTAAATACGCCCTCATGTGTGCTTGGCTATTTGAAGTCACTTTCCCCTGGTGCAAGATCCTTGTAAATACGCCCTCATGTGTGCTTGGTAATTTTAAGTCACTTCCCCCTGATGCAAGGGTCTAGTAAATATGCCTTCATGTGTGCTTGGCAATTTTAAGTCAATAACAATAACATGAACAATGTCTGTTGTGGAAAAATCTCTAAATAGAAATAGAGTCTCGAAACTAGTTGAGATTAACATATAACAGAGCACAGGTGATATGTTGAAGCATTCCATTCCATTGCTATTTTCTGCCATCAAGTATGTTGCAAAATCCTTCCATTCAATTGTTTGCTTACTGTTATTGATTTACTGTTTGGTAATAGTATTTAATAACATTTTTTTAATAAATTTTCCACAGATTCAACTCAAAATATTCTTGAAAATTGAAACATGCCCTCAAGGCAAAGAAAAAAAAAAGAAGCAAAGCGACTTACACCGCACCTTAAAAAAATGGAGATAATGGACCTTTGCAGCAGTCCTCTAGAATTAAAAGTTGTGAAGTCACCAAAAAAATTCCGGGTAAGACAACAAAATCTTTTTTAAGAAACATTTTCCGACGAAAAAGTATCACTAGAGAACATGTTTTAGTTCAGAAGAAGAGAGCCAATTTAAACTGGAAGGAAAGGTCCCTCAAAAATGTAACTGCTAGAGCAGGAGATAACTCTGTGCATGGTAGTAGAAGGAAAAATCTGTTTAGAGACATTCATAGACGAATGTTCTGCAACAGGATAATTGGCAATTTGTTAAAAAAATGTTAAGAAAGGTCAACAGAAAGTGGCTTTTTATAAGAGAAAGAAAAATGTAGATAAAATTATTGATCAGGCTTTCGAAATTAAGCGAAAGTTATTTATTTTGGTAATCAATAGAATTAGGAAACTAAACAAGGTAATTTATGATTTCAAATCAAATAGTAGATGGAAGAGAGTAGTTAATCGTAGTAATTTTTGTGAAGTTTTCTCAGGAGAATGGATGCATAGTTCAAGTTGTGAGGCATTTTTCAATGAGGAGAGTTACTTCCAGGACAATGATTTGGTGCATGCAGTTGACACCAGTGGTCGAGCATATGAGGTAAAAGATGGTTGTCCGGTTGAAAAAGAAAAACTTGTGTCTGCAGATGCAGAAGAGGTGTTAGGTGATGAGGTTTTAGGAAGACGTCCTAAGGGACCAGTGTACATCTGGAAGTGTAGTTCTATTTGCAGTGTGCAACAGGATTCCATCAATTTGCTTTGTGATTTTGTTCGCACATTTAATAAGAAACGTTTAAAACAGAAAATGAAGTTGTTGCAAGAATTAGATCCTTGCAGAGTGAGAGAAGTGACAGGTTTGCGTGGTCATTCACTGGCTTGTCTTTCCAAGAGGGTATGCCAGAGTGTTTTTCATCATTTCAGGATGCTAGCAGTGCATCATAATAAAGTGAGGAAATTAGTTAGAATGTTGTATTATGCTAAGAGTCCGGCAATTATGCTTAAACAATTAAGCACTGCTTTTTTTGCATGGTTCTGAAGTAGATGTGAAGAATATTTGTGAAGAAATTGAGTTCTGTTACTTTGCTGGTGAAGAGAACAATGTTGAAATTGACCCAGTAGAAGTAGGTAATGTGGAAGAGAGTGTACTGATTTCTAATATAGATAAGTTTCACAAGGAAATTTTCAACTTTCAGGTGAAATCAAGTGAGAGGCCTAATTTCACTTGTGTGTGTTGTCGACGGACTTATTATAAGAATCAGACTAAGTTAGTGGATTTATATGCAAAAAGTGAAATGGAAAACAATAGTGAATGGAAGGATTTTGCCACATACTTGATGGTAGAAAATCGTTTTGATTTGGGATCGGACCAACGTATGTGTACTTATTGTTTAAAGAAATTAAACCAAAACCGGATGCCTGCTAGAGCAGTTTATAATAATCTGGAATTGGTTGACATTCCTTCTGAATTGAAGGATTTAAATACTTATGAATCTATTTTGATTCAAAGTGTTCATCCCTTTCAGGCTATTGTACGAATGGAGCCAAAGACAGGGAAATTGCCTCCATCAGGTTTACAGAGAGGATTAAAGGGAAGAGTTGTTTATTTGCCTTTAGATTTGAAGAAAAACAGTATTACAATTGGAGTAGAGAAAGTGGAAGAGGAACCTCTAGTTATCCTAGTTAATGGGGTTCCGACAAAGAGTAAGAAAATCTGGCAAGATTTAGTGGATGTTAGGAAAGTCAAAAAGGCAACATTGTATTTGATAAAAAATAATGAGTTCTACAAGAATGTATGTACTGTAGAAGAGGAAGTAAGTGAAGAAGAGGACAGCAAATTGTGTGCTGGGCAAATTGAGAAAATAGAAGCTTCTAAAAATGAAGAAATATATGAACATTACAGTGTTCATCCTTTGCATTCCAAGGAAGTCATGGGGAATGCTATTGAGTTGTTTCAAATGAAACAAGCCAAAGGGAGTCCCATTAGTGTTTGGGAGGAAAGTTTGGAAGCTTGGTGTTTTCCACAGTTATTTCCCACAGGTCGAGGAGGACGATATGATGAGCGACCTGATCAAATTCCTGCTTCTGAATACCGGACTTTACGATTGTATGCAGAAGATCCTAGGTTTCGTCAATGCATTCCCTATTTGTTTCATCTATTGTTTGAAAGTGATCTGTCTGGACTGTCTTATGCAGTAAATCACATCCTGAAAAGTGGTGTACAACTGCGAAATATCTCGGCAAGGGACTTTATGGATAAAGTCAATGTGTAAGACAGTATTTTGGATTCTCACCTGATTAATCTCATGGCATGTCAGCGTGGTACTAATTGGTACCGTCGTCATGGTGACTTAAAATGTATGCTGAGGAACTTAGGAACTCCCACATGGTTCCTCACTCTCAGCTGTGCTGAGTATGGCTGGGAAGACTTTCTTGAATTTCTACGAGAGGCAAATGGAAACATTGAAAATATTGAATTCAAGACACCCGGAGAACTGTGCTCTTTAGATCCAGTGAATGTATGCAGGTACTTCAATCATAGATTTGAAGCTATGATGTCTTTCATCACGAACAAGAAAAATCCACCTCTTGGAGAGGTGTTGGATTTCTTCTGGAGAAAGGAGTATCAAGCACAAGGTGCTCCTCATATACATATGCTACTATGGATCAAAGATGCACCCAAATTTGGAACAGATCCGGATGACTTAGTGATGAATTTCATAGAACAGTATTCTACATGTGCTGTTCCAAAGACAAATGAAGATAAAAGTCTAAGAGAACAAGTTTTACGGTTTCAAAGCCATCGTTGTGGAAAGTACTGTCGTCGTAAATTCAGAAACAAGGACAAGTACTACACCAAATGTCGTTTTGCATTTCCACGATCGGTGATATCTAAAGGAAGAGTGAACAATTTGATGTCTTCGCTGCGACATAATGTGACGAGGAAATCACCCAAAAACACATACAATTTGAAAAGAAACAAAGAGTCCAAGTACATTAACGACTACAACCCAGTGATTTTGTCCATGTGGAATGCTAACATGGATATACAGTTTGTGGCTGACAACTGTATGGCTGTGGCTCGGTATGTGACGTCATACATCACAAAAAAAGAAAAGACAGAACTCAAGGATATGTGGGAGGATATTTCCCATGAAAAGAGCCTCAGTAAGAAGTTGTACAGTTTCAGTCTGAAGATGTTGTCGCATCGAGAAATCGGAGCTTACGAATGTTCTGACCGGTTATCTTCAGCAAGTCTCTATGCCAAATCTAGGAGTATCATTTGGGCGAGTCTTGGTCTTGCTGCAACGCGTAATCGAGTTCTGAAACCTGTACGGGAAATTGAGTATTTGGCGGAGAAGGAGCCAAGCAGTACAGATATTTTGAAGACCAACATGTTGGATACATATTATCCAAATAGAAGCAGTCACCTGGAGAATGTTTGTCTGTATGAGGTTCTACAAAATTACATTTTCAAGAGGAACATCAAAGAAGATATTGATAAAGGAGTGTATGCTGTAATTGGAAGTGAGGGATGTCTGGTCAAGCAAAGAAAATGTCAATTGGTAAATCATCGAAAATTGAATTGCGAATCTCCAGAAAGAAAAGAGTTTTTCTATTTAGCTCTTTTGCAACTTTTCAAGCCTTGGCGTGCAGAAGAGGAACTGCTTTGAGATTTCCTCTGTTACGAAGACTCTTTCAATTCAGCTAAGGAGTCCATAGAATATCCTGTTTTTCCAAAATATCTAGAAATGTTGAATGCAGAAATCGAGCAGGAAGCAACAATTGCAGCTAAGATTGCTAGAGACAGTTCTCAGGACAGTCAGAGTTCTGTTTCATTGAGTCAGGATCCACTAGGAGAACCAGTTATC
The DNA here is from genome assembly GCF_964263255.1 of Lissotriton vulgaris. NCBI lineage: Eukaryota > Metazoa > Chordata > Amphibia > Caudata > Salamandridae > Lissotriton > Lissotriton vulgaris. Next base: position 381,765,517 of record NC_141696.1, read on the forward strand.
GAAAATGAAGCTGCCACTGCCATGATTGAAGTGGAAAGAGCCATGGCACATGCTCAGGAGGATGCGGTTAACTTAGAAGATTTGGAAAGACAACTCAACATTGAGCAGAGGAAAATATATGACGAAGTTACCAAACAAATTGAGCATGGATTAAGTCATGAGAAGAAAGAGTGCTCATGTACGTCGTTGAAGCCTGTCAGACTGTACGTGAGTGGAGAAGCAGGAACTGGAAAAAGTTTCCTCATTAAAACAATTTCATGTTATCTGCAGAAAAGGACTGAGTCATCGCTGTCTTGTTTGTGTTGTGACCGCTCCAACTGGTCTGTCAGCACATAATATTAAAGGTATTACTTTGCATCGGCTACTGATGCTGCCAGTGGAGCATGATAACAAATTACAATACCACAAGTTATCTGGAGATGCTTGTTGTGAAGTATCTAGATTCCTGAAGAAGATGAAACTTCTTATCATTGACGAAGTAAGCATGGTTTCCAATGTCATGCTTGCCTTTGTGCATTTGAGAATGCAGGAAGTTCTTAAAACAGAGTATGAAGTGTTATTTGGTGGCAAACACATAATTGTTTTCGGTGATCTTCTGCAGCTGACACCAGTGAAAGGACAACCAGTGTTTAAACTGCTTACGCATGAAGGTACCAGGAAGTGCCTAGGGAGCATTGGCAACGTTAACATATGGTTAAACTTCAATTATGCTGAGCTGCGTGAAAATATGCGTCAGGCGAAGGATGAAGATTACAAGAATATTCTACAAGATGTTAGAATTGGGAAAGTGACCGAGCGTGGGAAAGAAGCTTTACATGCACGATTACTGTCAAATTTGTATCCAGAAGAAGACGTTCTGCCAGAGGATATTTTTCAGAAAATTACTGAGAAGAAATGTGGAATATGTTTGATGCCAACTCTTGCAGAATGTTCCACCTTCAACAACAAAATGTTGAATATAGAAAACCAAGAGATTGTGAAACTGGAAGCTATTGACAGAATAGAGCATATGGGAGCAACAATTATTTTGTCTGAGAATTTGAAATCTAAATTGGATTCATTAGAGAAGACTATATCTAAAACTGCTGGTTTTGAAAAGACTCTGAATGTGTGCTTAAATTGCCGTATCATTTTGAGAAGGAATTTACATGTTGAAAGAGGTCTGGTAAATGGATCAATGGGTAATGTTGTTGATTTTGAGAAATACAGAAATAGAGATGGAATTGAATTTTTAAAAATTACATTTGATGGCATTGAGGAAGTACAGCTAATTGGTCGTTGCACAGCTAGGTTTTTGCTTGTAAAAGACTTATATGTTTGCCGTAAGCAGTTTCCTGTTTGCTTGACATATGCGGTGACAATCCATAAATCGCAAGGTTTAAGTGTAGACACTGCTTTAGTGAATGTTGGCAGTTCTGTGTTCAAAGAGGGTATGGCTTATGTAGCATTGTCACAAGTCAGAACTTTATCGGGATTGTACTTGATTGACTGTGATGTCACAAACATTTGTGCAGATCTAGATTGTGTTAAGGAATACAATAGGTTAAGAAGAGAGTATGCGCCACATTTGCCTCAATATCCTTTGTTTGAGAAACGTGTGGTAGGCCGGAAACGAAGAAATATCAGTAATAGTAGGGAGGTTGTTGCAAAAAGACCAAAAGTCGATGAACTGAAAATTGTAAGCAGAAAGAAAATGAATTCTGTTGAAGATGTTGTTGGTTTTCAATTTGAAAATAGTTCTGGTGTCAACTGCTATGCTAATATAGTGGTTAATGTTGTCTTTTCACTAGAGACTTTAAAAGAACAGATTGTGATGAATTCGGAACAAAGTTTATGCTGTTTGTTGAATTCTGTGTTAGAGAAATGTAGCGCTGATAGAAGAAGAGTAGAAAGTGTGTCTGAAATTCGTAATCTGTTAGACAAATGTTCAGGTCAAACGCAATTCTCTCAAAATATTCAGCAGGATTGTCAGGAGTTTTTAATGTATATGCTTGATGTATTACAAGATGAAGGTGTAGATGTAGATTATCTGTTTGGCCTTTCTTATCAATGGCAGCATGACTGCGAGAACTGTAGGCTATCAAGTACTACTAGTGTAGACTCAGAAAGATTTATATATTTAACTTTGCTTGACAGTAAATCAGTATCCTTCAATAAGCTAGTAAAAGCAGCTGATCAAAACATGGAGTGTAGCCAATGTAAGTCTGCAATGCTGTCCATGTTAATTATACGAAGTTATGGCCAGTATGTCATTTTAATGTTCCAACGATGTAGGTCTGATGGAAGTAAATTGACAACTTTAATTAATAATTTTGTGGCTTTGCAGTTGTCAATATCAGGAAGGACTTTTGTAACTAGAGCAATTATATATCATGACGGTCCTTCAACAACTTCAGGACATTACACAGCTTATTTAAAATCTGGAAACGGCTGGTCATTCTGCAATGATTCTGTTTTAACTTTCAAAAAAAGATTGCCTTTCCACCTTCAAAATTCTTACCTGGTGTTTTTACAACCAACATTTTAGGGATGGAATCTTGGGATTTGTTCTGAGGAATTTCAAGAGGTTATAATGGCTCCTACTCTATATGGCCTTGTGGATAATTGTAGTACAGAGCGAAAACTGTTTGAGTTTATGAGCTAATTCAAGTAGTAGATCAAAACAAGGAGTAGAGGAAATGTAAGTCTGCAATGCTGTCCACATGATTTATAGAAACTTATGGGTGAAATGTCATTTTACAATTTCAACTACATAAACTGGATGAAAATAAGTTGTCAAGTCTAATTAAAAATGTTTTGGCTACATAGTCATCGATTTCAGGAAGAATATTTGTAACTGTAGCTATTATATGTTATGATGGTCCTTTAACAACATCAGGATATTACACAGGTTATTTGAAAAATAAAAAAGGCTAGTCTTTCGTCAATGATTACCATTTTAGTATGAAGCAATTATGCCTTTTGACTTGTTTTCAGAAGTGAGAATTTAGGGTAGGTAACTGGATTATAATGATTCTAGGTGTTGCTGTAATTTAGTGTGCTGTTTTAAATTGCTTTGTATGTCTCATTTTTCTTTAAACGATGGAGCTTATCTTTCAGAAAGTGGCGGGCAGAAAATAGTAACAGCACAACAGAGTATAAGCTGTTCATAGGACATCCTTTGACGTCATAGAAAGTAAGTTACTTTTGAGGAGTTCTGATTTCTGATTGATTATATTTTATGGGTTTTTTAAACACAATCATTTTGATTGTGGGTTTTTTCCCCGCTGTTATATGATGAATACCTTCAACTCACTGTTTTCAGTGAAATTTGATATATTCTGAGAACAGCAAAAATAAACCATTAGACGATGGCGTCGGGCAAGATGGCGGCGTCAGGCTAGACGCCGGTAGCAGCCTCTGACCAGAGCAGAGGAGCATGCCGCTAAACTAAACCGAGTCATTATCTAGCTGTAAAAGAGAGAAAAGATGGGAAGAGAATCTTGCTGCTAAGATCAATATAGTGCTACGCCGCTGCAAGGAGATGTCGAAATCAGACCAAATTACACAAGCTGCCAGCTCAAGGATCGTACCTTCCAACTGCCTGATCCCCGCAAGGGCGTCGCTCTCTCTCCTAGCCTCGGCAATCGGATACACAGTCCTGCGGCTGCTGATCGGTAACCGCCCCTCATCAGGCGATCAACGTTTCCCGTGGCGGCTGAACTCTGCAAACTCCGTAAACTCCGTAACCAGCACGGAACTCGAAGCGCCAGTGAATTTCGCCTACACACAGTGCTCACAGTGCTCAATGGCCCCGAAAAATGCAGCCACCGTAGCTTCTGCAGCAGCCAAGACAAGGGCAGCGCGTTAAGCCTTGCGGGACCAGGAAACAGGCAATAGGCGCGGTGCTACGCGCGGAGAACTGCATGACACCACAGCTGAGGCGGCAGCAGAGAAAACACCGGCCCGGAGAGGCGCTACCTCTAGCAAAACTCCTGCAGCACCTTTGTCTGCCAAAGCCACAGCGCAGGCTGCCCCAACGGTGATCACAATGTTTCAACGTGCCGCTAGTCAGAAACAAGTGACTAAAACGGCGCAACAAAGTAATCAGAAGAAACAATCAACCATCTCTCTTGAAGGAGCTACAATGTCAACAGCTGAAGGGGGTGAAGAAAATAATGCAGTTGTGGCAGAGCTGACAGAGATAACTGACGATCAGAACGCACCTGAACCGCCCGAAGGGCAAGAGACTGACCCTACTCCTGAGAGACCAGATACTATGACCACGGAGGTAAGCCAGGCACTTCACCCAGCTTCTGTTTCTTCTGATATACCTGTTATACATAAACAGGGGGTTAGCAGTATCTCCACTGATACAATAGTGAATTTAGACCCCCTAGAGATGCAAACAAAAACTCCTAATGGTACTGATACTATTGATACTATCGAGCTTGCTGGGTCAGCTAACACTCCCACCCCTACTGGCAGTAACAGCAATAATGATGTTAACCATACCTTTGAACCGAACTTGGGACCGAACAGGGAGATGTTGTTAGACACTTTGCCTTTGAATATGATACCTGTCTTAAATGTAGACTTAAATACAGACTTACACACAGACTGACAACTGTGGGCTAATAAGTCACAAGCTACTGCTAAAGAGAAAGAGGTCGCAGAGGCTGCAGAGGCTTCAAAATCACATGTAGGTACATCAAAACCCAGCTCGGCGATAAATGATCATCCCATAGACTCTAATGAGGCGCTGGAATCTGATAAGGACATAACAGATTTCTACTCCTTTTCGGAAAATATTAGCTGGTCTGGGGATACGGATGAGCTTGATGAAGCAGATGAAGTTGAGAATGACACAGACTCCAACATAAGCTCAGAATCAGACCTTAACCCCCCAAAAGAGCAACGTGATAGGAGGAGAACTATACTTAAAAAGAAAAAGGCTGGACATCACGGAGCTAATGAACTGTCATGGGATTATACTCCGACCGTTTTGACCCTTAATCAGAATCAGATCCCTATCGCAAAATCTCAAACATCATCCTTAGATCAGATTCAAAACAGAGAGCAATCTGAACCACCGGGAGCTACACTGACACAAGTAATGGAAACAGTCTTACAAGCTATAGCATCTCACCGGGAGGAGACCTCAAAAGACAGTCGTAAAGCCCGAGCGGGACTACAGAAGGTTCAAGGTGTAGTTCGTAAACTCTCCAAGACAATGGGTGCCTTCACAGAAAGATTAAATGACATTGAAGACCGGATTGTAGTAAATGAAACAGAAGCAGCTGCCACAAATGAGCGAGTTGAAGCAAACGAAGCACAGTTTCAGGATATTAGATGGAAACTAGAAGACTATGAAAATCAACTTCGTAGAAATAACCTGCACGTTCTTGGGGTGCCAGAAAAAGTGGAGGGTGAAGACTGTCGCTCCTTTATCATACAACTCTTTCGTGATACCCTTCCTGAGCTTAACACCTGGGACTGGGGTTATGAGGTACAGCGAGCGCATAGGGTTCCTATGTCTATAAAACCTACGGCACCCACAGGCAAATATCCACGTGCAATCCTAGTATATTTTGGGAATTTTTTGCTTCGACAAGCTATATCAGAAAAAGCTACACCTGATAAACACCGCAGCAAGGATTCTATATCCTATTTTGTATGTCCTGACTTCTGCCATTGGACAGTTGAAAGGAGATGGCGACTCAGACAGCTTATCAAGCCTTTTCAAGAAAAGAAGGCTGTAGTATACTTGAACAATCCAGCCAAGTTAAAAATAATTTATGAGGGTCAAACAAAATTTTTCACATCTGAGATCAAGGCTAAAGAATATCTAGAGAGCTTATGAAAGATTCTTAAACAATACATCAAGCTCTATTAGCCAATGATGTGGAGATATTACCGGATTTCCGTAATTTTTCTGGTGGGCCCAAATAGCTACTTATGAATTAGTTAAGAACTGGTATATAATATTATCTTTTCTCTTTTCTTTCTTTTGCTATATTTTTCCTTTCTTCTATCTCGTTATATTGTTATTTTTTTTGCTACGCACTTAGGATTGCATGCTTCGCTGGTTCTGGTTGGAATATGCTAGACCATCACTATAGACTCTTATGGAGTCTTATTGCCTTTTTCGGGAGGTCAGGGGGTGCAAGGGGGGGGTTAGGGGAGGGTGCTGGGTGGGAAACAGGGTGGACAGGGTGGGGGGGAAAAATGCAGTGTAAAACGAGCAGGCTCGAGATTACTAAAGGAATATTGAGGAACAACACAACACTATGCAAGGTTCACGAATACCGTCTAAAACATAAAACAACTAAATGGGGAAGCTAAACTTAGGATGCTGGAATGTGGCAGGTCTTAACGACAGAGGAAAGAGGGCCCAATTTTCCCAATTAATGGTTCAAAGCTCCTGGGACATCATCTGTATACAGGAAACTCATATTCCCATAGGAGAGATAAGTCATCTAAAAATGCCAGGCTTTAATTTATTGGTCACAACTACACAAACCTCGAAAACCAGAGGAGTTACAATCTTAGCGAGAACAAGACTAGGTACCCCAATACGTAAAAAAGCTGATATCCATGGTAGATGGGCCATTGCTCAACTAGATATGGGCATTACTATTTGCTCCATCTACGGCCCTAATCTTGATGACCCTGCACTATATATCGAATTGGAATTAGAATTAGCATCATGGTCAGGCACTTTAATTCTCTGTGGAGATTTTAATTTAACATTTAATCAACCACAATGCCATCAGAGTCATTACAACTACACAGGCCGAAAACCGAGAGTATTCAGGGCAGTACTAAACTTGATTTGTAGTTATAATCTTCGAGACATATGGTCCTTAAAAAATACAAGAGATCCGGGATACACTTACTTTTCATATCCCCATAGAAAATATGTACGCATAGATTATATATTTACAACCATGGATATTGCCCTGAATGTAGGCATGGGCGGAAAATCCGTTCCGCTCGCGGATTTTGCGGATTTTCGGGAAATCCGCAATCTGCGAGATTTGCGAATTTCCCGCAAAATCCGCAAATCCGCGAGCAGCGGATTTTGCTCGCACTGCTCGCACTGTTCGCGTGAGTTCGCGCCCCGCGAAATAGGGGAAAATTGCAGAAATACGATCTTAGCAAAACTGAAAGTAACTACTTACCAGGTTCAAAAGTTCAGGCTCATCATTAGTAGCCATTTCCTGTAGTGCTTCCTGAGGGGCCCCTCCAGAGTTCAGTTGCCAGTTGAAACTATTATGTGACCCTGCTCTGAACCTCAGAATAGTTACACATATGCCACAAAGGTCCTGAATTACAGCTAAGGGAGACAAGCAGGAGCCAGGCTGGAAGTTAAAATCCATTAATCAGCCCCTAATTCATTATTGTCAGTTGGGGCAGGGCAGGTGTTGTAACTAATTTTGCAACAATGAAAGCACTTAGCAAGTGCAAAAGATCACTAATCAGGGCGCACTAAGGAAGCAGGTGCCAGCTAAAAAAATATTCTGTGACACATTAATCAGCCCCAAATTAATTCAGGTCACTTGAGGCAGGGAAGGTGTGCTTTGCTTTGCCGAAAATAATGTACACTGGACAACCAGAGGGTGTGGGGATGAAACAGAGGGTGGCATGGGTGGGCCAGAGGGTGGCATGAGTAGTCAGAGAGTGGCAGTGGTGACAGAGAGTGGCAGTGATGAAGAAGAGTGTCCCAAACAGGCTGGACACGTAGAAACAACAAGTTCGCGAAACTTGCGACCCGACAGGTAAGTTCGCAATTTGGGAAAGTGTACAAAACCCTCGCGAACTGGCAGAAACACGGGCGAACACAAAAAAAAAAAAATCCGCAAATTCGCGGGAATTCGCGGATTTTGCGGATTGCGAAATCGGCAAATCCGCAAAATTCGCGAACGCGAGATCCGCAAAATTCACTCATGCTTACCTGAATGCTCTTATCTTTAAAGCCCCCAAGACAATATCAGATCATAACTCTCTCCATATTACATTCGAGGCTCCTGGATACAACCGGGTTTACCCACAATGGACATTTGATCGAAAACTACTGGTCAATCAAGAATACATAGTGCATATTACACAATGGACCAAAGAATATTTCGATATAAATCAATATAGTGCATCACGCATGATTGTATGGGACAGCTTCAAGGCTGCGTTAAGGGGTGAGACTGCCACTTTTGTTGCCAGCCATAAAAAAGAACGAGAAAAGATACATACCCAGCTAACAAACAGACTACTAAATCTAGAACACTTACATGCCAACCAATTACATCATGGTGCACAGGCTGACGATACTCTGAGGAAGATCTTAATACTTAAAGCTGAGATAAATAATAATTTAACTCAAAAAGTAGCGGAAACTCTCCAAGCCAACCGAAATAAAATCTATGAGACAGGGGAAAATGTAGGGAGACACCTTGCTCTAAGAACCCGGCAAACTCAATCTCGTAACTTCATACAAGGTATTGACTACGGCGGCCAGAAATATACCACCCAGGAAGATATAGCTATATGTTTTCAGGATTATTACCAAAAACTATATCAGAATGAAGATAAACGATCGAGCGATGAAACCAAAGAGATTTTAGTCAACTGGCTCAGAGAGACAAACATGGCAGAAACCCTCGATGAAGACACAAAGAAAGAGTTAGATAAAGAAATCTCCAGGATAGAAGTAGAGCTGGCAATAGCTGAATTAGCTGCAGGGAAAGCAGCGGGACCAGACAAGATACCCCTAGACCTATATAAAATATTGGGTAAAGTAATTATCCCATTCCTGTATGATCTCTTTTTAGGGATTCAGTAGCATGGAAAACCCCCTGAATCGTGGAAACAAACCAATATAGGTATTTTCAGGAAAAAGGATAAACCACCCGAATTAACAACATCATATCGGCCAATCTCATTGATCAACTCAGATTCCAAAACATACGCCAAAATCTTTGCTAACCGCCTTGATAAGATCATTGAACATCTAGTGTCTCCCTGGCAACACGGGTTTATACCAGGTAAGAGCACCACAGATCATACACGCAGAGTAATATCTCTTTTTGACATTACGAAAGTAGAGAGGGGTCAGATGTCGATGATCTTGCTGGATGCCGAAAAGGCTTTTGACCGGGTTTCCTGGCAGTTTCTTTGGGAAATATTAGCCATCAATAACATCGGCCCGGTATTTATAAAATCAATAACAGCCCTTTATGTTGATCCAAAAGCTAGAATTCTGACTGGTGGCTGCGAATCCGAAAATATAAACATTCAGAGAGGCACGCGACAGGGGTGCCTGTGCTCTCCATTGTTATTCGCACTCTATATCAATCCCTTAATTATTAAACTATTAACATCGCCAGTGATCGTACCAATTAAAATCGGCATCTACGACACTGTAGTCCTTGCATATACCGATGACGTTGTGGTTGTAACAACCAACCCTACAGAGGCCATAATTGAAATAGAAGAAACCACCAAATATTTTGGGCACTATTCTGGATACTCTTTAAACCAAGATAAAACGATGGTTATATGCACCGAGAATACACCATTTATAAGCCAATACAGAGTAAAAAATGCAAAATACCTAGGAGTGAATATCTCGTCAAATACTAATGATAATAATACACTAAATTACGATCCTCTAATTAAAAAAATAAAAGCAGTTCTACTCAGAGTAAACAACCTTCACCTGTCCATAATTGGTAGAAGTAATTACGTCAAAATGACAATATTCCCAAAGATATTATATTTGTTTCGAGCAATTCCCCTTCTAATCAATAATGCCTCTATGAAAACGTTGAACCAAGCAATATCCTCGTTTATCTGGAATTACGGGAAGATAAGAAGAGCCCCACCTAATTTAGTATTACCAGTTTCCAGAGGTGGTCTAGCGGTCCCAAATTTAACATACTATTTATGGGCAACCATCTTACAGCAAATGACATTCTTGCTTACATCCAGCCGCAATGACCATAATGAATCACCACAACACATACCATCCATCTATGAATTAACATCTAGAGGTCTACTATTAAGACAAATTGAACCTTCCTATTTTAAAAAGATTAAATTCAAAATCATTACAGATGCCTTTAAAATTTGGACTAGAACTACTAAAATAATGACAATTCCTAAATACACCAAATATACACCCCTATGGCACTGCTCAGTAATACCCCAATACCTTAACGACAATATAACTAATTGTTGGGAGAATTTAGGACTAATCACTATCGGCGACTTCTTAAATCTACATGGTAGAACAACATTTGACGAATTATATGTTAAATATCATATCTACTCTACAGATTACCTAAAGTTTATCCAAATCTACACATCATTGAGACAATATATTTCAAATATAGACTTAAAATCCATACACTCATAGATCTCATACAAAAACAAACAACCAGAATAAGTGACATATACGACATTCTCTTGAGTAATCACCCCGACGACCTAGAAACTATAGAAACTAGCTGGGCCAATAAATTAAATAATCCTAATGTCGACGTAGATATGTCTTTACAATTATCTTCTAAAGTTATATTAGCAAGTAATCTAAAAGCCCAAATTTACAAAACTATATGCAACTTATATTATACACCCTCCAAACTGTTTACATGGGGTAAGATTCCTCATGATAAATGTCCCAGATGTACACTTGGACCTGCAAATTTGATACATATGTTCTCTGACTGCCCCAAATTAGATCAAATTAAGAAAAGCATTACAAAATACTGGGCTGAGATTTTTGGCCATGAAATTAGAACATCAACAACTTTATTCATGCTAGGCTATGATAGCTCTCTAGACCTTAGCAACCCAGAAATTTTTACTACTTACATAGGCACTGCTATCTATAGAATTATCCTAGCAGCCAGATGGAAGGACTCTGAGGCCCCAGCATTTCAGGGATGGCTCAGTAGACTTTTAGCAATATATAAACAAGAAGTGGCCATCTATAGAACCAGAGGGAAAAAATCTCGATCATATGGGGAACTAATTTGGTCACCAGTATCCAATTGGTATGAACAACAGAGGGATTAAAATCAAAATTTAGTTTAGGCTAGTATAATACATGTAAATAGAAGACCTCTGGTTTAAGGTTAAGCTATATTTTCATAATATGTTATGGTTTTAAAGATTCGAAAAATGAATGTACTTTTTGCTGATCTTTATATATCTGCCATTATGAATCTTGCAAACTTTTTGCCTTCTGTTATGTATAATACAATATTACTTTTTTGTTATGTATTTAATTATGTATTTCTCGAACCTGCTCAATATAAAAAAAAATAAAAAAAAACCCATTAAATATGTATAATTAATTTTGTACTTTGAATTGTGATTTTTAATATGTATTCATCTTGTCTCATGCTCACTCATCTTTTACTACCTTTTAATAATTTAAACATTTTTGTTCTTTCTTACACAGATTAAAAGTATAAAAATAACAAGTGACTAAGTTAACGACAATTATAAGGTAAGTGTTTAGTACTCTTTACGTTACATCTCTATCACATTTAACTTTTATTAGTTCCACTGCTTCATTTCTTTAACCCTCAGTTTTTTGCCTTTGCTACTTCCCTTATTTATTTTTCTATTACTTACTTATACTACTCTTTCCACTCCTTTTCTCAGTTCCTCTTTCAACAGTATATGTGTGTTACTCCCTCTATTTGTCTTTCTTTTAACATAACTCTCTGTTTACTTACACTTCTTTTTAAAAAAAAAAAAAATTTTTAGTTCGCTTCCGGTTCGCGTACCGGCACGCGAACCGGGAAGCGAATCCAAAGAAATAGAGGTTGCCAGAATGCTTAACATTCTAGCAATTTCTTATAAAGGGGAGGTAGTTCTGAAAAGAACTTTTTTATTATTATTTTTGTTGTTTTATATTTTTTTTATTATTTTTCTGAACATTTTTATAGTGTTTTTGTATTTTTTGAACGGTTTTATATTTTTTTTGGTTTTTTTCAGGGGGAAGAACGAAAAACAGGCATTAGAAACAGCTCAACAGGAGCAAAAAAAAAATCACTTTCTGGGGCGTTTTGAGCACTTGTGATTTTCATATGCTCTGTTCATTAATTAAACGCTCATTTCGCCGTAACAAAGCAACCCCCCACAATAAATGCACACCAGCTTGATATGTTGAAAATTAGTTTGAATAGTGGGGACCGTCTCCCTCGCCTCTGGTCCTGAAAGACTTTCATGGGTTGAGGTGGTGGCCACAGGAGTTGGTGGATTTTCCCGTAGGTTACGCACCTCCGCCACACTGTAATTTATTGGTTGCCACCTTTGCATGTGGCGATGCATAGTATAGCTACCAAAGCTATACTTTTTATCCGTGCCTCGGGACAGAGTTTCTTTACGTATCAGGCATGTAACATAACGTGCATTCACCTTTTTTTGGCCTGCAGGAAATGAAAAAAACTGCCAAATGAAATTGTCCTTGCGGTGTGATTTCCGGGGCTCTTCAGGCAAAAATTCTATTTGAGGTACATCCTGTTCTTCTTCTTCCTCCTCTTCTTCAGGGTTGGGAATAAACTGGGGAGGTGGTCCATCCTTCCTAGGAGGTTGTGGTGGTGGTGGGGGTCCACCAGCAGCTACAATTGAAGCCATCTTCCAATAATCAAAATAGTTCTTCCTCTCACAAAGTTGAAAGTCAGAGTGAGAAAAAAGGAGGGGGCTTTCATCATTTGGGAAAAAAAAAATTCTAAACCAATGAAAAATGTTATTTTTAGGTCACATGACCTAGCCTTACATCATTCAGAAACCAAAAGTGAAATCAACCAATGAAAAGAGTTATTTTCAAGTCACATGACCTGTTACGCTTACGTTATGCGTCCCGCTACGCGCCCCGGATCGCTTCCGGGTAGCTGCGCTTCGCGCCTCGGTTCGCGTTCCAGAACGCTTCCGGGTGCGCTAACGCAGCGCGTCATAAGACGCATTGCGCTTACGCGACGCGTCACGATGTTGTTTTCTAACGCGGTGGTTGCGGAACGTTTACCGGTTCGCGGACCGGTTTGCGGAACAAAATTGAGCTAACGGGAAGCTGCCCGGTTCGCAGACCGGCAGCAAAACAAAAAAAAATAATTAAAAAAAAATAATAAATAAAAAAAATTATATTACAAATATATAAAATATATTTTTGAATTAGAATAAGAATACATTTTCCAGCTTTTGATATTTGCTATTAAAAAACCATTGAAATTCACTGAAAAAACCATAGGTTATAGATCATATATAGTTAGGAATTAGTATTTACAAAACCTTAAAAATTCACTGAAAAAACCATAGGTTATAGACCATATATAGTTAGGGATTAGCATTTACAAAACCTTATTTTACTCTCACAAAACCATTGAAATTCACATATATAGTTAGTTGCACTAACTATATATCGCGCACCCGCAATCCACTGCTGATGATGTCACATATTACATCATTCATGACATGGTAAGTGACATCACTGATGACATCACTGATGACATCTCAAATGACATCACTGATGACATCTCATTTGACATTACTGATCACATCGCTGATGATATCATTCATGTGATAATACAATGAACCTCTTCAGACTCTAATATAACCTTACATACACTCAGTGTAAACAGACACTCACAGACTGTCACTAATCCATGGAATTACTCACACACCTAGTCAATCATGCAAACAATCAATCACACCTCCATTTCCTCAACTATACAGTTATACACACCTTACTTATTCAAACATATACTAACACATATTTACTCTCTTATACAATCCCTGATACAAGCTCACAATGATCCATACAGCCACTCACACATTCACATTCATTATATATGTCAACTCTCACATGTACTGTGTTTTACATATGTACTTACTTTGACATGTAGCACTGAGATATCCATTCACTCACCAATACACTCATGCACACAGTCAACCGCCTATACAGCTGTTTCCACATGCACTTTTGAACCCATACATCTAGTGAATCAACTGCTCACACATCTATGCACAGAGTCATACACCTCCCAGCCACCCACACACACACTCAGTCTCCCATACAAATACTTGGTCAACCAATCAATAACCCATATAGTTATTCATATAGCTACTGATCAACACATGCAGCAGTTTACAGAACAACAGATATAATGATGCACAAATTAAGACTGTTTAGTCACTAACCCATGCACTCAGTGAGACACATTTAATCACTCTCTCATACAGTCAGTCATGCACCTACTAAATCCTACATCCAGACACTTATACATCCACTTATTCTTCAATATATAAGACATATTTTAACTTTACAGAAACATACAGTCACTGGATGATGTCATCAGTGATATCATCAGTGATGTCACTGACCATGTCATGAATGATGTAATATGTGACATCATCAGCAGTGGATTGCGGGTGCACGATATATAGTTAGTGCAACTAACTACATATGTGAATTTCAATGGTTTTGTGCGAGTAAAATAAGGTTTTGTAAATGCTAATCCCTAACTATATATGGTCTATAACCTATGGTTTTTTCAGTGAATATATATATATATATATATATATATATATATATATATATAATATATATATATATATATATATATATATATATATATATATATATATATATATATATATATATATATATATATATATATATATATATCTTCCACAAAAACACCTGTTTTTTTTCAAAACAGAGACGGAAACGGCACTCCACTTTTTTTCAGTTAGAGTGATGACATCAATGTGTTTTGGCTGCTGCTCGCAACCTTGGTCTCGATAATAAGCACTATTTTGTTTTACATTTAAATACATAGATTTTTCCACGGTACATCAACATAGAGCGAGGTAACTTTGCGCTCTAAAACGAGACACACCGTTTAGACAATAATGGTGCCGTCTTGGAACATTTTAGCATTGCACAAGTTACTCCTTCATTTAGCTGACAATATATTTTATCCTCATTTAAATACATTTTACCGGAACAGTTCCATATCAATGCACAAAATAAAATGAGTGAAATGTTTTAAAAGGAAAGTACCTATTTATTAAAGTGCTCCTGTACTCACAGTTCCATAGCTGCCAATTTTCACCTAGAATTTCTAAGTGTACCCTACAGTACTTGTCTCCTATATCTGAAGTGCCAGTGCTCATATGAACTCTAAAACATCTTTTTATAATTTTTAGTTTTCAATTTTCTAATTGTTTTAATAATGTGGCCTTCCAATATATATATGGGGACTCATAATATAAACCAATGGGACACCAGGTGTTACGATTGAGCAGTTCAAACACTGAAGAAGGCTGTTATGCCGAAATGCATTTGGAGGACTGCTAATAAATGATTGCTTACACCCCGCGAGTGCCTCGTATCCTTTGGATAGAGCTTTTATTTTGAATGCAAGACCTCACCCTCGTAAAACGAGCACCCGCCCTCAGGGTTCAACGGATTTGGTGGGACTTTGGAGCAGGAATATATATATATATATACACACACGTATCGTTCTCTCTCTCTATATATCCATATACTAATATTATAAAGAGAGAGAGCCCAAACCTTTGAGGCGGGTAAGCTCAGGAACCACAGCGCCAATCGGAACACCCAATACAGCATTGCAAAAGACAGTATCAGCAGATAGACATAGGCTATACAGCAGCCCACCATATACATTATAAGGGGAAAAGAACGTTAGGGGCAAAGTAGTCCCCTGTGTGCATTGTGCTGGGGGCGTGTGCATAGAGCAATGGGCGCGGCATTCGTCAAAACCCTGCTGGATTATACCGCTTGCGAGAACCGTTCTGAGTAGTCCGTTGTGGGCGTGTGCGTTGTGCTGGGGCGTGTGCATGGAGCGATGGGCGCGGCATTCATCAAAAACAAGCTGGATTCAACCGCTTGCGAGAAGCGTTCTGGGTAGGACTAGCGTTCCAATACGAGTGGGCGTTGCATTTGGCATTGTTGTGGGCATTGGCCGTTGACGGCATGTGGGGTGTCGAAGTGGCGCTACAGCGGACAAACACGTTCGCGGCTGACACAGTTCGCATGTTGCAGTGGAAAGCGTTGGACGCAGGGAAAGTTGGACTCAAGAGTGGTAAAAGTTACTGTTCCCACTTCGGTCAGTGCGACAGAAGGGAAATCGTTGGACTCAGGAGGGGTACAAATTACTACTCCCACTCAAGTCAGTTCAACAGTAGGGAAAGTGCTGGACTGCGGAGGGTTAACATTTACTATTCCCACTCCAATCGGTGCAACAGTAGGTACAGGGTTGGACTCAGGTGGGGTAACAACTTAATAATCCTACTCCAATCGGTGCAACAGCAGGGAAAGTGTTGGATTGCAAGACGGAGAATGTACTATTACCACTCCAGCCTATGACACACTGTAGGGAAAGGGTTGGACTCAGAAGGGGTAACATTGTAGTATTCCCACTGCAGTGTGTGCACAGTAGAGAAAGCTTTTGATTGACAAGGGGTAACATTTACTATTCCCACTCCAGTCTATACAACAGTATAGACTAGAGAGTAGTTCACTTTAAATAAATAAAATATGTTCCCAACTACATTAAATAACAGAGCAAATAAATATTTAAATATAAAATATATACAAAAAATGTATAAAGAATTTCATATTTATTACAATGTCTAATAAATATTTAAATTAAAAATATATTAATAATATAATAAAATAACACACAATATTCTCACAATCATATAAATCAACAAATATGTTATTTACAAATAAAAAGCATGACATAATTAACACATAACATAATAAATAACACACCTTTTAAGGAATAATTACCTATTTTTCAATTTATTATAACGTATATAACTCCCTACCTTATAACTCTACATGCTAAATAACGCACACTTAAAATATATCTTAACAAATATAATAATTACAAATATTAAATCATTAATTATCAATTAAACAATTAATAGTATTTAACTAATAAAATATTTATATTTAATTAACTTCCCACCCTTAATCGCTACAAACACAATGAACACATAATATGTAAATCAAAAATATCCTATTTACAACACTTACATACATAATTATCAATTAAACAAATAATACCAATTAACTAATGAGAAATTAATTATACTTAGTTATTTTCCCGCCCTTTACCCCCACAAACCTAACAACCAGCACCTGATATATAACTAAAAAATATCTAAATGACACTATTTACATAATTAATGATTCATTAAATTATTAATAATGTACATTAATTATCATAATTAATTTCTTTCACACCCTTTACACCTACATAAACCACAACCCACACCAAAAATATAAATAAGAAAATAAATGAATTACAAAATTAACATAATTAATGATTAATGACATAATTAATCATTATAAAACAATTATTAATAATTATATTTAAAATACTTCCCACCCTATACCCCTAGAAATCCCAACAGGCACCTAAAACAACGTAATAAAAAAACAACATTACACAGTTACCATCATTATTTATTAATTAATCAATTATTAATTACAAATAATTATTAATTAATTATAATTAACCTAGCCCCTTCCATGTAAAACCAACAACCAGTGATGGTACTAAAAATAACAATAAACTATTAAATTAAATGTAAAAACAATTAACAATGCACAAACGTTATTAAAAATATGAATATTAATTATACAGACAAATAACATATAATAAAACATATTAAAATAGGCATAAATAATAAAAAATCATATTACTAACATAAATATTGTTGTCAACAATATTACCAACATTAATTTTTTTAACATTGATAGTACTTACGTTAAAATCAATATATATTCTTGTCAACGTTATTTTTTCATACAATATTTGTGCATCACAATATTTGCAACTCAATATTTTTGCATCTCAACATTTTATTTTCGATATTTTGTCTGAATACCACGGTATGCAGTTAAGGGGAATGTTTGAATTTTTGTTGCACTGGGCCGCTATAAGGATTCAGTGACACGTAGTCTTCCAAGAATTCACTTGCCAGGTGGGATTTTGATGTTGGTGTCTGACAGTTTTCTTCGATTTGAGGTGTCTCTATTATGCCACTCCTCAAAAAAGAGCTAGCTGTATTGGCATCATGCGATAATGAACTGTCAGCAAGGTTAGCAAAAGAGGAACTGTCATCTAAGCTGCCAACATAAGAAGATGAATCATCAACCTCAGTGTGAAATGAACACTCAGCATTGTCAGCATGTGAAGAAATATCGGTTATGTCAACAATGATAGAATTATCATCAGCACAGGGAGAACCAGCAGCAAAGGCAGCAGATGATATTTCAGGAATACCAAAAGAATTTGAGCAAGTGTCACTGCTAAAAAGAGCAGCATCAGGCCACTCGTTTCTTCTCTTGCCTTCATTAAAACCTGTAGGAGGGTTTTCAGTAATCCTTTTGTTAGTGAAAAAAACAATATTTATCTTTGTTTTTGATCTTTTGGTTTTGTAGTACAGAAATACATGTTGTCTGTATTTCTTTGTTTGCAGCTGAACTCAGAAATGTTACAGCTAAAATGTCATACATGCAGAAAAAAGGTTAGAGTATGGCATGGTACACTGCACATAACAGTGAGGGAACATCATACACAGGGCAGTGAGGAAACATCGGACAATGTAGGGCAGGAGGGAGAGGGCAGGTGAATGGACACGGACAACAGAGGGCAGAGAGGCAGTGGGTAGGGGCAGCAATCTAACTGTGCAGGGCAGGCGGGAATGGCAGTGGCAGAAAAACAGCAACACAGGGCTGGATGTGAAGGAATGTGTATGAACTTAGAAAATGAAGGGCATGGAGGAAGGGGCTTAGGGGCAGCAAGTTTGGATGGGGCAGCAAAATGGACAATGCCAGGCAAGACCCTACATACAACCCTCCCTTGCTGTGCATTACAATGGACATCTTACTTACGTTACAAAAAACCCTGAAACATCACTGGGGAAAAAAAGGTGACAGTGACAATATAATTATGAATTGGAGGAATATCTACATTTAAATTAAAAAAAACCTCAGTAATTGACTAGAAAAAACAAAGATTAAAGGGATTTTATAGTTAGGTAACAATGTCACATGAAACTTACCATATGAACCTAACAAAACCATTGAAATTCACCCTAAAGTAACTATTACTTGCACCCTTGCCATGCATTGCTTTTGCCCTTAAAAGAGAAAGACAGACACAGTCAGAGATAGCCAGAGAGAGAGATAGAGATCATTTTATCAGAAGAGATCTTGGAAGGTAGGGGCCTTTGCAATTGTCCACATAGATTATTCCTTAAAAAGTCTCTGGCTGTTTTCTTGCTCTGACAGGCTGGATAGTGAGGAAGGTGGCCAGCCGTAGTCAGGTGAGGCAGTAAGCTTGAATGTCCCTTACTGCTTACAAGCATCACCAAACATTATTGACTTTTATGTATTACCAATTTCCTTAGAAGTGCCCTTTCAGTCCCTTTAAAGTGGCAGTCTGTGCTTCTCACTTAGAAGTGACAGTACTTATTGAATGTATTATATATTTTATAAACAACCTAGTGTGCTCCAAAGTTTAGGGAAGGGCATGCATAGTTTGGTTTACTGCTGAACTTTAGAACATGAGCAGCAGTGGGTGCGTGTAAAGGCTGTGCCAACAGCCCCACGAAGGCTTCAAGGATACATTGGCTCTCTTACTAGTGATGTGCTCCTGCAAGAGTGCTGAATGGGTTGCAGCTGCTGATGACATCTGATGTGATCTGCAGGTGAAGTGTTGTTCAAAATGTGCAAACTAAAGCATCATTCTGAAATTGAAATATTGAGTAATTTTCAATTGGGTGAAAGTGACACTTCCACCGACAATGCTTTCAAAAATGCAAAGTGAAGTGCTATATGAAAACACTTGGACATCCTCCACAAATACACACTACAGATAAACAGGTAAGACTATCAAGTCTAGTCCCAGCAGCTGATCTTGCATCACCAACAATTGAAACAGTTCAGTTGCGCACCCCCAGGAAACAAAGCTAGTAAGGCGCATGGCTTTTCTCCTCTTTCTCTTATTTCTCCCTCTCCCCTTGCAAAATTCTCTACTATGTGAATGGGCTGGTCCTGCAGGGGACATGTGAGGGTGCTGCCAGCCCCACCCAACAGGTGATGACATTGCAAGATTTCATCTGTTCCTGCTGCAAGCTCTGAGCGGGCGTACTTACGGCCCACATAGCGATGTCAGACAATACGGGTCAGATCACAGCAAAACCTTTTAAAATGGGAACACCACTGGATTTTAAAAAATCAGCTCACAACTGGGCCTCAGCCACTGACCGTTCACTCGCTATCAGTTTTACCAATCTAACCCTGGGTGCCAAGCACAGCTGTTAATGGGGTACTATTTCTTACCTTTGCTCAGAGACCTGTGCAGTAAACTCCACTCTGGTCATTGAGTTTGCACAATTTAGG
Organism: Lissotriton vulgaris; assembly: GCF_964263255.1. Lineage (NCBI taxonomy): Eukaryota > Metazoa > Chordata > Amphibia > Caudata > Salamandridae > Lissotriton > Lissotriton vulgaris. The sequence continues at coordinate 381,785,954 of NC_141696.1, forward strand.
CACTCTGTGCAGGAACGCAGAGTTCCTGAATTCCGCCATTCGGGCATGAAGTGGAGTTTTAATTTGCATTGCACATGCAAGTTTTGTTTGACTCTGAACAGCAAGAGTCTCAGGCTGCTTCCAAGCATGTCAAAGACTTCTTGCACTGCTAGCAAGCTCCTGCGAGACTTTGCACTTGCTCGCGCAGCTTCCAGCCAATCTAGTATTCTTAATGCCGATCGTGACTGCAAACAGAGTGGTCAAGCAGCTTTTCTGCTGGAGATGCAGCTAAGAGGCATTTGGAGTCAAATTTCTTCTGAAACTGGCCATTGCAATTTTGTTTTTTTTGTATGAGTAGCCTTTTCTAAACTTTTTTATTTAAACAGGAAGGAAGTGCCCCAGAGACTCTAACTTCCTGAACCTGTCCAGCAGCTCCTCCCAGTGCTTTCTCCCTCTCCTGGTCACTTGAAATGGGGATTTGGAGCTGGAAATCCCTCTCCTTGTCTGCGGCATATATACAATTGGATTCAAAGACTTTGTATTTGAGATTCCACAAGTTGAAAAACTGCTGTATAAGGGTATTGTTTGTTGGAGTGGCGAAATGCACTTGTATTTAATTGTACTTTGATTCAATTTTTAAAACTTATTGTGGTTGGTGGCCTGCAGTTTGAGTGGAGTCCTAGTTATATTTTTGCATTACATTTTTCTTCTTTTGTAAAGGAACAATGTTCAATACATTTTCTCCATGTTTGTTAAATTTACAATATTTATTTATTTTACTATGTGGCCTAGTCTGACAATGGGCCATCCAGTCAGAAGGGCCCGTACTAGTCATAGGTGCATGAAACAACTGTTTCTGTGGTGTCTGTTGAATTGAAACATCATTTAGGCCATGGATGCCACTGGATTAAAATGCTAAATGCATTTTTGTGGTATTTCATGTTTTTTCCCTGCAAACAGTGTATAGGTGGGGTAATACCTTTGGAGGATGTGTGTTGTTGTAAACATGTTTAGCTCTGTTCATTTTAGTTTTTGGCATTGCTGAATTAATGCTGTGTTCTCTGTGTTACCATGCTTCCTTTCAGTAGCCTGTGTGTATGTGTGCGTGTGTGTCATAAGCCACAGTTTGTCTTTGTTCCCTATGCCACGTGGCCAGGGCCATTTTGTATAGTCAGTGTACATTGGCCTGCATGGATGCTTTAATTTCCAATCTTCTTGCTTGTTGTTGTGACCAAGTGACTGGATGACATTTTGTGCAGGCAGTCAGTGTACTTTTGCCATAGGCTGGCATGTCCTCTTTGTTGTGGCCATGTCTCCTTGCTCAGTGTTAGTTGTTGTTGACGACCATGTGACACTGGCTGGCAGCCATTTTGTGCATCCAGCCAGGGTGGCCCTTTGCCATAAGCTTGCATGGATGGTTGAGAATAATAGCAGTGTAATTAATTAATATGCTTGAAAATCATTTAACTTATCTTTCATTTTTTTATTTCAATATTTTTGATTTTATTAATTTTAGTATTGTTTTCATTTTTTTTAAATATATTTTTTCTTGTAATTGTTTTTTACTATTAATTTTACAAATAATTAATGTCTGCTATAGGTGCACTGCACAACAGCATTCATTGTCTAAGGATTAGTCCATTGGCACCTGCACCTCACTGAGTGCCACATCACAAACAGTTATATCTGTATGTTGTTGTTGTTGCTCTTTCTTATCCTTCCTGAGTTTACTGTACACCACAAACATTGTGTGGTTTTATGAATGGATAGTTAGAATGTATTGCTAATTATTTAAAATAACTTAAGTAACCATATTAAATGATATTGTTTGTTTGTAATACTAAATGGACTGCAACAATGCCACGTTTCATTGATGTTCTTCTTGCTTGTTTGCTTTTAGGTGCACAAGAGAAGAGACATCACCCACAGTACTACCAGCAGAAGGCTTGTGCACCACATGGTGTGTGACTAACTACGAAACACGGTCATCTCTTCAGCTTGTGAAGCTAAGTGCCACTGCAAACAAACAGCTTCAAGATGGCCCCAAAGAAAGGTGCTTCCAAGAAAGTGGCCTGTGCGGAGGAGAAGAAGCACATTTCCAACACTGGCGTGCCAACCACAACCTTTTTCGGGAAAGTGGTGCCTGTAGTACCAACTTCCAGCGAGCAAGCTGAGAGCAGCACTCATGCATCAACAGCACCACCACCCAACATATGCCCAGGACCATGCTTGTCAGTGAGGCAGCCAGTGCAATCATGTTGACACCGAATAGTAGTGAGGTTGAATTGTATTTGACCCTTTTGCAAAATAGTACACAATCGTTTCAGGAAAAAAAGCAAAGTAGACTTCAGACACAGCCTCAGCCATCAATAGTACATTTGCCTGATGTTGGAGCAGAACAGGATGTAGAGCTTCCTTCCGAGCAAGAAGTTGAACCTCCTCTTTTAGAATCATTGGCTCCAAGATCTCCAGTAAGGAAAAGAAAGGGTACTACTACACCATATTCTCCAAGAACCACTTCTGATGATGATGATAGAGACATGGACAGATCCCCGGTAAAGTCCAAGGCACAACAGGAGAAGCAACGAAAAAGAAAAGTTCCGGAAAGACCTTGACTTATGGAAGGGGATGATGAGAAAGATGACGATGGCAAGGTAGACATGGTGGAAGGAGTCTGAAATTGCTATTCAGCTTCCTCCAAGGGATGTGGCACAGGTTGCACCACCACCAGCTCCATATTTGTAAAACCCCAGCTGTGACCTGTACCAACCTCTGCCTCAGGAGAAGCAGAGAGGAAATCGACAACACACCCTCCTACCGCCAGTTCTTCTTCAGGCTTTGGCAGTGGCGCGGTAAAAAAAGTCCTCAGTTTGGGACTTTTTATGGTTAGCAAAGAGGGAGAGCACATTGAAGTATGCACAATTTGTCACACAAAGTTTGTCAAGGTAAGCCTGGTACAAAATATGCTACTGGAGGCCAGATGCCCCATGTGAAAAAACACCAAACAATCAAGTAGGAGGAGCATCATAAAAGAACAGCTGAATGTGGTTGTGGTTGTGAGGAGACTGGGGAACATCAGCTACAAGTCCAATCATGGTGGAAGGTGATGATGAGGCAGAAGAGGGTAACATCTTCACACCAAGCAGCCCGGTTCCCAGCAGTATGCCAGCAGTTCACCCACCTCATCAACTTAACAATGGCACGAGAAGTCTTAGAGTGAGATGGAGACACCATGGCATACCATGGGATATAGCGATTGCCCCACCATGAAGCACATTGAGTCTACCACTACCATCTACTTCTCAAAAGACGCCTGTGTCAGTGACCCAAGAAAAGAAATTCATGCTACCATTATTGAGGTGTGTTTTAATTAACAACATCAATGAATCACACATTTGGTGGGCAGATGTGGTGAGAGCAACACCAACCTACAGCAGGGTCTTCTAAGAAATAGCCCATAATGGCCCATGACCCACTTGTGCACTAAAAATTATTCATATTTTAGATATAGAATGAAGAACATCAGTCGTCAGCATCATCATTCATACCTTGTGTTGCATAACTGTAAACAACTAACCTAAGCTGGTCCACTCCAGACTTTGAGTCCATTTTTATAATTTGAGGATGTCACAAATATAACTGCTAGCTCCACAATAGCCAAAACATACTAGTATTCTTATTTTCTGTATTGTAGCACTATAAGGCGCTCTTGTTGGGTCATCAAGTAATACTCAGGTGGTGTCAATTCTTTGTAAATCTTTGATAAATATATAACCCACTAACTCAGTGTTTTTATTTCCATTTAGTTGCCTACTGTGAATAGTTAATCAATCATTCAGATTAATCCTACAGTTGGGGCTCACCTGGGTGGAACTGTAAGTGGGACTTTGCTTGTGAAGTTGTGATGCCGTACCTGTTATTGCTTCATCTATATTCAGGTAAGACAATAACTATGGATGACATTTAACTTAGTAAGTAAGCAACTTACTGCTACTGATGTTTATCTAGGTTGTTGTACACAATATAGGTCAACAGTGCAAAGTAAAAGTAAAACAAACTACTACAGGTACACATTTAGATGGAATAAAAATGTTTTAACCTTTATTTATTTACAAAGAAACCCACCCTCTCCACCAAACAGCAAGCCCAACCCTCTCTCCATACAAAACTCACCCAAGCCCCAAAACTCAAAATGCCCAAGGAAAAACGTCCCTCCAGTCCTAACTCTCTTCCCATCCTCTCCACCCAGCCCCAACAGACAACAAGTCCCTCACACCCAAAAATCTTTTTAAAAGGGCTAGAATAGTGAATTAAGGATATTGGTCCAGATCTGTTTTAGGCTCTGCTCCATCATGTGGGCCAACCCTCCATAATGTTCAGCCGCTGCAGGATGCCGCACAGCAATGTCCTGTTGTCAGTGTGTTAGGGGGTGTGAAGAGTTGGCTGGCAGTTGCATCGGTGATGGGATGGCTGAGAAGCGGGAGGCTGTGGGGGACCAGCTACACTGGGGCCTGGTTGTTGTGTGTTAATTTCCTGCTCCTCTTCCAGGACCATCAGCCGCTGGTAGTCCAACTAGATGCACTCCAGCCTCTGCCCCCACAAACAGACAGCTATCTCCTGGCTGTTGGGTAGTCCGGCTGGATCAGGAGGAGCAGCTATATTGAGAAACACAAAAAGACAAATTGTAAATAATGCTTTGTGCAAACAATTGTTTTAAATTACTGGGTGGCACAGTAGCAGCACATTGCAAGTCCCCTAGGGCCATAGGAATGTGTTTTATGTTATTATGATGAGGAGAGTCACAAGGCCAATCTTATGTTTTACTCACACATGCCAAACATTAAAAAGTGCTGACTGTGTGACAGAAAAGTATTATCAGGCAGAATAACATACCCAGAATAAAAAATTGTGAGTTGATTCATTTTTTTCTTCTAAAGTCTTTTCAAGTATCTTTAAACAGAGTCAGACACTTTGAGTTAAAAAATAACTTACCTCTCATTAAGGAGTATGGCATTATGCACTATATGGAGTACAAGTTGTGTGTTGTGCTAAAATAATCAAGCCATGCTCATTGCTAGCTAGTGTGTCAGCTAGTTTGCTCCTGTCTGCAGCTGTAGATGAACATTATTTATTTTTCATTCCAATGGCCCTGCTCTTCACCAAATGCATTTCTGTTCTTACCCTGTCTCCAAAGAGGCAGACGAATCATAAATAAGATACTATATCACACACCGCACATATGAAATGTCAATATCAATATATGATCCTATGTGCCGTAAGTAGGCGTTGAGGAAAAATCTGATGGACTGCACTACAGGGAAAGGAATGGGATATATATATATATATATATATATATATATATATATATATATATATATATATATATATATATATATATATATATATATATATATATATATATATATATATATATATATATGTATGTATGTATATATATATATATATATATATATATATATATATATATATATATATATGTATATATATATATAGTAAACTACTCGCCATGCACACAGTTCCTTTCACGAAAAAATGATGATGAGTGGACCCAAGTTGGTACAATTCCTCAGTGCTTTATTAGTGCATAAAGTTTCGCCCAGCAGTCCGCCATGACACTTTTTGCCTCCACCAATGATGCTTGATCACATGATATATATATATATATATATCTATCATGATATATATATATATATATATATATATATATATATATATATATACAGGATACCGCGTCTTTACTCCTTTCGCTCAGGCATTCCCCCAGGCAAGGAAACGCAGACACGGACCAATTTCGCGCAAGTATTTATTCAGTACAAGTTAGCGCATGACGTTTCGGCTCTCAGCGAGCCTTGTTCACATATATATATATATATGGCACATTCATCACTGTGTTTAACCCATATGCCAAACTTGACATCAACTCATGCACTTACTCCCACTGTACCCTGTGGCCAATCCCAACACCACATATTTCCAACAAATTAATTCACTGGGCAGTAAGCAAGGAAAGGAAACTTGATTTATTCTACTGCATGGGTAGGGTAGAGGGATTTGACAGGTAGGGCAGAGCTTTTTTGATATATGATAGATGGCCACTACACTGATTAACGATTCATCATCTTTGGCTTATTCAGTCACTGTAGAATTCGAAAGGGACACATCTGGACAAGTGTAAAATAAATCTGTTATGGGAAACCATGAAATATATTCTGTAATCACTTTACATGGTTATAGAATTAAATGTGGCACATGCCAGGAATGAATTTTCTAAATTGGTAGACTGGTTGGGAGATTTTACGAAAAAATAAAGGGGTGAAGTACTAAGAGGTGACTGAGTTGGCAAAGGGTACCGAGTCTTTACTCCTTTCGCTCAGGCGTTCCCCCAGGCAAGGAAACGCAGACACGGACCAATTTCGTGCAAGTATTTATTCAGTACAAGTTAGCGCATGATGTTTCGTCTCTCAGCGAGCCTTGTTCACATATATATATATATGGCACATTCATCACTGTGTATAACCCATATGCCAAACTTGACATCAAATCATGCACTTACTCCCACTTTACCCTGTGGCCAATCCCAACACCACATATTTCCAACAAATTATTTCACTGGGCAGTAAGCAAGGAAAGGAAACTTGATTTATTCTACTGCATGGGTAAGGTAGAGGGATTTGACAGGTAGGGCAGAGCTTTTTTGATATATGATCGATGGCCACTACACTGATCAACGATTCATCATCTTTGGCTTCTTCAGTCACTGTAGAATTCGAAAGGGACACATCTGAACAAGTGTAAAATAAATCTGTTATGGGAAACCATGAAATATATTCTGTAATCACTTTACATGGTTATAGAATTAAATGTGGCACATGCCAGGAATGGATTTTCTAAATTGGTAGACTGGGTTGGGAGAATTTACGAAAAAATAAATGGGTGAAGCACTAAGAGGTGACTGAGTGGGCAAAGGGAAACAACACACCGCGTGCATTTGGTTTGCACTGCATTGGAAACATTGTAAATGTGCATTAACTGAAGCAGACGCATATTACACAGCCAACACCGCAGTCACGAATTGACCCATACAGCACTTTGGTCATAGTTGGCAAAAATGCAATGGGCGGGGAGGGGGAAATGATGAATCCTGGGTGGGATACATCTAGCTCACTTAACAAATACAGCATGATAAGGAGGTATAACAGAGAATAAAAAAATACCCCCTCTTAGAACCATATTTTTGAATGATAACCCTACATAAACCAAGTAAGCAACGTAGGTGAGCAGCATGCTCCTCATGAGAAGAGCTGGCTTGCTTATTCATCCAAACAATCCAAATATTCATTCATCCTTTCATTTGAACTCATTCATAGCAACTATGATTAAGCTTTACTTCCTCTCGGCCACGCTTTCACCAAAATGTCCAATCCATTATCTATACATTCAATAGCCACCTTTTTATCAAACCATCCTTTTGCCCATTTATCCCTTTACCCACCCATGCACCCTTTCACCCACCCACCCTTTCGCTCATATACCATTTCCTTTCTTTTAACGTTGCATTCTTTTATGTCTCCCTCAAGCCATCAACGCTCATTATGTGAGCTTTTGGTGAGTTGCAGATAGAATAGGCCATAAAAATAACATAACCACTGCTGTGACTGGTAAAGTTGGGGGGTTAACCTCACGTCATAAGTTGATAAAGATGCCATGGCAGTAGCTAGTGAGCAGAGTAATTGTAAGAAATTATGTGACTTACCAGTGCCCATCCCTGTTGTTGCTTCTCCCCCTCCAACTATCTTGTCCCCTACTGCAGTAGCACTGGAGCCGACATCATCCAAGTTCTGTGTGGCTAGTATAAAACATTACATATAATTTAGATACCAGATACACAACTCCAAATACAACTGCAATACAATACTACAGTTCAGATAGCACTGCAGTATCTTCCAATTATCACTCTGGGCATTTGGTTGGTTGGCTCAAAATGTTAGACAAGCCAAGGATGAAATAATGGTCAAGATAAGACATATGGTGTTGTTTGGCAAATGCAATGGAAGTTGGACCTCATACGTTTTTTTCCAGCCATGCTGCACTGTGGAAACTGCTGGTATACTGTAACTGTAAATGAATGACACAGCAGCATACTACATTGGCGGGAGTGGGTGTGATCCATTATGACAATGACCACTCTCTTGTGAACTCAACTGTGTTAGAGCATGAGCAGGAAAAGCAAAGTCTCCTCAAAAACACACACATGGTGAATTCTATTTATAATACTAGCTTACTTGGGCCTGCTATCTGAATCTTCACGATGGAAAGCACCAACATTCCATTACCCCAAGATTCTACCCAAAGAAGTCCACCACAATCACAAAAGGACTTACTGGGATCAACAGAGCATTTGAAAGCAGCGCTGGTGATCGGCGCAGGTTGACCAGCCTCTCCAGGACCCTCGAAAATGTCCTTCCTTTTGCCCTTGGTGCTGATATAAGAAATTAAGAAGATAAAAAATTAGATTCAGCTTATAATCTCTATGATATTTTTTATGATAAACAAAAGCAGTCTCATTGTACTTCTCTAAAACAGATCGCCTATAGTACTACTAGTTTAGACCCGAGTCTATCGACTGTCGTTGAGTTGTCCATAAATCCCTATTCCAAATTTCCTTAACAAAAACTTCATTTGGATCTAATGTATTACAGTGAATGATCTTTGATCCTGTTCCCATTTCTCAACCCCCTCGATGGACCAACTCAGTCTCCGTTTTTTGGCAATGCATAGAAACATACTACCCATCGCTGTGAAATGAATAACTTGGAACTGTACGAGCAACATAAACAAAGTCACAGAGAGAATGCGTTACTCACTGATTCACTATAGTGAAGGTGAACAGTCTGCAATGGCTTCTTAATTAATCAGCCAAAGAGAGAGCCAATGAAGAGTATGATTAGGTAGTGCTGAGCTCCTGCCTAGCAGAAACTAGAAACTTGATCACACACTAGTATACCAGCGTAAACTAAACATAATTTACCTCGGACTGTGAACAGCATGCTATTTAGATTTTTTTTATTATTGTAGAACACAAACACATCAAATAATCAATAATACTCACTGAGCCCTGGAATCTCGATGCCTAGCAGGTCGAGCAGGTCCTGCTCATGATCCAGAAGGTCCGCCCAATGGTGTGTCAGCTGCTGGGGGGTGCGCTGATATTGGCTGGTGCGCTGCATTCACCGGCACACTGTCCCCCAGCACCGCCAACACTCCCTCATGGGGTATCCGCTATCGGGCCTGCTGCCAGCATAGAGTGGAGGCGGCGCTGCACAAAAAAGACTACTGCTGCCACCTCTTCCTCTTCAAAGAAAGCCCGGGCTGTACACCTGGGCAGTGGCACTACCCACAAGGAAACTGTCCCTCTGCCATGGCGCTGGGTGGAGTAGAAAATAGAAGGGAAAGGAAGGGAATGGAAAAAAGAAAGAAATAAGGAAGTAAGGGGAAATAAAGTCCAGAAGTCACAAGCATGATTTATTTTTCCAAAAATACAAACTACACAAACACAAAGAAACACACTATTATAACAAAATAAAAATTAGGGGTAGATAAGTAATAAAGGAGGGGGATTACCGACATTAAAGAAAGATTAAGATTTAGGCCCAGCACCATAACAGAGAGCAGAAAACAAGATGGCCGTACTCTTGCAGACAGCGTGGTGCCATTCACTCATCTTTCAGAATGCAAGAACACACTTGAGAACCTTGTAGTACCATTCACGTGTTATTTGAGGCATGAGGAGGCACTCCACATTCCCATTGCAATGCAAACTGACTCGAGGCAAACTCTGCCTGCTAGCGGAACTATGCGTAGTGCGGTAGAGGTTCTTTTTACTCTGTGGAGTTTTGCGTAGCACAACTCCATGAACTCCGCATAGACCTACACTCAACACTGTTCGTCTGACATGTGATGTTGGCCAGAGTGAGGGAAACTGCTGGAGGAGGAGCGGGACCAAAGCGAGGAGCCGGGTGGGGCAGAACAAATGATTATGCCAGTCAATCAGGACCATCATTCACTACCTCTGGCTGTTGGTTGCTTTCAGATTCTACCTGGGACTAGACTAGGCATGCCTGCTGGGCCGGGCAGAGGCTGTCTGCATAATGCACATGCACTGCACAGCCTCCAAGAAAGAGCACCTCTATGAAGTCTTCTGATGACTCCAAAGGAGGAGAGGCCGTGGTGTGTGATGAGGTAAGGAAGCGTGGGTGGAAAGCACGGGGTCAGGACAAAGTAATATGATTGGTGTGATATTATAAAAGGGCCATCATTGGTAGAAATTTCACACACTCCTACAGATTGATAGCCCTGTGAGCAAACAAACCACACTAGGGGGTATTTACATGGTGGTATTTTTTTTTTAAATAACCTGTGAGTCCTCGTAAGCACTAGCTGGCCAGACCTTGGAGGCTGGAAACAAGTGAGAGATGAATATGCTGGCCAATGGGTCGAAAGCAAGGAGGCATTGGCCAAAACAGGCAGCCTAGAGGTCGCAGTTGTGACCCCTAATTGAAAGCCATGATAGGATACAGTGTCAGGTGTGCCCTGCTGAATCATTTTGAACTCCATAAAAAAGACTAAGGGCCTGATCACGGGTTTGGCAGTCCTATAGCGGCAGCGGTCCTCTGCGATCTGCTGTAGGACTGCCAACCCCATGGTGCGACCGAACCTGCAGATCAGGAGTTAAATCCTTGTCTGGCAAGTAGTGTTGCAGCAGTCTGACTCTGGCAGTCTCCAAAGGTCATAGTAGAGCCTCTAATGCAGAGCACCGAAAGCACTTTCCTGCATGGTGTACCATACATGCCACACTGTGCAGGTACTGGGAGTGCAAATCTAGGGGGGCACTACATTTGCCCTTGCATGCATCCCCTTGGCCCTGAGGCATCAGGAGGCCCTATTGGGGCCCCTGAGTTGCCACATCACCACCCTTTTTATGGTGGGCTCACCACCATGAAAAAGGTGGTAGTGAGGCAACTTGAAATATGCTCAGTGGTGCTGCTGCGGTACCACCAGAATATTTCTTCCTCTAACCACTGCAGGAATGACCCGGGATCCTGCACCCCAGGCGGTTGCAGCAGTCCTGTGGCAGTCCGACCACCGCAGTCGTAATAGTGGGGGCAGTCTCGGAGTGTGGAAATTTGTATCTTCAGTTCCCCTTGTTGGAATTTTGCAGTGAAGTTGTCATTTTACTCTTTAATAGTTCCTCTGTGTTTGCAAACTGAAAGTGAGCATTTTATAATGTTGTGTCCTGACTTTTTAACCATTTTGTTACTGCTAAATACTTGACAGATTTTCCTAAGTTAAGCTTGCCTACTCTGTGCCATAGTTGCCAGTCGGTTGAGTCCAGATTTAAATTATTGAAACTAAGTTTTACCCTGACAAGCTGATTGTCTTATTTCTTTGGGTTGGACCTATATCCACACCAATAATTAACACACTTTCTTGCAATGTGTTTCTAATTACACATTTCTAATCAGTTAAGTATTACCTTTAATATGCCAAAAAAGATGAATATCTCAAGGCCAAGCATTTGCATCCTGTGCTATATTTCTTGAGTGCCACTGACCCCCATTTAGTGAATGCTGGGTGAAAGATAGATATTATTTTGAGTCAATTGAATGTAAGATATGGAAATAGAAAGACAAGTTCAATCTTATTACAGTGATGCTCCTACCTGAACCTCCCTTTAAAATACTTTGGACTAGAGGAATTACATGGACGGTCACATTATGAAATGGTCAAAATGGATGAACATATTTTGGTAAATCTTTTATTTCTTCTTGTAAATAAGTATGTGATGTATACATTCATGTATACTAATACATATTTAGGTATGTCATTTTTTATAGTGCAAATCATGCCAACAGCAAAAGAGCTTTGTATGCCTTTGCGCACATGTGCTGCTAATTGAAACTGAATTTTTAAACTTTTTAAAACGATTGTGTGTCGGGAATTGAACACTGATCTTTCACTTGGGAGGCTGTACTCACATCCTGCATCGCCGGTCAACCATTAAGAGATGACATTTTCAGGCAGTGCGCTCTCTAGCTTTTTCTGGCTGCCGGCTTCTAAATATGCACACTGCGCGGATGCGCGTGCCTTGAAGGGTTCTCCCATTGTTGTGCTAGCATTCTAACTAGTACTGCTGATTTTACACATTTCCTAGCTGCTCACTATTTTAATTATTGATGGTGATCTATGTGCTGCAAATTGAAACTGAACTTTTAAACTTTGTAAAACGATTGTGTGTGGGGAATTAACACTGATCTTTCACTTGGGGGGATGTACTCACTTCCTGCATCACCAGTCAGCCATTGAGATACACCATTTTCAGGCAGTGTGTTCTCTAGATTTTTCAGGCTGCCGCTTATAAATTTGCACGCTGCGCGGACACGCATACCTAGTGGGGTTCGCCCATTGTTACGCTAGCATTCGAACTAGTACTGCTGATTTTGCACATTTCCTAGCTGCTCGCTGTTTTAACTATTTTAACTATTGATGGTGATCTATGTGCCGCTAACATAGGGGCTCATTAGGATTGTGGTTAATCTGCATCCTCCGGGCCGGCGGAAGCCACCGGCGGCCCGGAGGTTGCGGATTAACCGCTGCGGACAGAAAAAAGATCCCCCGCCAGATTAGGATGGCTGGGGGATCTTTTTTCCGTCCGCCGCTTTCCCGCCGCGGTCACCTTCCAACCGCGGCAGAAAAGCTCTAACATGGCTGGCGGTGTCTATCAGACACCATCAGCCATATTAGGATGGCGGCTGTCCTATGCCTTTCCACTGCAGCATATCCGCAGTGGAAAGGCATATCGACTTTTCTTTGGGGGCCCGTTGTGGGCCCCCAGGGGTGAAGGAGGGGTGTGGGGTGCACATGGGGGGTACCGTAGGTACCCCCCTGCCTTTGCGTGCACGAAGAGGCAGGCACCACGCGGTGTTTTTTTAACATTGTGGCATGTGCTGCTTCAATCAGCACCCGCCGCAATGTTAAATATACAGGATGTGACCGCCAGGGTGGCGGTCACATCCTAATCTGCACGGAGAGACCGCCGCTGCCCCTGCGGACGGTCCCTCCCACTCTGGGGTGGCGGACGGACGCAGGTCCGTCCGCCATCCTAATAGGCCCCTAAAACAGAATTTTTAAACTTTGTAAAACGATTGTGTGTGGGGAATTGAACACTGATCTTTCACTTGGGGGGCTGTACTCACATCATGCATCGCTGGTCAGCCATTGAGAGACCCCATTTTCAGTCAGTGCGCTCTCTAGCTTTTTCCGCTGCCGGCTTATAAATATGTATGCTGCGTGGACACGCCTAAGGAAAGCCCATCTGCGCCCGTCAGCATCCCAGAAGTGGCCAGGGCCAGTCATTCTGCCCACTGACTTACTGACGCCAGGATGAGGGTGTCTTATTCCAGGGAGGTACTTGGGGCTCTTCGCCACTCAGCTGGTCAAACTCATTCCCAGTTTGACTTGCGGGCGGCCCAGGATAATACGTGTGCTGCATGCGGGTTTTGTCTTGGCCCCATACCTCTCTTATCCCAGCAACCCCCGGGCTCTCTGCCTAAGCCATATTAGCTGCAATCTATCTCAGCGGCTCTGATTAATGTGCACTCTCTAAAAAAACCATCACTGCATTGTGTTTGAACTCCTCTCTGACCGACCGGTTGACCGTCTGTTCATCACAGAAACGTGGTTGGATAAAACATCTGACCGGTTTGTTACCCTGGCCATCCCTAAGGGATATAAAATCGCCAGGGCTGATCGCCTGGAGGGGAGGGGTGGGGGAGAGGTGATCATATTCAGAAATAAATGGGACCTTATTAGGGGCGATATTCATGCCTGGGGTGACGGGGAGGCTTTAGACTTTAGTATCAGGTTCTCCCCCCATTTCTTGTTGGGAGGCTCACAGATCTATCGCCCCCGGGCTCTGCTCGGTCTTTTTTGCAGTCTTGGGGTGATGCTCTGACCACAAGGGCCCTTCGCTTTCCACAATATCTAATTTTGGGGAATTCGAATATCCACCTTGACTAGGCGGATTCGAAAGACGCCCTCGCGCTGGGGGATATCGTTCAGCTCGCCCAACTGTCTCAATGGGTCACTCGCCTGACTCATCAGGGTGGTCATATCCTTGACCCTATATGCTCTAATTTCATTTTCACGGTCGAGGATCCTCTGCAGTTTCATGGTCAGATCATTTTCTCACTTTCTTCTCCTGGAAGCTGGTTTCGGCTTGTGCGATGGGTTCCAACTCTCTAAAACCAGCTTTCAAAAAAGTTGATCCTTCCAATTTGGCGGTGGTTCTGGTGGCATCTAGACCTCCTCTTACCCCAGACCATGATGGGAGTCTGGCAGGCTTCACTAATTGGTTATCCAATTCTATGTCCTCGCTTGTTACTCCCACTTCGTCTAGGTTTTCGACAGCCTCGCCTTCTAATCCCTGGTATTCATCTGACTTGTGCCTGCCTAAACAGGACTGTAAAAAACTTGAACAGATCTGGCGCCATAGCGATCACTGCCTCCTGGCTAAGGCTACTCTTAGGGACAGACAAAAAATCCAATATGCTGCCATTTTACAGGCAAAAAAGCAATATTTCTCAGCCCGTATTGAGCAGGCCTGTAACAACTCTAAGGAGATTTTCCATATAGTTCAGAGTTTTACATCTCCTGCTGCTCAAACATGTGCTATCCCAGCCATTGAGGGCTGGTGTAATACTTTATCTAACATTTTTGTAGATAATATACGCACGATCCAGGCAATCTACACTTCCTGCCCTGGTCCTCTTTTTGCCCCTGGGCCTACTGCCTTATCCCCGGATGCCCCAAGGCACACTCTGCCAGCCTTCGCCCCTGTAGATCTGCCCAGCTCTCTCAAGGTCTTGAGGGCTTGAAGTCTGGCTCTTCCACTGATCCCTGTGCGGCGAGACTGCTTGCTGCAGTAGTGGAGATTATTAACCCTGAGGTTAAGGCTATTATGAACGCCTCCCTCATTGAGGCCCGGGTACAGCGGGGGTGGAACAGGCTTAAATCCTTCCTCTCTTGAAGAAGCCTAGCCTCGACCCTTTGATCCCAGGGAACTATCGGCTATTTCCCTCCTTCCCAGCCTAGCCAAAGTCTGTGAGAAGGTGTCGGTTACAAGACAACTTACTGAGTTTGTTGACAAGTCAGACGTTCTGCACCCAGCGCAGTCTGGGTTTCGCTCTTCCTACAGTACAGAGACGGCGCTGGTGGAGATTTCTAAAGTCATACGTGATTGTTTACATGCCGGTGGTAGAGCAGCTCTGGTAATGCTCGATTTGTTTGCTGCGTTCGTCACAGTTCCGCATTTCAAGCTGCTCACCTGTCTCACTGAGATTGGTGTCTCTGGTCCAGCCTTGGGCTGGTTGAGGTCCTTCCTGGAAGGGCGGCTTCTACAGGTCTGGCTGCCACCGGCTGCCTCTACTCCACAGGTGTTCACCACTGGTGTACCACAGGGGTCTTCCCTTAGCCCCCTTCTATTTAATATCTATGAAACTCCTTGGGCTTTTTTAGGTGAGGAGTTGGGGGCTAAGGTGATAGCATATGCTGACAACACCCAGCTCCTCTTTACGTGCGGAAAAGATGAGGACTCAGTAATGTCTGTACAGCAGTGCCTGTCTTCAGTTTTTGAGTGGCTTGCGAGGGCTCAACTCAAGTGTAACAAAGACAAGTCCGAGATCCTTCTCTACAGCAAATTTTCCACTGATTTCAGGAATACGATTTGGCCTCCTGGATTTCCCTTTCCATCTTCCATTGGGAAATCTGCCAAAAATCTAGGAGTGTGGTTTGAGGATAACCTCTCCTTTTCTGTTCAGGTGAAAAAGATTTCAGGCAGCTGTTTCGGCCTCCTTAAAACACTTAGGAGTTTTCTCCCTCTCCTTCCTAGGTCTGCCAAACAGACGGTCATTCGGGCATTAATTCTGTCTCGATTGGATTATGTTAAAGCCCTGTATATTGGCATCCCTGGATATTCCATGAATAGACTTCAGGTTTTTCAGAACGTGGCTGCAAGGCTGCTCTTGGGTATCACTAAGAGGAGCAGTGTGCGTGCTCACCTCCGCGCCCTCCACTTGCTTCCCGTGGCAGAGAGGGTCACATTTAAATCGCTAGTGATTGCTCACCGAGCACTCTACCCTCATGGGCCCACCTATTTACAGAAATGGTTTTCATTTTCTGTCCCGCTAAGACAACTGCAATCTTCTGCCCTTCTTTTAGATAGGGTGCCGCGCTTCTCCCGCCACAAACTGGGTGGCCGCTCTCTGGTTGTTAAGGCCACCCAGGCTTGGAATGCCCTGCCACTTTCACTGCACAATACTCAGGACCTGCTCGCTTTTAAGAAACTATTAAAAACTCATCTGTTCCCATAAATGTTGGCTGCTCAGTCAGAGACTCTTCTTAGTTCTGTGCTGGGACACTCCTCGGAAAAGCTATTGCGTGTTATAACAGCACTTAAAAATAACAATAACAATAACATGTGAAGTGGAACCACAAATTAAAGCAGAAAGAGATTTTATGAAAAGTTCTGCATTCTTTTACCGGTGCTATTTCACACTCAAAGATAAGCTATCAGAAATGTACTAAAAATAAGAGAAACATTGTATTTGCAATGTGTGACCATGTTAGATGAGTATTAGTCCTCTGAGGGGGCCTCTTCACTACCTTAGTGCTAGAACAGTGTTGGAAATTGAGTTGCTGGATTAGGGGAGAAACCCTACTCATGCAGCAGCCACGATTTATGTCAGTGTGAAGTCACAAGAAACCCCAATTAACCTGTGATTGACCCTCTGGTAGCTCTGCACAAAGCAGTCAAGCTTAACTTAGAGGCAATGTGTAAAGTATTTATTTAGGACTTCAAACTGTAATAAAGTGAAAACACAACACAAGAGAACTCCCACACCAATTTAGAAAAATAAAGTAAAATTTACTGAATTATTTGAGAACATAATGACAAAAATCCAATTAGTAGAACCGAAGATATGCAATTTTAAACATTTCAGGTAAATAAAGTACCTAAAAGCGAAAAGCCCCATTTGCAGTTATCTTGTCTTACGAGACGAAGTGAAAGTCATAAGCTCAGACAAATCAGGTTGGAGCACAGGCAGGATACAGAGATTAGGTTAGTCCCTTTAAAAGACTTTACTTCAAAGTCCAGCACGAAGAGTTCTGTTTGCGGTAGATGGAGCCGAAAGGAGCAGTAAGAGCATCACAGATTGTCATCGAAGTAGAGCTAAGATCCTGTCGTGCATAGTGGGCGGTCGTTGTTGGAGCTCTGCATGGGTTTTCACCACAAGCTGTTGATGCTGTAGTGCAAAGTGTGGATCTCGTGTTTTCAGACATTGTTGGCAGTCGCTCTGACGCAATGAGCCAGTGTCAATGGAACTTCAGCATGGGTGAGGGACAAGGTCAGAAAGATCGTTTGCGAAGAGCCCAAAACTTCAGAATTTCTCGTTTTCTCTAGGAGAGCTCAACTGAAGCCACACCATGGGTCCAGTACCTGGGGGGCACCTCTTGGAGATCAAGAACTCACTCCAGCAGAGGCCAGCAGGAATCAGGCAGGTCCAGTTGCAAGCCCAGATGCAGGTCAGTTGGGCAGATGCAGGGAACCTCCCGAGCTTGTTGTGTCCCTGTGGCTCAGAACAGGAGGTCAGCAGGAGTGATCATTATATTAATAGAGCCAGGACTCTAGTGGTGACTAAACTGTCTGCAGACAGTGCCTTCTTGTTCAGACTTGTTTAGAGGATGTTGGCGATATAAATAAGTAAGAGTCCTAAGCTACAAGACCATGTATTTTAAAATATTTCTATATGTCGTGGCTGAAAGACCATGGTGCACAAGTGGAAAGCAACCAACCCTCCAGATTCCTGCTGCCCTAAGTAAGTGTAAACATCTTAGTAAAGAGAAACTGGATGAGATCATTTTTTGACGCAGCTTTACCAGTCAGTCGCCCCTGTGAAGAAGGGCCCGAAGGGGAAAAACATATGGTGAGATTATAAACAAAGGTAAATATTGTATTTATATGACAGGAACTTGAAGGGAAATGAAGCAAGGGTTACTATAACTTGTTCTCAGTGGTGTAGCAAGTACAAGTGGTACCTGGTGCGGAAAACTTCTTGTCATCCCCAGATTGACAAAATGGGAAAAGTATGTGTTTAAAACACATGTTTTTGCCATTTTGTCAAGCCTGTTGTCACAAGTGTCATCACTAAGGGGGTGACAAAATGACAAAAATATGTGTTTAAAACACACATTTTTGCCATTTTGTCACCCCACCTCAGTGATGACCCCGGGGCGGCCTGCACCCACCGCACCCCTCTTCCTACATCCCTGCTTGTTCGCCATAGCAATTAAATCTATTTTAATTCTTAATTATTTTGCTGATCCAACTTTAGTTCCCTAGACTAAACGCTGGCGGAAGAAGCCTAATTAATTTCAGTTCGAAATGGCAAACTATGTGTAAAACAAAAGCTACGGATTTTTTGTAATTGCGACCGAGTTGTGAAGCATGAACCTTGTGTTATCCTGTAGAGGAAGCCCATTTGGGAGAAGAATGATGAAAGGAACGTGAGCATAACTAGAATTATCCATTGCTTTTCAGGGTACAACACTACTTCTAGGGATGATTGACACAGGGAAAGCCTGCCCCACTGCTATCAATTCATAGTGACTCATGCATCTGGTGCTGGTTCCAAAAGAACCAGGAGGCACTTTTTGGGTATTAGGTAGAAAACTGTGTAGCCCAGAGTTACAGACCTTAAAACTGCTCTGTTAACAATACCATCACCCAAGGAAGAACAAATATTTCCATTTAAATCCATGGCTGCATTCATCAAATTTTATGATCTTGCTTTTAGATGAAGTTACTACAAAATAATTTGCACTGCTGTAGATTCCTAGCATATTAAATCCCCACTGCATTCCTATCGGCATATTTCTTAGCAATATGTCATCTGAAACAAATAGAGCAGGAAGATGTAATCCAATTATTTTTTAGGTAGTGCAACATTAGTATCTAATATGTTTCCACTTAGATCAGAGATAAATAGATTAAGCAATATCGAGGGTAATTAAAACCCGTGTTTAACTCCGTCAACGGTATAAATTCCCCTCATTGAACAAGGCCATAGCACGAAACAGGTCTTCAGAAATTCAAATTTCATGCATTCTAAAATCAAAAGAGTCCTATAGACAGGTTTAAAGAGAGCGGTAAATCAATGAAATCACAATGGAGATGAGAGGGGGAATTTCTCATGGCTAAAGTGGCCCAGTTTGGGAGGGAAAAGATATTGGGAAAAAGATTTGGCCTTTCTGAAAGCCTGTCTGCAATATAGAACTATTTACATTTTGTTCAACCTATTTTTTAAAAGAGGACAACAGCCCTTTTTTACATATATTTTACGAAAGAAGGATGAATATGGTGAATAGACTATAGTTTAAAGGAGAGGTAGCCGCTCTCTCTTTGTGGCCTCACTAGATACAGTTTTGCTATCTGTCACAGACAGCATTACAACCAATACATTAACATATACTGAGCGTGGCCTTTGGGTCTGCATCTTGTCAGTGATTAAATGGTTATCTTGTCTATTTCGTTTCCTTCTTTCGATTACATAACTTCCCGCCCTATTTTTGTGTTTGTCAATAGGTTTCTTTCCTATTCTTGTGTTTGTCCCCTTCACATTAGCTTTTCCCCAATCATTCTCTCTTTCTCGCTGTATTTCTGACTTTCTTTCTTTTCCTCTCTTCCTCGTCTCCACGCCTCACCAGTAATACTCTTTTCTGTCATCTCTCTGCTGCCTTTCTATTGCTCCTTCCGCACTTCTTCCTTGTCTCCTCTTCGCCAACCCCATCAGTTATCATGGGTTCCTCTGCCCTACAGTGTTGCTGTATTTATCTCTCTCATGGTGAACACTACTGCAGCAGTGTCTTGCTTAATTCTGCTTCCCATCTCCATCTCCCTACACTCCCCCTGTTGCCAGCCAGCTATTCATTAAATGCAGCTTTCTGCTTTGCCAATGCCTGAGAAATGGCACAATCTTTGAGCATTGTTGTCTACATTTCTAAAATGCATTAGGATGCAATATTGCAGGCATTTTGGAAGCATGCAAAATAACGGAGGATAATGTTGGTTTATTTTATTCCATACTTCAGGATTGTCAGCATGTTAATTATGCAGGTGCAGTGACAGTCTCTTGGAAGCGTAGAAAATAGCAATTCAAGATGGCTGCCTTCCACTAGTGCTTGCACTACATTGGTAAAGCCAATATGAACTGTTGGACTTGGTCCTTTTTGCAGGGTCACCCCAAAACATTTTGCCTTCCTCCTGTATTTTTCCTGACCTGTTGGTGGTTATATGACTCTGGGCACCACACCACTGCTGATCAGTGTTAAAGTGCATATGATCTCTTTAATAAATTGTGGTATGGATTAGTGTTTCCAGGATTGGCTAGTTGATTTACTTGTCAGCCCCTAGTGCAGTGCACTATGTGTGCTCAGGGCATGTAAATCAAATGTGGCTGGTGGGCTGACTGTGCTACCCACAAAAGCAGCTTGTAACATGTGACTCAGGCCTGCCAGTGCAGACCCTGTGTGCAGAATGGGACTGCCGCGTCGACTTGGCAAGTTCACACACTTGCCAGTACCTAAATCTTCCCTTTTTTTTACATATTAGTCACCCCTAAGGTAGGCCTAAGGTACCCCTGTGGGCAGGGTGCATTGTATGTAAAAGGTAGGACATGCCTTGATGTGTGTGGCATGTCCTGATAGTGAAATACTGCTCATTTTGTTTTTCACTAGTGCAAGGCTATCTATTCCAGTAGGACAGAATGGAGAGTTTGTTTATAACATCTTATAAACATAACTGACCCTGGGAACAAGATAGAAAAGTAAAGTTTAGCATGCCTGAACTCAGAATGTTAAAGTGCATCTTTTAGTGAGGGTGATGTTTACATTGTGTGTTGAAAATACCACTTTTAGAAAGTAGGTATTTTCTTGCCTAACCATCTAGTGTGCATATGCTAGGTTTGTGTATTGCATGTCTGGTTGTTGGATGACAGGGGCTGGAGAGGGGCAGCGGCTCCAGAAGTCTGATTAGTCAGGGCAGGGCTGAATAGGCTTGGCCTGCATTTGGAGTGGTGGGAGGAGTAGCACCTTCACCTGAATAGGGCTGTGCCTGTCTTCCACAATGACGTCTCCGCTTCCCTGTGGTGTGTCTGTAGCCAGGGCTCACACTGACAATGGAGGTTGTTGTGCACTTGTAAAGTGCCCCACAGAACTGGTTTTGGCTGGGTACAGACACTCTCTGCCTTCAGAGATGTCAGGACTAGGGTGGCTTGCGGTCTAGGGCTTGCCCCACTCAGCAGAAGTTGCTATCTTCCGCTATGCCTGATGCCATTATGTGGTAAGATGCATCGGTTTGCTTCAGGAGGACGTTGGTGGCAGAAATGTTCAAGGGGGTTTTAGTAGTTGAATTGCCCTAAAGCCTTTTGTACTGATTTGTGCTAAAACACCCCTTTGCCTATGTATCGTCCGCCAGATGCGTGAGGTTTGGCACTCTGTCGCGTCCGCGAGATGCGTGAGGTTTCGTACCTTGGTCGCATGCGTGGGAAATGCAAGGGCGTAGTCACGTAGATGTACGTAACCGCGCCCTATCTTCTTTGCTCACTATTCTGAATGCTTCGAGGGAGTAGCAGGCTGTTCCACTTGCTCCGATCTTGTTTGGGGTATTTTGACTTTATTTCACAGAGCGGAGTTCCGGCGGTGAGCAATCCATTCCAGTGGGCGTGTTCGTTTCGTGTTCTTCGTGTTTAAAGGCGAAGAGGCTGATCCAGGTCTGATTTCTTCAAGGAGAAGCATCTTTGTGGGTCCTGAATAGCTGTCACGCCCTTCAATGTAGTAGAGTAGGTCGTACTCTACAGGTAGGAGGAACTCCAGTTAAAAAACAGAATTCAAAGTAAAAATTCAAGAGCTAAAGATATCGCTAAACCTCTTGAATAGAGTATAAGTTTCTGAAAGTCTGTAATGTTCATTCCTGAGTACATTTCGCTGCAATTCAATGTTCTTTGATTATTTGTGGTGCATTTAACCTTCAAAGTTCCCAGAAATATTGTGGCGCATTTGATTTATCCTGACATTGTTGTAAAGTAAAACAATACCGAAGTATTAAGTATTATGTAAAGAATTCATTTACTGATACTATAAAGACGCAAGCTTCTTGTGTTGGTGACTAATATAAAGAGTATATTTACAGATTCTAAAGTCACTAATTTCCGTGTGTTAATTCTTTGGAAGTCTAATTCTGCAAATATCTTTGTTTGAGAAGGATTACAAAATAAGAAAGAAAGTGAAATAATAGTACGTATGCATAAATATGTGAACAGTCTTTTTCTACTGAAAACTAAGTAGATTTCATTATTGGACTGGCATAGTCTTTGTATTATTTTTATTTCTTGAATTTAAAAGAAGCAATAGTATACGTGCAAAAATAACTTTTCCTTTTCAGATCTCCTTCCCAGCTGTTCCCTTCCTAATCCCTTTTTCCCCCGCTTGATCACTTCAATATTCTGTGTATTTACTACAATCAGAATTGGAGGTATCGAGAGGTGGGCCCTTATATCATCACATCAGATCCTGAGGAAGACTTCGTCTGACAAGAGAACAAAGGGTTTTTGGGTATAAAAAAAGGGGCCCAGACCCCAGTCTTTTAGATCACTTCTGGGAATCGAGAGAAACCTTTGCTAAGGAGAAGAGCCGGATAAGCTGAGGAGGAAATCTTCCCCTTTGCTATTTGCTGTCTGGGGTTAGCCTGCAGTGGCTGTTTGACACCAAGGGAAGGAAAAAAGGACTTTGCTGGTTGCTTTGTCCTCTTGAGGAAGATCTCCAAGGGCTTGAAACTGAGCTTGCCTCCTGTTGTGAAGTCTCTGGGCCACAAAGACTTCACCACCAGCTCCCCTGAATTTTCTTGCTGGGAATTCCAACCTGCAAAGAGGTGTCTGCTGCTGTATAGGACCTTTGGAGACTGTTTGTTCCTGGGAGCTGGAAAATCTATGCAACATTGAGGAAGGGCAACGAATCCGTACCTGTTTCAGACGCATCACAGAAGAAACCGTCGCAGTGCCTGCTGCGGCTCAAGAAATCGCCACCCAACGCATTGGGTGTAATGATCTCCGAAGTCCAAGATCGTTGCACCTATTCCAATGCAAGCCTGCTGTGCGGCTGCACGAAACCACTCATTGTGTCAGATCGATGCATCGCATCGAGGCGCCAAGAATATTGCATCATTGGGGGCCGCAGTAAGAAACAGGCGCATCAACTCCCCATGCAGTAAGGAATCGACGCATCACCTCCCCTGCGCAGCTGTAAGGAACCGACGCATCACCTCCCCTGAGTGTAAGGAACCAACGCATCACCTTTCCTGCGACCATTTTGTTTGTTTTGCATGACGCATCCAAGGTACTTTGTGAGAAAAGTGTTGCATTTACAACTTGCATGGAACTGAAATATTTCTACCTTTTGAAAGCCTTATTTTTAATACTGTATTGCGGATTCTTGTTGTTTGGTCTTGTTTTGGTTTAGATTAAGATTACTTATTTGTCTAAACGGTTGTGGTGTCCATTTGTAGTGTTTTCACAGTATTACTGTATGTGTTCAAAAATGCTTTACACACTGCCTCTGAGATAAGCCTGTCTGCTTGGGCCACGATACCAAGGGGGTGAGCAGGGGTTATTTTAGAAGTGTATCCCCCTTACCCTGACTAGAAGCAAGGGTCCCTATTTGGACAAAGGTGCCTACCTCTACCAAATAGAAACCCCCATTTCTAACAGGCACCCAATACATATTGGCAAAGGGAGGCTGTTATGCAGAGCCAATGCTCGTTAAAGATTAACATTATTATCATTGTCAGACAGCTGTAAATAGTATTTTAGTGGTACTGAATCAGGATATACGATATTGTAATAAACTTCTGCTTTGAAAGCAGTGGGCAGGGAGCACTGTCTATGTCCTTCTTTTGGTTATTGTCCATTTTAGCTTAAAAAAATGAAAACGCTGGATTTTTTCAAGTTTACAAGTGGTTTTCAATTTTAGGTATGCTCCTTTCATATGGCATCTGAATGAATCTATGTCCTATCTCCAAATCACTTTTTAACTCTTCTAATATATAAATATGTTTAATAATAAGGCAAATTCATGAATGTCAATTTTCACTGTTCTTTTTATGGTGCTTTCAAGCACCTCCAGAGTGCTTGATGAGGATCATGCTACCGATGTCCTAATGCTTCACTTTTTATGCCTAAAACAGTAAAAATGTAACTATTGCTATATTGGAAACAAAATTCCTATAATTTTAATATTATGAATATTGAGGACAAACAGTTTCAGGGTGCTTTGCAGGGCACCTAGTAGTGAAGCAGAAAAGCTAAAGGACATTCAAGCATACATAACACATTGGGCAGAAGCAGACAACCAGGACTTTTCAAGTGGGTGCTAAGTACCAATATATAAGCACTCTTGGTGTCTTAAAATCCTGCTCAGAAAACCATAATGTGCCGGGAAGCTGCAGCATCACACTGCTAGCTGAGCAAGGACATGTCCCCATAACAAAGAGACTGTGGGATCAAGTACATCAAAATCAGCTTCTCTGATGATGTAAATTGCCTCTTTTTGCATGGTTTTTTGACTTTGTGCACTGGGACTCTACTAATGAGGCCCCAGTGCATCAGGTCTGACCTCTGAAATATGTTGTATTTGGCTACATTGCTATGTTGGCATATTACCTTACCTATAAGTCTCTAGTAAATGGCATGAAGTGTATCTAGGACCTGCAAGTTGTAGATGTCACAAATGGACAGTCACCCATTGCGCCATCCGTGACAGTGCAAACATGACTGCAGGCCTACCATTGTGGTCTGTGTGTGCATTTTTAAAACTGCTAATTCAACCTTCCAAAAGAACTCCTTATGAGAGACCTAAACCATTTTTTAAAAATAATAAATTATCCCTAAGTAGGCTGCTCTATGCATAATTAAGGTGTGTGGTATTTACATGTAGAACTGCCCTTTTGTCCCCCTCAGTTTTTCATTATATATGATTTTTAGAGTGACTCTGCTTTGGGCATACACACAAGTAAGGTATCATTTTTATTGGGAGACAGAGGGAATTGCTGGGTGGTGGGAAATTTGTGCCGGCGTGTTGATTCCACAATATTCCACACCGAAACGCGAGGAAAGTGCAACTTTGTAGCTAAATTTGAGGTTTGCAGGAGAGTCTTGGTAATAAAACTTTGGGAGCTACGCAAGCCACACAGCCAGCCAAGCGCCAGTCCATGTACACCATCAGTCAAACGCAAGCCATGCACACCACTAGCCAGTTACCATCCATGCACACCACAAGCAGACCGCCAGCCAAGCATCATCCACACACACCACCAGCACACTTCCAACCAAGCTCCATCCAGGCACACTGCCAGCCAAGTCACAGTCCAGGCAACATCAGCAAAGCACCATCCATGCACACTGCCAGCCAAGCACTATCCACGCACAGCACCAGCACATCGCCAACCAAGCAAAGTTCCATGCACACTGCTAGCCAAGTGACAGTCCGTGCATAAAGCCAACCAGGTGCCACCCACGCACATCACCAGCTAAGTGACAGTCCATGCACACCGCCAGCCAAGCAACAGCCCATGAACACCACCAGCCAAGCGACAGACCATGCACAGAGCTTGCCAGGCTCCATGTAGGCATATTACAAGCCAAGCAACAGTCCATGCGCACGGTCAGCCAAGCAGCAGTCCACACAAACTGCCAACCAAGCACTATCCATGCAGACCTCTAGCCAAGCGACAGTACATGGATACCACCAGCAAAATACCAGTACACACACAGCCAGTGAAACGCCAGTACATGCAGACCATCAGCCCAACTTCAATTCTCACACACACACACAGAAACTTTCCCTAGTCACCCTTGGGGGCAGATGAACCTTAAAATTATGCTGATCTGCCCCCAAGGGGGGCAGAAATGGCCAAAAATGTGTGACCAAAAGAAAGGGGAGCGGCCCTTGCCTAAGGAGCCATTACCTGACATGTCTATACACATATCCCTTATGCCTAGGGGGCTTTCTGGCACACGGGGGCCTGATTGGGGGGCATCTGCCCTCCTGGGGGACAGAAAGACTGTGCCCAGTTGTTTTGGAAGTGGGGCATTGGCATGCCCATTCTGGTCAGCCCCCACCCGTACACTATAAAAAAAAACCCTGGTGCCTAGTGGCCTTTCTGGCCCCAGGTGGAGGAGATCAGAGACGATTGTCCCCTTGTGGCTCCGGGGAGGGGGGGGCAGAATGACTGTGGCCATTTGTTTTTATAGGGAATGAGGGCTTTGGTATGCCATTCTGGGCAGCCCCCACCCCTACTCTGGCAACAGAAAAATACTCCTTAGTTCCTAGTGGGCTTTATGCTTATCTAGGGGTGGGGCCATGGACATATCCATTTTGGGTAGCCCCCACCCCTATGCATTAAAAAAAATATCTGTGGTGCCCAGTGTGCTTTCTGCTTTTGATGGGCAGAAAGACTAATCTGGCCAAAAAATACCTCAGTAGCAAAAGCCCTTGCAAAGGGGCCGCTACCCCCTCCCTGGTTTCTAGGAGAGTAGAATCCTGCTTGGGAATAACACTCCTACACCAATCCCCATACAGGCATCCCATAGGGAGGGTATCATTGGAAAGGGGAGATTCTCCCCTTTTCAACAGTCCCTCTCGTATCTGACCGGGTGCTCCGGAGGCGATAAACTAATTTTGCTTTAATTTTCAGTGAAATTACGTCAGCATGCCATTCGCGCTGACCGTCATTTCACAAAAAATTTAAAACAGCCTTGAGAGCTGGGAAAGCTCTATCCCAGCTACCGAGGCACTTGTTACCAAAAGGGAATCCCGTGGCTGTAAACAGCAGAAGGATTTCCTGCTCATGTGCAGATGACGGAACAGTTCCGTCATCAGCACAGAAGCGCCACGGCCTATGATGGGACCATGCTGTCATCCGCACAGAAGCAGTTACAAATGTCCTTGCAGGGACAAGACCCCAATCGCTATTCACACACACACATATTTTGGAAAAATAACTTTTGTAAAGTTACTTACTTCCTACTTTAAGCCTCTAGAAGTCCATTTGCATGAGCTTCCAACTGTCATACAGGAGCTGATTAGTCCCCCTAGTGAGGTGTAAACTTGCCCACACAATTTAGACAAAGGGCTTGGGTGTGGGGAGGTGTTCTGCTTCTCTGGTAGGAGGACCATCTAGGCTGTGCCCTGGAATGTTATTAACTTCATTGAGGCATAATGAGTCACAGGCAAATGCTAGCTGATACCAGAGCAGGGCCCTCGCTTGTCTACCCAGTTAGGTAGTCTCCAATCTTATTTAAAGAAGAGCTACCCCCAGAACTGATTTGAAGTGACCACAGAGAAGGGGATTCTCATTTTCCTGGCCACACCTCACGGGTCTGGCCTGTTAATTTGGGCTGGTCTGTTCCCATATGGAGCAGGACCGAGTCACATTTGCATACGGCTGGGTCCAAACTGGAATGGCGAGCAAAAAACTATGGATTTAACACAGATCAGTGAATGGGGATGATTGGCTGATTTGTTCAGCCTTCCATTCCTAATCTGTTCTTGTTGTATTTGTCACCCTAGGTGATAAGGGTATGCCCAGACATGGGTCCCGTGCTCGCTATGCCACTCAATTCAATCTAGCCTGGCTGATCAGGAGTGATGCCCCGAAAACGGTCCCAAGATGCTTGTTTCTCGTCCAGGGAAGTCCTGGCCTGGCAGTTCGGAGTGGACTTGTTATGTTGTGGGTCCTAGGGCCACATTCTTATACAAGGACTGACACGGACACAGTATCTATAGTCATTCAACTGGCCACGAGCACGTGCACCCGAGCCCTTTTAATACCAGGCTCATGTCACTCATGATGTCTGTGAGGGAGTCATGTGTGGTGCAAGTGTGCCCACTCCCATAGGGGAGTGGCTACAAACTCTGTGGCTGTCAAGACACTAGAACGTGTCTCGCAGGACAGAACAGGACTGTTCCCATGAGGAGCAGGGTAAAGACTGATTTGCATATGGCTGGGAAAAAACTGGAATAGCATGGGGAGCAAAAAAACGATACAATTAGCCCAAATGTGTGACAGGGGGTGAATATTTGATTTGTTCAGCGTTCCGTCCTTCACCTGTTCTTTCTGCATTTGTCACCTTAGGTGGGAAGAGTATGCCCCAACGTGGGTCCCATGTTTGCTGTGCCACTGGCTTCAAGCTTGCCTGAGTGATGATGAGTGATACCCCTATACTGGTCCCAGGATGCTTGTTTCTCGACCAGGGAGGACCTGGCCTGGCAATTTGGACTGGACTGTTCCCACGGGGAACAGGGTCAAGACTGGTATGTAAATGAGTAGGTCCAAACTGGAAAGGCACATCGAGCAAAAAAAATTGGATATAACCTAGATCTATGACTGGGAGTGAATGTTTGAGTTGTTCAGTGTCCGTCCATCATCTGTTCTTTTCACACCTCTCATATGGGCACAGGAGCTTTGCACAAAGGATGACAGGTTTTGCCATTTAGGTTTTAGGTAAAGAAGGGCACTATGAGATTGTTTGCAGTAGGGCACACAGGAACTACTACAAAAGTGGGCAGGGTTATCCCTAGGAACTTTTTTCTTAATGGTTAGGGAGGGACCTGGAGGCACCCAATTCACAGACTAGTGCCATGTATGCATGTGGCACCCCTGGACACCTTCTTTAGAACACTACGGAACCTTTGGAAGATGAAGGACTGCACCTGCTGTTCAGACCTGTGAGGAGATCCCAGAGCATGGGCCTGCTTTCACTTGTACCCATGACAAAGAAATGGAAACCCTGGGTCAGTTAGTTGACCTCTTGCTAGGCTACAGGGACAGAACAAGCTGCTAGAAGCCGTTTTCCTGAAAAGTCAAGTTGACCACTTACAACTGGGCCTGCCTTGGACTCTGCTGATGGTTTCTACTGGAGTGAGTCTTGACCACCAAATGCTGTACTTGAGGTCCTGGGACCCTTGAATGTGTGAAAGTGTACTCCTCCTATCCTTCTGAGAAACCTGGGACTTGAAAACGTTTTGACTACAAACACCTCGAGAGGACCGGGAAAAAAGTGCGTTGCTGCTGGGCCAAGGATTCAGGTTTCTCCCTCTCAGAGCTTTTCTGCAGCAGCACATCTGGTTTAGTGAGACGTAGAGGGGATTCGGCACCGTGGTGTTTTGTTTGCCTACACTTCAGACTTGCCTGATGGAGGAACCCAAACTCCATAACATTGACTATGTCCGAGCATTGAAATCTTCAACAAGCGAAGGCACCGAAAATATTTAACTGACGAAGGACCTACCTTAGACAGTGAATTTTGGATTTCTACCACTCGAAGCTTTCCCACCAAAAGTTAACAACATCATCCGCCGGCTATCTGGCCTTGTGGAGCCCTTTTTAGCCGCAGTCTGCTGCCTTGCACTGCCTAGGAATTTTAACTTCTATTTCAGAGTTCAAGTCAGAAGGTAGAACGTCTGACCAGGAGAAACTTAGTGTCCAGTCTGCCCTCCACTGCTGTCCGACTTCAATAGCGCCTTCGGCCCAGTAAATTGTAACCAGATGACCTTGCTTGATACTTAAAAATGGTGTGCTTATTTTTAAATTTAACCTCTACAAATTCATATTGCAGGTTCTCCTTATTAATTAGATTTTTGTCATTCTGTTGATTAAATTATTTTCTAGTTTTATTATTTGGAGTAGGATTTAATTGTGCTGTGGTTTCAACTGTTTTAGTACTTCTAAATGCTTTAAAAAAATTAAGTCTTGCCTGTCTACTCTGTGCCATAGTTGCAGGGGTTGAGCTCAGGTTTAAGTTACAGAAACCTTTAGTGGACTTAGCAAGAATACTCACTGTGTTGCTTGAGGTGGCCTACCATCCATCCCACCCAATAATCCACTTTCTCACAGCTGAAGTTCAGGAAATGACTGACAGTTCTTGGAAAGGGTATGATGCACGTGCAATGTGATGCTGCATTTGACAATGACAAATGATCGCTGCCTAAATTAGCCAAAATACAAGGATTAATTAATCTGAACATCTTTTTATCATTAGCAACTTCTCATTAAGTACAAAAAAAACTAAACCTTTTTCAGATGCATAAAAATCCTCACATCAAGCTGAAGGTCAACAGCAAGAAATGAGAAAGATAACTGCAATCTTTTGATTATAACATCAGTTGGTAACATGATTTTAAATCTTCTTGTCAACTTGTCAATGTTTCTTCATTCGGCCTATATAGGCCATAAAAGCAGGAAAACAAACTTACAAATAAAAACAGCTACAGACAAATAAAATCGCAATTATATATGAGCAGGATCAAATTAAGCATGGGCGGAAAATCCGTTCCGCTCGCGGATTTTGCGGATTTTCGGTAAATTCGCAATCCGCGAACTCCCGCGAATTTACCGAAAATCCGCAAATCCGCGGCGGCGGATTTTTCCGGGGGCAAAAGTTCAAGCCTGGCCTGTTGTAACTATTTTAGGATGGCGCCGGCAAGCTGCCAGCGCCATCCTAAAATAGTTACTAAGTTAGCTTCAACAGGAAGCTCTAATAGATAGATAAAATAAAGCAGGTGCTCGCACCTGCTTTATTTTATCTATTAGAGCTTCCTGTTGAAGCTAACTTAGTAAGTATTTTAGGATGGCGCTGGCAGCTTGCCGGCGCCATCCTAAAATATTTACAACATGCCCTTCCTGTGACCCTTCCTGTGACTCATTTGTCGTCGAGGCAGGTGTGCCTTCTTCCCAAATCTACCGTGGAAAATCAGCTGTGGTGCTGGAAAGAGGCTTTTGCATCCTTGACTTTCACGAGCGCAATACCCGTGCTGTTCCTGTGACCAGGAGCTTTTTCTCTTCATCTGCTGAACTGATCTTTCTCTGACCTTTTATGCACACAAGAGGCATGTGAACTCGCATGGAAGCCCCGCACGTTTGGCCCCGCGCACACACTCGCGGTTTGCACCGTCTTCCCGCCATTCACCCACTATGATGGACAGCTCACTCAAGGGACCCCTGTGCCCTTCGGGGCGATTGCATAGTAACACACACATGGTCGCTCGAACTAGTTGATGCTCAAATTCAGTGACTCATTCATTAGCCCAAAAACAATCATGAGCGTCTTCGAGGCTGGACAGGTGTGCCTCTTCCCAAATCTACAGTGGAAAGTCAGCTGTGATGCTGGGTAGAGGCCTTTGCATCCTTGACTTTCATGAGCGCAATCCCCGTGCTGTTCCTGTGACCAGGAGGTTCTTTCTCTTCATATTATTGTGTTCGCACGGGTTGCTGCAAGTTCGCACGCGTTTTGTACAATTTTGCAAAACGCTATCTCAGCCCCCTGAGCACGTAGAAAGATGGGAGAGGTATCATTAGAAAGGGGATAATCTCCCCTTTCCAATGGCTCCCCAGTGGATCCCTGCTAGGAGATCACCCCAGGACGGCAATCCCCAAGCAGAGATCCACCCACTAGACACCAGGGAAGGGGGCGGCCCTTGGGCAAGGGCCTTCGCTTGCCCACAAACAATTTGCATGAATTCAGTCTTTCTGCACCCTGGGAGGGCAGAAAGCCCAATAAACGCCAGGAATTTTTTTGGGGGCAATTGATTTTAGGGTGGGGGCAGTAGCCTTTTGTGCAAACATCTACTGTTTCTAAACTCTATATTTTGTTTCAATTTCAAAAATACATAGGTGTCTTTCGTAACAATTTTTCCATGTATATATTTTCTCAAATGAATTGCTACATACCCTATACATGATAAAAAACCATTGCAAGAAATTATTGGCTCTGGAATAGTCGGGTTCTTGGTAAACCTACAAGTCCTATATATCCCCATAACCAGAATGGATCAGCTGTCAAAACTAGAAAAAGTTACAGGTGAAAACATTGACACAAATGGATGTTTTTTTCAACTAATTTTCAATTTTTCCTATATTCAACTGTTAGTTTCTATGAAGAAAAAACCTTGAATGATCTACACAAATGACCCCTGGCTGAATTCAGAATTTTGACAATTTTTCTAAATTGTATACCTTTCCAGGATCTATTATTGCTTTCATACCCATTTCTACCATTAACTGGAAAGGTTGAAAGCACAAAAAATAGCACGGCTATGTCCCAGAAAAATGCCAAAACTGTGTAAAACCTTTTGGTTTTCTGACAAAAGTCTGCCTGTCCCTGAAATCTGGGAAAATAGTGATTTTAGCCCCATAACCCCTTCGTTGATACCATTTGCAGGGAAAAAAACAGACGCTTTCATCTGTAGCCCTTTTTCCCATTCTACACCCAAACAAAAATGTATCTATATTTTGGCTAATTTCTGGGTCCCCCAGGGGACTCCCCAACGCCTGGGTACCTTTAAAATACCCATGATGTTGGAAGGAAATGACGCAAATTTGACGTGGATACGTTATGTGGTCAAAAAGTTACAGGGGTAGAAGCGCAAACTACCCCGAATAGAAAAAAAAGGCTTAGCACAGAGGGGAAAAGGCTTAGCAGCGAAGGGGTTAAAATTTTGCAATAAAGAAACAAGAAGTAAAAGTTAACTTTTACCGTTCTCTTCTAAAAACGCTAAGAGAATACATCTTGATTCTGTTCCATCCATGGCATAATCCAGGGGAATATTTCCATTTACATCCTGCAGAAGTACATTGGCTCCAGCCTAGGTTAACAGAAGGAACAAAAGAAATGGGAAATCCTAATTTTAGCATATAGTGATAATACATTTCTTATAGTAGCATGCACATAATATAAAGCTAGTGACTATAACATATGCAACAATATACAATGTAGCTATTCAAAAGTTGCGATTGATGATCCTTGTTGCTCATATAAAAACATCCTTTTCTTTGCTAAAGCTATCCAAGAATTGATTTTTTAGAAATCTTACGCATGCTACAGATTCGATACTGGTGAAACTGTTTTCCCATGTATTATATGTGACACCACTCTTTACAGCACAAGTATACATTTCGAAGTACCCCTGGCGTTTGCCAACTACTTTTGTGCTTCCTGCTTCCAATTGTTGATAGTCCTTTCCTTTTGTCACAATCTTTAATTGCTAATGTGTGTAAGGACCACTTATTCACCCCGCTACAGACCACATGTGAACTGCTAATCTGTACATGGGAACACCATTTGTATTAAAGGTGCACCTCACAAAATGTGTTTCTGTCATATGTGGCACCTGCGCACGCCAACAAAGGACAGTATATGTTGTTTTCTGTGCAATCTTCAAAAAGAAAATTTATCTAGATCATGATTTCTAAAGTATAAAAAGTTTATGTATTTCAGCACAAAAGCCTTATACAAAAGTAATTTGAACAGGAACAACCATCTCTCAATGACATCTCTAGGAAAGTTCTGAAAAGGCATCCTCAACTAGGGGGTGACAAGCCTATGGCGGGATGCCTGTCCTGGCACTGGTTGGTACAAAAGGGGGTGGTGATGGACGGAGCATCTGAACCAATCAAATACTCACACCCAGTCAACAGATCTGGGTTTAATCCATCACCGTTCTTTAGCCCACTCTGCCACCCCAGTTCAGACATGGCCATATGCAAATCAGTCTGACCCTGTG
The DNA here is from genome assembly GCF_964263255.1 of Lissotriton vulgaris. Classification (NCBI taxonomy): domain Eukaryota; kingdom Metazoa; phylum Chordata; class Amphibia; order Caudata; family Salamandridae; genus Lissotriton; species Lissotriton vulgaris. The sequence continues at coordinate 381,819,680 of NC_141696.1, forward strand.
CCTCATGGGAACAGGCCAGCCCGAACTGCCAAGCCTATGCCTTCCCTGGACCGGAGACAAGCTTCCGAGGACTGGTTTCTGGCATTTCAGCTGTTTTCAGCCCGGTTGTTTTTGCATTTGTCACCCCGAGTGGGATGGGTATGCTCAGACGTGAGTCCCATGCTCTCCACACCACTGGAGTAAAGCTATCCTGGCTGAAGACGGCTGATAGCCAGAAACCGGTCCTAGGATGCTTGATTCCGGTCCAGGAAAGGTATGGCTTGCCAGTTCAGGCTGGACTGTTCCCAGGAGGCACAGGGTCAAGGCTGATTTGCATATGGCCATGTCCTAACTGGGGTGGTGGGGAGTGCATTGTTCTGCATTCTGTCCATCAATTGTTGTTTTTGCATTTGTCCTGGCACAGGGGCTGGTGGTGGCGACGGATGACTCCGCTAGCACCAGCCTATAAAACATGTAGGAATTGTATGCCAGCATGTGGGGACCTTCACCAGGAACTGGATGGATTCTGCCAGACCCTGCCCCTTTAAAAGGGGCAACGGAGCGGCAGAAAGGTCTCTTTTTACTGCTCGCTGTGGCCAGTATATCAATTCCGCTGGCTGACCCCATGGCCAATACTAATCTGTTTTTTTGTCTCACCCACCATCCCCCGAGGCAGCGATTTTGTTGTTAAAACTGAAGTTCTCTTGTTGCAGGTTGCTATGTGTTTTTTGTTTCTCCCTGCACTGTTTCTCTTTGCAGTATTTTCTGCTCATTCAATAGAAGGCATCCTTTTACCTGTGATAGGTGGGGACAATTGTCTTTCTGTGCATTCGAGGGGGTGCTTACGGTAAGTCAGCCAGAGGATGCAGGGATTGGGGGGTGCACAATGCTAACAGGCCCATACAGCATGTAGGCGCCAAAGCTAGCAGCACAGACCCCTGCGGGGTATTTGAGGGTATGGGGTGCCCTAGGTAGGTAACCTTTGAGAGAAGATGGACCCCTGCAAAAGATTATTACGAGGACCTCACAGGAGGACCAGTCACAATGTCGCTTGTAGGTTCAATGCAGGATACACAGGGACAATGACCAGTTTATGGTTAGGACTTTCTATGTATTAGAGTCTCTGTTAAGGTTAGACTTAAAATTGTGTAAATAATACTGTATTGAAGAGTATTCGATGTTTCTGGGTATTACTTTTTGTAAAATGATAATTAAAATTTTAGATGTGTTTTTCGTGTTTAAAAATTAATGCCGGGGTTTTTACGAACCCAAAAGCTTTCTGAAAGAAATGTGTGCTGTAGTCTCTGCCAAAGTGGGGTGTTTGGGGGGATTTGTAGGTGGTTTGCTACCAGGTTAAGGGATTGGGACACAGCAAGACCTGACCATATGCCTAGGATGTCACACTAGCTCAACTACGGTTGACCTATTATCTGACTAATTAGCTAATGTGACACTTATTGACGGGCAGAAGAGTGACCCTCTAGACAGGAATACCAAACATAGGGACCAGTTTGTCACTTGATTTGAAGTAGAATGGGGGGATAAAATAGCTTTTGTCATAAAGCAGAAGCCAATGCTGTCTCTGAAATTAGGGAATTTATACTGTGAGAAATGGTGTGCCCCAATTTAAATTTTGCAGGATTCAATGACGTTGTGATATATTATGTGAGTGCATAAACCATCTCAGCCAAAGTTTTATGTTGTTGCTTTGATAGCCTGAAATCTTCAAAAATAGGGTCAGGGTTTTCCTTTTTTATAAATGTGCCAACATTGGGCACAGATATTGGTATCAGCCTATGGACTAAAACAAATGTGCTGTTTTCTTTGTCTTTTCCAACATTTCAATATATTCTTCCCCTTTCTATTACTTTTTTGTCTGTTCATTTGAACGGACTGTGATACTTCTGGATTAGACAACAGCATATACAAATTAAATAAAGCAACTAGAAGTAAACAAAGACCATTACATCTTATACCACGCAGGGCTGAACATGCCTACAAGAACTGTTATACATAGTTTCTGAACCTAATCTCAGACTCTGGATTTCTTTGCATTTGTCTGCCACCAGTCCCAATTCCTAAACCCATCATACTACACATTACCCATCCCTGAACTTGAAATCCCAACAGTATTCCTAAACTCCAACCAAGATTAATGTAATTTTGGATTTTTCTTAAAATTATCTCTCCTTTAAAATGTTTCCTTTAATTTTCGATTTTTTTGTATTTCCTTAAAATTGCCTTTCTTTAAAATGGTTTTGCCATGATCTGTTTACTCCAATGTAGTTTCTCAGTTTTTCATTTTCCATTAGGTCACGCACATCATTCCCAATCATCTGCTGGAGATCCAAGTCCTAAGGAGCCTGATTGACCTGGTATCTGTGGAGTACATGCAGAACATAGAATCAAGAAAACAACAGCGGTCCTTCATGGTAGTATATTGCCTGCATGTACTAAGCACTGCGTCAGGTTGCATGAGACATTGACCTGAATGTTTGCACCTGATTTGCTAGAATGAAAGTGTGCAAAAAACGCAAACAGTTAGTAAGCATTGAACAGTCGACAGAAATGTATTCCAAAAAACACATTTTCCTGTGATTCATTGCCATGCCAAGAAAAATGTGCAGCATGAATTCAGAAAAGACAGAGCCTTCTTAATTCCAGTTGCCCTTGGTCCCACTCAGAGTTTTATTTTCATCTTTGTAAATCTCATCACCCTGAAGCTCAAATCGGCATTTGGAAAATTTGTGCTGCCAGAGCATATAGACGCAGGGCCGGCTCTAGGGTGGTGCAACCGGTGCAGCCGCACCTAGCGCTGACCTCGAAAGTGGGAGGGGGCGCTGTGTTTAGAAATAATACAGGTTTAAAAAGCACCTGCTGCAGAGTCTCTTGGTTGTCCAGCAATTTTTAGGCAAAAATGAAAATGTCAAGCTAACTCTGCTGGTTAATGTTCCTGCTGGTGAGAGATCAGAATTTTGTCTAGTTGCAGTTTTCGCTCATGATAAAGTAACACAGAGGGTTAATATACTTTCTACAAAAAAAAAATGTTCCATGCAATTATTGAACTGCATTTTCTGTGGATCACTAAGTAAGTTACTGCTTTTGTCACTGAGATCCTTTTGTTACTTGCAGCTCATTCGTTACATCCCTAATATAGCACAGTGAGCTATGAACTGCCATGAAAGAGCTGCCTGCAACCTGCATGGTACAGGTTAGACCGTTAAGGTTTTTCCCTAGACTTTCATTATCCTAATATTACTAATATGGGATCATTTGGGTAGAAATATATTCTTATTAATTAAATCAATCGCTGTGGTGCGTTTTAAATCCTGAATTTGTGCTTCTACTAGTATCGGTGACATGTGAGTCCTACACCTTGTTATGTTATGTTATGTTAAAATTTTCTTCTATAGCGCAACGGCTACTCCAAAGGAGTGTCCCGGCGCTTTGGCGAAGAGGTCTGCAGAGGGCAGCAACATAACGGAATATGAGAAAAAACAGGGGGCCCTAATTGGTGAATAGACAGGTTTTTAAGGCCTTTCTGAAGGACATAAGGTTAGGGATCTGTCTCAGAGAGAGGGGAAGCTCATTCCAAGCGCGAGGAGCCAGGTGGCGAAAAGAGCGGCCACCCAGTCTAGCGCGTTTGATGGTCGGAACTACCATTTTGGACAAGGAGGCAGACCTTAAAGCTCTATTAGGCTTATAAAAAGCAAGGCGTTTTCTGATGTAACTAGGGCCAATGTCATGTAGGGCTTTAAAGGTCAGCGTCAGACTTTTGAAGAGGACTCTCTTAGCTATAGGAAGCCAGTGCAATTCTCTTAACAGATCAGAGGCACCAGTACATCTAGGGAGCCCGTAGATGGCACGGGCAGCTGAGTTTTGAACTACTTGAAGACGCATCAAAAGGTATTTTGGGAGTCCCAAGTAAAGCGCATTTGCATAGTCTAATTTGGACCCAATGAGTGATTGAGCAATAACCCTTCTATGATGGAGTGGTATCAGGGGGAGAAATTTTCTGAGCATCCGAAGGATGCCGAAACATTTCCCAGAAAGGCAAGATATTTGGGGTCCAAAAGCTAGGTCACTATCAACAATGATTCCCAAATTTTTTGCTTTGATGGACACATTTACAGGCGGAAACAAGTCTTGCGGCCACCAGCATTTCCAGTTCGGTTCAGTGGCACAGCCAAAGAAAAGCAGCTCCGACTTATCAGAGTTGCATTTCAGTCCGTGCCCTCTAAACCACCCAAAAACTGCCTCTAGACAGCTTCTGATAAGAGTCCCGTTAAACACCTCACTCCTGCCACATGTAAACAAGAGTTGGGTGTCGTCGGCGTAGGACACGATCTGAGCACCGAAGGACTCCACCACCTCTGCCAGGGGGGCCAAAAAGATGTTAAAAAGCAGGGGGCTAAGAATAGACCCCTGAGGGACCCCTACCTCCAGAGGTGCCATGTCGGCGATATACGGGGGCGCCCAGATCGTTTGACGGCGGTCGGCTAGGAAGGATTTGAGCCAATTCCACACTGTCCCCCAGATACCACACTCCTAGTCGTAAAAGAAGGGTGTTGTATTCCTCATTGTCTTAAGTAACATTTCCTATAGGCTGATTTACACACACAATATTCATTGGCTCTCTATAATGTGTGTGACATAAAGTGCTTTGACACACTTCACTAGTATGAGTAGCACTATAAAAGAAATGGAATGCATGTGAGAGAAGGGCTGAGGAAAAATGAGGGTCAATGCTGGAGCATAGTAGTGAGGAATTCGTATCGAAGTAGGTTGGGGGGCACCTGCAAAGATTGTCTCACTGGGCGCCACCAGAGCTAAATAGAGCTGGCTCTGTAAGATGCACTACTTGTCAGGGAACAAAAGTTACACACTTTAAAAACAAATTACAAAAGAAGACACTCAACAATATCTGACACTCAAGCTTTAAGGACTAGCAGTCAAGAGGCAGCCCCCAACCCCACTCCAACCCACCCAGGGCTCTTGGTTTTTATTGATACTTCTTCATTGCAGTCTCTTATCACTGAATCTCATTTTAGAAGCCTCCAGGCTCCCTCTACTGGTCAATGCTGAGCGCTATTAGAAGGTCCAAACCAGTTCTGTGCCTAAATAAAGGGACTCACCATCAGCTTAACTTTGGGCTGCTAAAGCAAATCTGAATTTGGTGACATTTATATACAGGATTACATTCGTTTTCAGTGACCTACATGCCAATGATCGCTCCTGCCTTCACTGAAAATGTTTAATGCTATTTTTCTCCAGTTCCCTTTTATGCAACGTCTTTCTGGTAACCATCTAATAAAACCTTTGTTTTATCAACATGACCTTCAAGTTTGTAAGAGTATTGCTTGAGTTGCCTGTTGATGTGTGCATCTCTCGGCTTCGGTCGTTCTTCGTCCACCGCTCGACTCCATGTGGGTAGGTGTTGAAGGCTGAGTCCGCCCGACGGACAGGGTGCCTACTCCTAGGTGCCACTACATGGGAACAGACAGTTGAAGCACACTAGTAACTACATTAGGGTCGGACAGTAGAAGGCAGGACCAAGCGGCCTGCACATATACTTACCTCCAGAGGCAGGTTGTATATACCCCCTATTTGTGTAGTACAGTTTTTAACTTATTAGGTCCTGAAGAATTGCAATGAATGCAAGAAAGGTGTCAACCTCCGGGTAGTAGATACACTACTGGACCATTGTTCCAGTGTGTATTTCTCCCTCACTAATTTTTAATAAGGTAGTTAACCACATCATTAAAGTAATCGTTGGATTGCCTAACCTGTTTTAATATTTTTTCACACACCTTGCACGACTACACCACTTCTATTACCCTCACACCCACATGCAACAACTGGCAGGAACAAGAGATCTCCGCTAAAGAGCCCCTACTTGGGTGCCCGTCAGACATTGCAGCGCCAGTCTGAGAAGGAGCAAAACACCCATATGATGAAGCATGACGCCTAGCTTGCTGGGTGTGTGAGGGTTTTAAGTTCCGAAAGCGGAATTCCCCTTCTCTTCTCTCTTTCGCTTGGTTTTTCTTTTCCTTTCCTTTCCTTCTTCCCCTTCCCAATTCCCCAGGGAACTGTGTACCTCTCGTTGTCTCACATCTCTCAACTTCCCACTGAGTACGCCTCTCACTACCCACACGAGATATATGGATACTGTAAAACGTCTTGATTTGCCCCTGTGAAATTTTAATGGCGAGGTTGTTTTGTGTGCGCAACCGTAGCTCATATGAAAGTCTTTGAACATTCCCACCGCTTCTGAGCTGCGGGGGGATTTCTTTCAAAGTTAAATTGTGATTCATTAGTACAATGTCCATTACTTATTACATATCAGTAGAAGTCAAGGAATGAGCAATGACTTACAGTGAACATAAGATCTTGTAATTCTTTGTGATGTTGCATATCCTGTCTTCACAGTTTTTTTTTTAATGCTTTACGGATAATGATGCCGAAATATTATTTAGAGAAACACATTGTATGAATGAAAATGTGCAATATACCACCCGCAGGAAAATATCCTAATCGTATATTTGTTTTCCAATTACCAAAAGTAATAATAATATATACAGTAAGATGCTTGTTAGTGCACTTAATTATATTACATTTACTAGAAAATGCAAATTCATTGAATCGGCCTGCCACTAAATTGCTCAAAACATATTGAAAAACTTAGCACCCAAAGAAGAACCTGTACTAAAAAATACATAAATGATACCCTAACACTTCACCTATAATGACAGCATAGAGTCTCTGGATGTTATCTAGATAGGATTCACTCAGGCAGGAGCTGCCCGTGCAGAAAAGAGTAGTGTGGCTGGGTAGGGGGTTATTATTATTATTATGTTTCTTATATAGCACCTGAATCGACCCCCTAAGGGGTACCTCCGCGCTTGCCTTGGGAACCCGTCCTGGCTTTTCCCTGTGAGATAGCCCCTACAGGGCATCCCCAAGGTGAAAGCCAGGCATCCCGCCGCGGGGGGCCGTTGTGGAGATTAAGCAAGCTTAATGCCCAGAGTTGCAGAGTGTGAACCCACGATTAGGTCAGGCACCTAAGCGAGAATTATCGAGTCCATGGACATTTGAGCTCAAGACCCTGCCGCGTCGGGAATTGAACCCTGGTCCCGGGTCTTACCTCTGCTTCAGGGTCTGCCTGCTCTAACCAGTGAGCCACACTTCTCCACTCTGCCTGCTCTAACCAGTGAGCCACACTTCTCCACTCTGCCTGCTCTAACCAGTGAGCCACACTTCTCCAGGGGTTGCGACTCAAGGACAACACGAGAAAATTAATTATTTATTTACTTTTCCCTCATTGTTGACTGTCAAGTCCCCACCACCCCGCCCGCCACCCCACCATCTCACCGCCCCAACACTCTGGCGATGTGATACTTGCTGAGATTAGCATGAATACTGTGATGTCATCTGGAGTGTTTTCTTGCATCCCACCCTGAGTGTTCTGTGAGTGGCAGTTACCACTTGTGCCTGAGCTGTGCCACCAGGGACGTCGCTCTGTACCCCTTGAATAAACTCTGCTTCAATTTTTATTTCTGCGTCGACTTCTCTTTGCAACACACTCTAACCTGCAGTGTCCGCTCCTGCCTTCAGGACTACTAGACTCAGGAAATAATCCCCAAATAAGATCGTAACAGGATTGTTAGCTAACTGAAATGTTTGACTGTCACTTTTAAATAAAAAAGGAAGGATCAATGGCTCTCTCTGTTGGTTTCTATGTATAAAGCTAGCAATGCTTTACAATTTTCTTCCAGAGCCAAACCGAATACAAGAAAATTCAAGAAACAATTATGAACACATTTGTTTACATGTACAAAATAACTGTTAAGTTTAATCAATAAGTTGCTACGCCAGTCATTTCTTTACTGTCAGTGCCGGGACACCTATTTTTGAGGTATCTGTGCACTTAACAAATGCCATTTTCAGTAATTAATTCATTGATTTAACATGTCCAATTTGCATTCAGCACATTCTTCTGCTGTGATCTATCCACATAGTTTGCATATTTAACACTAACTATTTCACTGCTCCGTATGACATGTAAGTATCTGTGTGACAAACAGAATAACAACAAGGGACATTCTTAGAAAATGTAAGGGCATTTGATAAACCTCCACCGAAATTTGCCGAAAAGCACCAAAGCAGAGGATATAAATTACGGTTCTTCTGTACCACAAAAAACATTCCAAGTTATCCACTTTTATAGCAGTACTGTTGTAAATGAATAGATTGGATTTCCTTATGAGATATACCTAGATAGTATGTCAACAATACACATTGATATGGTTACTTCCCAATAACATTTTGTGTTTTCAATGGTGGCGAATGTGTGATCGATTAACAGTAGGCCTATTCAGGGTGGAATTTCCGTCTTAATACTCGGAGATTAAACAGCATATATGAGAGTTAAAAATACAGAGTATAAATGGTTCTATTTCCATTTCTTATTCTTCAATTTAAAAATTTCTCAATTTTGTGATTCTGTCTAATTTACCGGTATTGAGTTGTTGTGATCTGTTATATTTATGGATCATTTATCAATTTCCTATAAGGTGTTCATGCGCAGACGGACGGTCCGCTGGGAGTGTTTACCGCAAAAAGTTCGAGGAGGAGGGGTTTGCACACAAAGCTCAAATTATGGTGCACGGAGCTAGAGCTTGAGCAGGACCAGGCACTGCAGACGCTGCCGCCTTGCTTGTCAGCTCAGTTTCCTCACTTCCTCCCCCCACCCGTCAAAAAACAGCCGCGCTGACTCGCGGCTCGGGCGGCCCCCAGGGGCATGCCCTGGCATCCTGGGGCTCAGCAGCAGGATTCGGCGAGTTCCAGGAGAGCGGGTCCTGGAGAGTGGGAGTGGGCTGCAGTCTGTGGTGGAGCCAGCAGAGAGACTGCAACTGAGGGGAGGCATGCTGACAGTGAGCAGCAGAGGGGGCAGCCCAGATGCCAGCACAACAGCAGCAGCAACGGTGAGATGTGAGGGGCCCCTGATTCAAGCCCCCCCCCGCAGCTGGTTTCTGCACCTCTAAGTACAACCCTCCAACCCACCAAAAGCCTGCTTAGTCCATCAGGGTAAGACCCCCAGGGAGAGTGCCCCTATCGGGTGCAAGCGTGGCTGCACCAAGTGTGAGCCCATAGCAATCTGCTGAGGTGGCCTGATCAGCTCAGACCAGGTGATAACTTTGAGTGCCCCGCTTGCCCTAACCCACACCTTATCCTGCACCGTGTTTTCACACTGCCAAAGTCAGCTTAGAGCTAACCCTAAGAAAAAGCCAGAGTAAAAAAAAACAACAAAAAAAACAGCGCAGTAGAGTAAGACAGGCAGGTCTAACAGGGACACCAGCGATACCTGCAACACCAGTTTCAGTCCCTAACTCTGGCCTCATCCAAAGAGACAGCGTTTATCCGTCCCCCTCAAAGGCCCCTGAAGTGGGGGGAGGGGCTTCCAACCAGACCCAACCAGAGCCATCATCAGCAACAGAGACAGGTGAGAGCCGGAGATCCTGCATGAGAATCCGCACAGCCACGCGACTATTAACAACACAGACTTCTAAAAAGACTTATATTGGACAGCCAGCGCGATTCTCACTCAGCTCTTACCCAACTCTTACTCAGCTGCCCCGAAAAGACCTGTGCAACCCAAAGGGCCACTGGCCCCTTAGCTGTGAGTCATGAGGTCGGGCAGAGTAAGAAAAGCACTAGTAAAATCAAAACCAAAATCAAATTCAAGACCACAATCTAAACCAACTAAACGGAAGAGCGAGAGCGTTACTAGGAGAGATCTTAGGGGCTGCAGCCCACAGGACCACGACCTAGGAAGCCTAAAGATAAAACGCGAGAAACTTGAAGATACACAAAGTACACAAAACAGCTTAACGGAAGAAAAGGCTGACAGTCCCTTGAGCGGCTTGCATCCCATAGTTTACAACAGTAGCATCTTAATGCCCCTGGAGGGCAGTACAACAATAGAAACAAGACTCAGCGAGCACCTGTTCGGCGGAGCAGGTCTTAATCAAGGTAGAAGGAACACCGACAAGTAGAAATCCCTGCTTATTACAGCCAAAAATATACACAAAGTTCTCATTTCTGAGAGTTCCTGGAACAGCAATATTTTCTAAGAGTGCCAGTATAGAAGGGCTGTAATCCTCTCTTTTACCACTTGCCACAAATAGCTGAGACCAAAAGCCATTGGCAACGAAGGAAACCGCAGTACAAGTCAATTGCAAAGGAACATCTCAAGCAAACGCACAATTTGAAATTAAGGGCTAACAAGGAGCAAGCCACGGATTTGAAGATATGACGGCTTCATGTACAAATAAGGCAGATAACTTTGAACAATTAGGTCTACTGATTTTCTAAAAAAATCATCAAGTGGACAGTACTAACAATCACTCTAGCACACCACAAAATAACTCTGTGGAAATCTTAAACACAGCTCAAGCCAGTATTCCAACCTCCAACAATCTAGGACAACAACTAGAGGAACACAGAAGCCATCTCCAATACTTGACCAGCAACTGGGCCTAAGACGCTGTTCAGAATCTCAGAATGTCTAACTCCCTAGTTATACTGCTGAGAATATTCCAGGCCGAGGACCTAGCCTTTTAGATCAACAAACAAAGCCTGACACGGAAACGACCCTAAAGCTTCACCAAAACCCATCACCAGCTCCAGACAACCCGGATGATCAAAATTTAAGGATACAAACTTCACAAACAAACTACCTCTCCCCACAGAATTTATCACCCACCTCATCCTCCACCAGCTCGGATGACATACTTATTTGGGAGACTTACCAGCCCTCTATAAATCAAATGGATCCACGCAATCAGTGCAAGGACAACTGCCACAAACAGACGACCAGTCCGCCACCAACTGCGACATGTCCTTCCTAGCCTCCCAAGAGTGGGAAGACCTAGTTGCCTCTTATAGAAGCGACCCTAGTAGACGACCAAAAGTCTCGCAAACAGTAAGAAGCAGTACAGGTCATAACAACAAAACCTTAATTTGGGAATCACTCTTAAGCTCTTTGCAATATTCGACTGCAGCCTTGCAATACCAATCCCATAAAATGGACCTTCAACTTACAGTATTGCAGTCTCTTGCCAATTTTACTTCTGCGATTGATAAAAAGCTAGGCGAGCTGAACGGATTGATAAAGAGGGGTGCAGGCAGCGGCCCTGAAAACACAGTCTGTGCAACAAGAATGCTTATGTGCCCCGATTATGGACAAGCTACAAACGTTACCCACGACATTGGCAGACCTACTGTCAACTCTGAAACCAAAAGCAGAACCACAGAAAACAGTAAATAAAGATACCCCGAGGGACAAAGCGGAAACATCGAGCGCACAGCTACTAGAGCCAATATTACCAAACAGCGACTCTCTTTCAGAAGGTAGCAGTCCCCTCTGTGGATCTAATAAAACTGACCTTTCCGGTAGCAAAAGTCTAACAAAAAGAACAGGACGCAAGCAAAAAAGGAAAGGCAGGAATACGAAATCCACAGTCCTGGCACATTACGCTACTGATTCCATCCCGGTAGGCTTACTTAAAACAGAACTAGTAAACAATAAAATACCAAACGAAGAAGAGTTAGATACGGTAAACAGCATGAAGATCTCGACTGCAAGCCCCAAAACAACAAAGCAACAGCAAAATACAACAATCTCCCTACCAAGTTTCAGTAACAAACAAGTGGAAAAGAGCGTACAGACAGGGTCCCCACCTGAAAAGATTCTGCCTCCAATTGCCTCTGCCAAGGAGACACACCAAACGAGTATACACATAGGGCAAGAGGCATCAACAACCTCACCAGGCAGAACGGTGCTATTCAAAGGTACACACCAAACAACAACATCCCTCGGCCAAGTCTCTTGGGAGGATCAAAAGAAGCCGCAACAATCTCTGTGCCACAACCACGAGAATGACATCATAGCGCACGCTACTGACAATCACACAGAATACTTAAACTACAGCCATAACTCCGGAGCACTCAAAGCAAACCTTCCTGATCATGGGCTCATTCAAGATAGCGTAAACTATAAAACAAGAAGGCCACTCCAAAATCTAGAACCTCTTGCCCGCAAAGTGACCATCAATAACAGTACAGTCTCAAGATCAGCCCATAGCAACGGCCGAAGGGTCAATCATCATAACATTCCACCCTCAATACAAATCCAGAGGCCGTATGGACACACTGAAAAGAGGAAATATTCTATGGCTTCTACATTCCATTACACCTCTAGTAAACATTGAAACCCTTGACTTACAGTCAGTGGAATTTCTGCCACCTACCAATACCCAGAGTACAGAGGCAACTAGAACAACCTGGCGAACTGCAGAGGTTGCAGGCAGAATCCTCCGGGAAAGGGAAAGCTTCATAAACTGGGGAATAGGCCTGGAATCTATCCACAAACCCTTATATCCAGCTCCTTTCCTTAATGTAGAAGTGACCAACTCAACTCGGATGACTTTTTCAGTCTTGATAGGAGCAAGAAGTAGTACACCAGGCACAACAATCGAAGCAAACTTGGAAATTGCACTGCAACCGACTCAAGGTCCCTCAGACTCACAGTTCACTTTATCGTCCAACAACAGGACTGACATCAATCGGCAAATAGCACTGGCATGTTCACTATGACAGGCAACTCATTCAGCACAGCCTTCACAGAAAGAACGCAACGGTATTGTCATTTGTGTCGATCAAGAGTTTACAAATTATCTGACTACCTTTGACATTATCTTGCTTCAAGAAACTTGGAACCATAAGTCTCCAGACCTAAAAGGCAATGCCACCTACTCATTGCCGGCAGCAAAGATATCAGCCTCTGGACGCCGCTCGGGAGGCTTACAACTTTCTGCCTCAATAACTAAAATTGGTGAGCTCCTCCCTGTCACTATACATGTAAATCCACCAAGCTGCATTCAAGGAATAAAGGTAAATCTCAGGCAAAATCACCTTAAACAGGAAATCATAATAGTAAATGTTTATGTTCACCTGAAGCAAAAATCAAAGGGAGCGAAAGAGCTGTTACTCGAGGTACAGAGAGTAATGGAAGAAGAATCAACGGACCTCATAGTCCTGGCTGGCGATTTCAAAATGCACCTCTAAGGGTCTACCAAGGAAGAAGACTCAACCCAGGACCTCTCGAGAGCATGGGGAATTTCAACACAACGCCAAATATGGTCCACCAAGCATAGCAAGGAACTTACTTAGGGGCCTAGAACACATAAATATGAGAGCCCTGAATGGACGGTTTAAAGACAATATCCCACCAGCAGCTACATACCACTCAACTGTTGCATCATCACATCTAGGCTTCACTTTAACAACATTGTCCATGTTTAATAAAGTAGTCACCTTCAAGATCGGTAATAGTAATTTTAGTGAGCACCTCCCACAAGAGTTGAATCTTCTAACAAGAGCCTGCCAAATCCCAGAAACTAGCAACTCCATCTTGCCGGAAGAAACAAGCAACCTAAGAAGAATAAGATGCAACTCCAACAACACTGACAAAATAGCAGCAGGGGCCCAAGCTCTATATAATCAAGTTCAAGCCAATTCAACCAATCCAATAAAAAGCAGGGAATCATTTACCAAATCTATAGGAGACAAGTATTCACAGTGCAACGGTCAGAAACAAGGGAAAGTGGCAGCTGATTCATTTGAAGCACAAAACAGCCCTGTCTCTAAAAAATGAACACAAACTATAAATCAAACCTTTAAGCGACTATGCAAATCCCCAAACAATCAAAAACTGCAAGGCACACTCCGTGAGTTAAGGACATCTAAAAAAAGAAGGAGATTGGAGAAGAAAAGGACAAAAGACAATGCACTCTGGGCAAAACTTCTGTTTGATGCAAATCAGAAAAATAGTGCTAAATTCTGGAAAACGGTCAACAAATTGCAGCACCCCAATCATCAAGGTATTAGCTCCAATATCACCGAAGCTACCTGGGTAGACTACTTAACTAAACATTTCAATGACAATGATATTTATGGATACGTGTTTCTTGAACACAAGATTCACAACACATTCGCACTCCGTTGGCCCTGTTTCCTCAATGTCATCAATAAAGTTCATTCAAATATTGTTCATGAATTAAAGTTGCATTTATTTCTTTTTCTTGCTTGTTATTTCAATCATAACATTCCTTTGTGGGTTTAAATCTCATAATTGTATGCCCGATGCATTTCGAGCTGAACTCTTCCTCAGTGGACTTCTAATCTGAAAACAATATAGTACATATTCTTAGTCGTCAAAGCTGAAGTGCAATCACCGTACATCCTGTCACCATGACTCCCCATATTGTTGAGTATTTAGTCTAGTCACCACACTCGTGTACATCTTATTGCACTGCATGTTACATTATAGTTATCATGTACATAAGCATAGTCAAACCTTTTTATATCCAGCACTACACTAACCTTAGTAATCCTCCAGAGTAAGCGTACTTCCTATGTGCATGTCCAATTGTCACACGTGTATCTGCCACGTGTGTGGTGACGAGTGTGGTGACTAGACTAAATACTCAACACTATGGGGAGACATGGTGACAGGATGTACGGTGACATCATTGTCAAGCAACTCTATGCTCAGAGAGAGTGTACACATTCAGCACCACTGAACTTGTTACAATTTGAGTACCATTTTGAACATCAATACACCTAAGGAGTGCGGGACCACAACACATATGGTTTCAAGAACCTGATATAACAGTCCCTCTGGGCCTCTTGAGTCATGCCTTCACAAAAAATACCATTCAGGAGAGTAGAAACTAAAAACACCAATGTGACGTGGGTACTGAACCACTGATCCTGTCACAGCCAGAGGTAGCTCCTCCGCCAAGCCATGCCGGCAACACTTGTTTAGAAGACCAAGACCTGCAAAAAGAACTCTTGGTCGATGATATACGTAAACAAATTTCCAGAGGCAAACGGACAGGAGCTCCAGGCCCGAATGGTATACCACTGTTGCTATATAAGCAGGATGCAGACTTCTGGAGCAATGCACTAGTCCCAGTAATAGGACACGCTATAAGAACAACAGAAATTCCGGAATCATGGTGAGGCTCCATCATCAGCCCCATATTCAAGCAAGGGGCGAGATCCGACCCAAACAACTATAGCCTGATAGCCTTGATTGACACAAAGGCTAAATACTATGCAGGTATTGTCCTTAAAGACCTGGTCGCTTGGTCTAAAAGAAGCAGTATAATACCAATGACCCAAACGGGTTTCTGTCAAAGGCAAGGAAATACAACAAACATCATGGCCTTAACCATGCTTATGGAAGCAACGAAGCAAAGTAAACATCCCCTGTACCTTAGCTTCATTGACTACACCGCAGCCTTCGACCACATAGATGGCTCCAAACTTTGGTTAAAGCGGAAAGAATGGGGGATTCCGTTAACCCTCCTAGATCAACTCATTCAGCTGCATACGACACATACCTCAGAATTAAATAAGGCGCTAGAAGGCACCTCTCAAGAAAAATGCCCACAAGTAAGGGCTTAAAGCAAGGATGCGTCTTGGCCCCTTTGCTCTTCAGCCTCTTCCTGGCAAACCTGCCAGCAGAACTAGATGTTTGCTCCTCACACTGCCCGAAGATAGGCGCCATGGTATTGATTAACGTACTTTACGCTGACGACCTAGTGCTGATCAGTAGAACTCTGATAGGACTTCAGCACCTTTTAGATGCCACCCACAACTTTTCACATCGTAACGCATTAATAATAAATTTTAAAAAATCAAAAGTTATGAGCGTAAACCACAGCAAGAAGACAAATCCCAGTTGGTACATGGAAGGTAAGTGCCTGGACAAAGTAACTACGTAAGTGCCTGGACCGAGTAACTACCTATAATATTGGGGCGTACTCCTAGATAAAAAAACAACTTCTTCAAACCACAACTTGAATCTCTACGAAGGAAGGGAGTAATGACCTGCATGGCATTAAAGCCCATGAAGAAATTGCTGCCGGACTTAACACTTGACCCCCTCTTAAAAGTCCTACGTGCAAAATTACAACCAGTAATCACCTAAGGGAGCGTATCCATGACAGGAAGAGATGCTGTTACCCTCTACTGTATAATCGCAACCTCCTACCGGGCGATATTTCAGCTCCCCAAATATGTTTCGCCAGCGCAAATAAGGCTGGAATTTGAAATCCAGAAACAGGAAATAGAAAGGCAGGGAGCTTTCTCAAAGAGTTGGCACAAAATCAGAGCTGGTGAGAGAGGGACCTTGAATAACCAACTTTGGCTAGAGCTGAACCGCACTGGAAAATTATCAGTTAACGTCTACCTACAGAATTCTCTGCAGGCCCTTGGCCTGGCAGATGCCTGGAACACTCCATTGGGCCATTTGGTTTTTAAAAAAAATAGTAACAAAATCGACCAGACTCGTATTGGCCATAGAGGACAAGAACTTGGTTTCCAAGAGAGCTCACAACTGGGTTGTGCTTAACAACTACGATGTTCTAAAACCTCAGCCCTACCTCAAGGAGGAACCAAGCTCGAGACCAAAGAGAATTTTTTAAAGCTACGGCTGGGAGTCGGCCAGATCAACCCATTTATGCCACAGTGGGAAAGAAGATGACCGATCACGTGTGCCGTTTTTGTGCGAATGACACTGAGACCTTGATTCATATTATATGCATATTCAAGAAGCTAGACGACATACGGAAAAGTCTGTTAAAAGCACTATTTGTGTTTTAATCCCTCTTTATTGCAGCTAAACTGTCATCTTACAAAATTCTTTGACCTGATAGCACAGAGACTGAAAAACTCTTGCTGCCAACTGAAGTGACCTACTAAGACTATAACAGACTCTGAATTGGTCCGCTCCTCTGGTTTTAATAGTACATAGTTTATATAAATGACCTCAGATAGGCCTGCGCTCCTGTGCTACTACAATCGAAACAATTTTGTGTCTTTTAATTCCAATGCAAGGCTTTTTTTTATCTTATACTTACCTGAATTGTTTATTTAATGTAACTATTTTAGATATCAACCTGTAATGTTCTGAATGCAACCGTTTTAATTAATCATGCATAATAAAATTACTTACTTACTTACTATAAGAATGTATTTATTGGAATCATGATTTAGGGAACATGTCATTTTCGATAGGAAACTCTGAAATACGTACATCATAAAAAACAAACTTGCATGAACATGTCATTTTCGATAGGAAACTCTGAAATACGTTCATCATAAAAAACAAACTTGCATGTTACAAAATGGCCACCATGTTTGTAAACAAATCAGGGGTTTTTAACCCCTTCCATGCTGATGACGGCCCCCAGCCGTCATGCATCACGGTGAGCGTGTGCTGATGACGGCTGGGGGCCGTCATGAACCCGCCCACTCTTTAAAACGGCCACACAGGCGCAGAATCGCGGCCGCGCCCAAGGGGTTAAGAATTAAATCCCTTTTTGATGTTTTGACCAACCAATCTGCCTGATGAATTGCGTTCTTGTTTATAAGGTGCTTGTTCACATATGTTCACTGACATTAACAAAGGCCAGGAGGCCGATACATGTTTGTCTGTTTCTTTTTGTTGATGGTTGCACAACAAATATAATATTTATCTGAAATTGCAATGCCTGGAGTGCTCAGAGTCTCTTTTCAAAACCTTTGCGTGAGTCCTTCCTCATGAGCTGAGTCACCCACTGTGCTGGGAGCGGTGACTGTGATGGAAAAGCAGTTGATATATATACATATGTGTGTATGAAATCCATTCAGCAGTTTGGGCTGTAGCTGTATCAAACATTCCCATGAAAAAATGAATGGGGAAAATGCATTTAAGGACATCCCTTTCTCTCTGACCCCGCTTGACAGATCACCCCAAACCTTTCCATGCACAAACTAGTCACAAAGAAGCACTTTTTTTGCTTGTTCCGTGGAGATTCATCAAATGGGGCCAAAGTTATTTGTAACACAAAAACTGAAATGCTTTTCCTATGGAAACACAATCCTAACAATAACTACCCAGGGGAGACCACCACAAAATAAAATATAGATATAAAATGTAGTTCTGAATTGGAATCAGTCCCTTCAAAATTAGGGTACCCGTGCACATTGACATGTGTAGTCTCAGTCAATATATCCAAATTTCTACAGTTTTACAGATAAATATGCTGGCACACCAAAGTGGTAAGATTTAAATGCATCATTTGCTATTTGAAGAAGTTTTGGTGTGAAGCCTTTGTCAAAACCAAACCCTATTGTCTCATCATCGTGTCTAACCATAGACACTAGAAGCACACATTGTGGTTATCTGTCACTGGCATTTTTTTGTGACAGTCCCTACATGGCTTAAAGCCTGTGGTATTAGGTGGTGACATTTTCCTATTCATACTGAAAAAAATGTTTTAAGAAAAAAGCTAGTCCACTGAAGAGAAAAAGAGGAGCTAATTCTTGATCCACATATGAAGGCATAGAAAGGAAAGAACTGACATGGTGGAACCTGTATATGGCTCCAGTTGTCACTTCCGGGGTGGAGCGCACTGAATGTGGAGCTACACGGCGCAATCCACCAGCTTACAGAGGCTATGTTTATAATCTTTTGGATCCATCTTGGCACATGGGGGTATTTCCAAAATGAGTATTCTACAGTTAGATTATTCATCAGAAAGAGCATTACAGAAGGTAAGTGACTTGCTAATCCATCATTATGAGTGTTGGGATCCAGGGCATCTCACATGGACTATGACAATTCCCTGTATCAACCTTTGCCAGTTTTTCTTCTGCTATGCCGTCAACTGGTGCAAAATGGTGTCCTCAGTAATGTTTCCAATACAGGCACAAAGGGCATATTTATACTCACATTAATTCTCTTTTCTGGCTGCCAGGGGTGAACAGATATTTATTAAGACTTATTGTTTCACACACAAGAACCCTGTTTACATCAGGAACATATTGATCCTATTAGAACAAATACCTCAGATTAATTTAATTAATTAATTAATGTTTGAGCTTGTAAAGCGCACTGCTACCCGTAGGTTTCCTGGCGCTGTATAACGCTGGGGAACCCGTCCTGGCTTTCCCTGTGGGATGGTCCCTGCTGGGAGTCCCCAAGTTGGAGCCAGGCATCCCCGGTGTTGTTGGGGTCGTTGTGGAGATTAGGTAAGCTAATGCCCAGAGTTGCCGAGTGGGACCCCTGATTAGAGTAGGCACCAAAGCAAGAATTATCAAGTCCGCTGACCCAAGTCCACGACCCTGCCGCGTCGGGAATTGAACCCTGGTCCCGGCCGACTTCTGCTCCTGGGTCTGCCGCCTCTAACCAGTGAGCCACACCATTCCACA
The DNA here is from genome assembly GCF_964263255.1 of Lissotriton vulgaris. Taxonomy (NCBI): domain Eukaryota; kingdom Metazoa; phylum Chordata; class Amphibia; order Caudata; family Salamandridae; genus Lissotriton; species Lissotriton vulgaris. Next base: position 381,838,985 of record NC_141696.1, read on the forward strand.
CAGTCCTCTAACTGGTCCTTGTTCCTTCTCATGTAGTGTCTGAAAGTTGTGCGTCTATTTTGAGGTCTGTTGCCAAACATTTTGGTTTCAGGCAGCTCAAGTCCAGTAATTTGGATCACATTTTACCATCTTCTTTCTTTCGCTTGTGCCATGACATCAGGAATGCAATACGCATGCTCTATGAATTTCTTCTCTTACTCAAATGGTGGTGATGAAATGCCACCGTGGCAAATATCCCTATAGTAACTGAAATACCAAAGTCACACAAAAGCACATTTGTGGTCAGTAGTAATACATAAAACAAGATGTATCTACGTTCTCACCAATAGTGATGATCAGCCTGGCAAGTGCTCAGATGAGCAGCCCCCATTTCTTTGATATGCATTTTGATCACCTTTTTCGCATGTGTGTATCAAACTTCAACACGGATTTTACCCGGCAGTGCTTTTACGACGCGTCCTTTACAACGCAAGTCGTGGTGGGTGCTAAAGGATAAAGAATAGTATATTTACTATTCCAACACCTTCCCTACTATCCACGGGGACTGGTGTTAGAATAGTAAATTATACTATTTACTATCCACGCCCAACAACGCAAGTCATTGTAATGACTTGCGTTGTTAAAGACGCGTTATAAAGGCACGCGTTGAAATGGTACGCGTTGTACCGTCATACATCCAACTTCAAGGAGCAGCAAGCACAATGTCCCTAACACCTACTCCGTTGTTTATTCGTTTTTTGCTTTTTGTTTTTTTGCATTTTATTTGTACATTAAATTATTTATTTAATCATATTTTTAACTGTTTAAATTAATTTATTTCAGTGTATTTTATTTAAATAGTTTATTGTAATTCATTTTAGCACACTTTAATTTTTTTTTAAACACATTTTATTAATTTTCATACAAAGCTTATAGGGCCATTATGCCACGTTCCTGACAATCAGCCAATTTACAATTAAGCTTCTTAGGATATAAGTAGGAGATAACTTAGAGATGAACAGTTCAGTCAAAATGTTGGATTAGCACGATAAACACTCTCAGTATTGCACATATATTTTTGGGCAGCTCCTGCTGCAAACACCCGTCCCCTAACTCTCCCCCTCCCTTCCCTCCCCCCAGGCGTGTCATTTAGGTCCAGGTCGTTATTGTGTGGTAGACCTACATTCCAAGTAGGGCGTCAACATTGATTGTGGTATCGCTGTAGGGGATCTCGTCTCAGCAAGGTAACCCAATGCCTTCTCTATTAATGAGCCTCCAGGCCCTAAGAGTTATATCTCTGCCTGCGAATTAACCTATGCCCACTGTAGGGCCCACTATGGAGATGTCTTTTTCACTGTCTTTGGGGGATTTGAGTGCTACAACTAGCGCTTCCCAAGCTTTTGCTGCTTCTAGCGCCTTCTCACTACCCAGTTGTTTCTCTAATTGTAGTCTGATCACCCCTTCACATTTGGCCCATTTAATGAGCTCTGTTTTCAACCTCGCTATGCTTCGACCCTGCTTTGCTTTCTAATGCATGGTGATATTTCTCTTGGCCAGGAGTAGCTCATATCTATGAACTTACTTGTGATTTTATTCTTGCATGTGTGAGGGAACCAGTGTAAGATGCAGTGTTTCAGGGTCGGCTCTATCTCCCTATCCGTGACATCGGTCAACAGAGTCACTAACTCCTCCCACTAGTTGTCTAGGAACCTGCAGCTCCAAAACATGTGTTGAAAATCTGCGCCCTCTGCATTGTAAGACGGACAAGCTAATGTGTGAGTTGGGAAATACTTATTGAGCTTTTCCGGAGTAAGGTATGCTCTGTGTTGGATATAGAAATGTATTAACTGGAACCTTGCATTCCGGTTGCTCTTAAAGGCTCTCTCCACCAACTCCCCCCAAGCCTTTTACGGGATATCCTCCCCAATATCAGTCTCCAACTTGAGTTTCAATGCAGTCATTGGAAGCAGAGCCTCCAGCGACATGCGCCTGTAGAGGCATGTTACTGCTTTGCATGTACTCGCTGCCATTACCACGTACTGACAACCCATGGATGTCTTTGGTTCATTGAGAACTTCTCCCAATGCTTCCTAATAGCCGCAGTAAGGGCTGTATGTAACAGGAAATCCCCCCTGGGCAAGTCATAGCAAGCTTGTAGATCAATGAACAGGATCATGGGTCCCCCCTCATACAGGTCTCCTATGCTGGCCAATCCTTGTTCCACCCAGGTCTCCAGTCTCTGCCAATTACCTCCATACGGCAAGGCCCTACACATAAGCAATGGAATTTCCGGTGCATAAGGGCCACTAATTTTAGCCCTCCAAAGATATCTGTTCTGGATCTTTAGCACTGTGTCGAGCTCCATGTTGAGGTTTGTGGTCTTCACAGGAATAGTAGCTGCAGTGACCCAAACTCTTCCCTCCACTCTTCCGCCCTCCTGGTACTGTTCGCTACCCAATAGGTAAGCCATTGAAACTGCACTGCTAAATATTAGGGCCGCTATGCCACACTCCGCTCTTGGTCACAGCAGAGTAGCAAGTGCTACTCTACCTCTGCCAGTACCCCAAAGGAATCCTGTGATCTTCGATCGGAGCTGGACAAAGTACTTTTTCGGGATCCAAATTGGCAAAGTCCTGAAGTAGTATAGTAGGAGTGGTAGGGTGATCATTTTAAGCAATGCCATGCGGCCTGCTACTGATAGTTGTAAGTAGCCCCAGAAGTCAAATTTGCATTTCATCCCCCTAATGGCCTTCCCTATATTACTCTCCAGGATGTCATCTTGGTTTTGGTAGATTTGCGTGCCCAGGTACATCAGGCACCTGTCCTCCGAGGTCACCCCTCCATTTCTTGTGGGCCTATTCTGTCCCCCTTCACTGGAAACAGGCAAGATTTTGTCCAATTCACTTTCAGTCCTGCGACTATGCTGAGAGCCCGGAGCAAGTTTTTCACCCCTACTAGCTACGCTCCTGAATCAGCCAGAAAGATCAGAAGGTCATCGGCATACAGCGCTATGTGATGGATCTGCCTATGTACATTGAGCCCCCAATATTCTCGCCCCAATCTGGCCCACGCAGCCAGCAGTTCCACTGCCAGAGCGAAAAGCAGAGTGGAAAGGAGACACCACTGATGCGTTCCTCTCCCCATGCTGCAGGTTTCTGAAATGAGCCTGCCCACCGATTTTAATTCTGGCAGTGGGGTTAGCATAGAGGAGTGCTGTCCAGCTCATGAAGTCATTACCCAGCCCCATTTTCCACATTACATGATACAGGTAAGAACATTCCAGGCTGCCAAATGTTTTATCAATGTCAACGCCATGTTGGTGTTATAAGAGTCCGGGTCTAGGACTCTCAAAACGCGTTGTACATTAAGTGCTGTGTTTCTGGTGGGTATAAACCCGGATTGATCTTTGTGAAACAGGGCAGTCATATGGTGGAGCAGGCGGGTAGCCAAAATCTTACAAAGTATTTTGTAGTCTAAATTAAGCATGGATAACCAGCGATGAGCAGCTTTATCCCAGGCCTGTTTGCCCGTTTTGAGCAACTGTATGATAACCGCCTCTCTAGTAGACATGGGCAGTTGGCCAACTTGCTAAGCGTCATTATATAACTGTGCTAGCCTGGGAGCTAACATGTCATTATATACTAGTTAGAATTCAATTGGGAGGCCTTCCGTGCCTGGAGTTTTGTTTCGGGCCATACTCTTGAAAGCTCCCCGCACCTCTCCTATCTCAATTGCCCGCCCCAATGAGTCTGCTGTGTCCTTGTCTAGGGCTGGCTATTCGACACCGCACATGAACTCATGCAATTTCTCCTCTGCTGGGGCCAACTGACTTCGGTACAGGTCGTAATAGTAGGCTAGGAACAGATCGTTGATTCCCTGCTGATCGTATCTTGCTACCCCATGCTGGTCCCCAAGCTCTAAGATCACTGAGCTTCTTCTGGCCGGGTTGGCTAACCAAGCCAGTAGAGCTACCAACTTGTCCCCTTTTGAGTGTGCACGGGTTATATATTTTTTGTATTCTAAACAGCGTAGCCATTCTACTGGCATTGCTATTGCCTTTTTGGCTTCCAATATCTCCTTCTGTTTTTCCGGGTTTTCAGGCCTATTTTATCCCAGGTCTTGCATTCTCTGCTCTTCCCTCTCTATGTCCTGAAGGATTATTTTCCTTGCTCCCATCACCTCTGAGATGCATCTCCCCCTAATGACTTCTTTACATGCCTCCCACTCCACTAAAGAAGATGTGGCAGTGCCATTGTTATCTTGGAAGTAGTTAGTAATATTTGGCACTATTGCTGGCTGAAAGGCTTGGTCTTCTGAAGCCTCGGGAGGCAGGTGCAAGGTGGGGATCTTGGGTCACGTGCAGGACCATTGTAAAATCACTAGTACGGGATTGTGATCAGATGCCATCCGCGTGAGGTATTCGCTGCCGCAAATCCCCTCGTGGACATAAGGGGAGCACAATATGGCGTCTAATCTGACATGAAGCTTGTGCAGATCTGAAAAGAAGGAGTATTCCTGGGTCTCAGGGTGTTGCGCCCACCAAGAGTCTATCAAGTCCCATTTCTGTTGCCAGCGACAGTGCGCTTCTGCTAGCTTATGTGCTGATGCGTCAGCGAGTGAGGGGTGGAAACGGTCAAGTGTGACATTAAATGCGCAATTGATGTCGGACACCATTAAGACCGAGCCGGTGAGGACAGTCGCCAGTTTCCTAGATAGTCGGGAGAATAAGACTGGTTGGTCCAAATTGGGCACGTATATGTTCCCTAGCGTAAGGTCCCTGCCATCCAGCTTCCCGGTCACTACCACATACCTGCCCTCTGGGTCGATAAACTGACGTATGCACTGGAACGGGATATCCGCCCTTATCCATATTAAAAACCCCTGAGCAAATGCGGAATAAGTGGTGTAAAATGCTTGGCCCCTCCAGGAGCACTGCAATGCCAAACCTTCCTTTGCCACTATATGGGTTTCTTGAAGTAATGCTATCACAATACATTTACGGACCAAATAGGAGTGTATTTTATGATGTTGTACCATTGAGTACATTCCCCTCACATTCCATGAGATGCATTTCAAATCTAGTAGGGATACCTTTGCCGTAGAATGAGCCTGCACCCATAAAGAAAATCCCTCTCCTGTGACACACCTGGTTCCTCTTAGCATTTCCCAACTGAAAGAAAATCCCCAACTTCCCCTCCCCAGGTTCAGGTACCGGAGAACTAGCCCCCATCGAAACAGTGCTAAAGCATACCATCATCCAGTGACAGTTGCAGGGGTGGACAACTTACAGTGTCGGTTCTGGGACCTTGCTCCACTGCCTCCCCAGCACATGAATCAGGCATTACAATACAATGACCTCCAGATATGTGAGCCGCAGCCAGTAGCACAATGTGGAATATAATCTTGCTTGTGAGGATTCCACCAAAGTTGTTGATATGTCTTGCCACTAGGAACTTCTGCGCCTGTATATGTGGTACAGTCATCACATAGGATTGTCTGCAGTCTGGGGTGTAACCTGAGGTAAGACCGTTCCTAAGCTGTCATTGTCGCTGTGGTCAGAAGTTTCCGACCTTCCTCTGTGACGGCCACTCCCGCTCGAAGAAGGGCTGGGGCTTTGTTGGCTATGCGTCGCCACAGCCTCCTGTGCTTTGTGGCATTCTAGGCTAAGTACTCTGGGTGACGAGGCATTGGATACATTTTTAGTGCTGCGAGGGTTCAGCTGCAGAGAGTACGGAGCGGAGGCACGATGGGGTGCCAAACTGCGCATTTTAAGCCAGTCCCATGCCTCTCGTGGTGTGTGGAAGAAGCGGGTTCACGCGGGTCTGCTACTCGGAGTCGTGCAGGGAATAACATTGAGTAGGGCAAATGTAGTTGGCGTAACTTTGCTTTGACAGATGCAAAGGACACTCTGCTCCACTGGACTTCCCTTGTAAAGCCATGGAAGATCAATATGGTATTATTATCGATTTGCAGACCTTGTTTTGGCGGGCTCTCTGCAAGATGTGATCTCGGTTTCGAAAGAGCAACAGGCGTGCCACGATTGATCTTGGAGGAGCCCCTGGTTTAGGTGGTTTGGCCCGGACTCTGTGCGCTTGTTCCAAGGCATAGAAGGGAGATAACCCTTCCAGAGCTACCTCCGCTCAGAGCCAGGCCCCCGAGAAGGTCACCATATTAGACCCTTCCCTTTTTTCTAGCACTCCAATGACGCAAATATTGTTCCTGCAGGACCGTCATCACTGTCTTTGGTAGCATTTCCAGCACTTTTACTTTAGCTTCAAGGACTGTGAGAGAGCGTTGCAGCCCATGGACTTTCTACAGAAGGCCTCCTAGTTCTTTTTGATTAATGGACACCCTGTCCTTGAGTTTGCAGTGCTCATCCTTTAGCGGAGTTGTATCTGTGCCGATAGCGTTGTTTTTCTCCTCCTGCACCTCCCTGGAGACCGTAATGGCCTGACTGACGTCTGTCAATGCGGGATTCCGGGTTGTCGAGTTGCGGCCCGACTCCAGGACTTCCTCCTCATCATCCGTCTGAGCCCCCGGGGCACCCATGCTGAGAACGACAAAAACTCTCTTCTTCTGTGTTCTCCCCATCTCATTAGAGCTACAATTGGGGTCTGTCTGTCAGCCACAGGCTCGTGCTGCAATGCCAGAGGCCTTTTCCTGCAAGTTAATTTGAGCCCGCTCTGTCACTCAAAGCTGTCTCTGCCCTTTATGTTTGTGAAACCGTCACTCTCACTCTTGTAAGTCTTCCACTGAATCCTATAAGCTTGCTGAGGCACTGCCAATTGTCAGCTTCACCGGAGTAGCATGCACCGCCTGTGCCGAACTCCCAATCAGGCAGGAAAGCTGCGCCAGTCCATCACCTCTGCAGCCTCTTCTTACGGCCCCACAGCACTCCAAAGAGTCCCTGCAACAAGACTAGGGAAGAAGATCCCTGGAAAACGTATCGACCTGCACCCAGTGTCATTCTAGGTCCCCCACCAGGTAGGGTATAGTACTACCAGCACTAACTGTGGGTAATTAATCCAATCAGGTGTGTGCTGGTCTGCCTGCTATATAGGTGGTTGTCTTGTCTGCTCATTGGGGCTGTGCTCATGTGCGGCAGAGTAGCTTCGAGGGACCCCTTTGGGGGAGTAGAGGGGCCCTGTTAGAGTCGCCAAAGTCACCAGCCACTCGTCAACAAGTACCAGTGTGTAGGGTCGCACGTGAGTCGCTGTACACGCACCCGTCGAGATTCTCCTCCTGAGATCCGGAAGGTTCGCCTGCACTTGCCCACCACCATGCTATTAGGCCACTGCGCTAGTAGAGACTCAGGGCGTTCAGTGGGGGTTATTTACAGGTTCGAACAGCCCCCTGAACCACTGCAGTCCTCCGCCGCCCCTCTGTGGGTGTGAGAAGTTGGCCTGGCATATGCTCTTCACTATTCTAGTGGGCACCTTGCACCAGTCCAAACAACCCTTATTGATTAAAGACAACCTTAATAGAAAGCTATCCTAGTGGTAGCTGTGGAGAGCAGCCTTCAGGCTTAGTCTTGAAGGAATGTAAAGCAGCTTGTTTTACCAGTCTATAATCTCGTGAATGACCAAATGAAAGGAGAACCACACCAGGTATATATATATGTATTTATTCTAAACACATCCCTATAGTCTTTTTATGAGGCTAGAGGCAAAAGAACATTCTGTAAACTTAATTAGCACACAGTAAATTAGCACCATATACGTCGAGCCCTAGGAGCGTACCAAACCATTTATTAAGAAAGTGGTATAAGAACCACAACTCACATAGAAACAAGGCCTAGAGCCTTTTGAACTGCTGAGGCCACCAGGAACCACCCAAGGTAGTGACACAGGGGATCCAAGGGGGATGCGAGCAGTGTCTAAACACAGCAGCAAATCACAATTAACATCCATGGGGAAAGTCGCAGTTGGAATTTTAAAGTTAAGGACACTTAGAAGAGAACTTGGAGCGAACCCCTTTAGAACTAGGAGGTTCTAGAGTCAACACCCACAAGAGCACCAGAGTACTTGAGTTACCTCACCCAGGGAAGCTGGGTGCATAGGTGTCTTTTTGTCTCGGGTTTCGTTGTCGATTTCAATGGCGATCTGCTGCAAAGTGCTGTTGGCGTCCAATTGGAGAGTGTACGGGTGGATCCAAGGATGGATCTGAGATGTAAAGAACCTGAAAGCAGAGGGGACAGAGTCTGGGTCATTTGCCAGTGACCAGGAAGGCAATGAGCGGATGCCCACCGATGTTGGGTGATTTCAGGTGAAGAAGGTGAAGCTTGACTCTTCAGCCACAAGGACCAGGAGGCATTGATGACAACCAGGGGCTGGATTCAAGCTGTCCTATAAAGGATGTTGAGTGCTGCGGTGTTGGTATCCGGATTGGACCCAACAAGCCGCGTCAACACCAACTCACGCAGAAAGCAGAGATTGATTCAGATGCTCCATCCTTCACCACCCCCTTTTGTACCGCTTTTGTCCGCCATAAGTGTGGCAGGGTATGCTCAGACATGAGTCCCTTGCTCACTTTGCCACTGGATTCAAGCAAGCCGGGCTGAAGGCGGCTGGAATGCCAGAAACCGGTCCTCGGAAGCTTGTTTCCGGTCCAGGGAAGACATGGCTTGGCAGTTCGGGCTGGACTGTTCCCATGAGGCACAGGGTCAGACTGATTTGCATATAGCCATGTCTGAACTGGGGTGGCAGAGTGGGCTAAAGAACGGTGATGTATCAAACCCAGAACTTTTGACTGGGTGTGAGAGTTTGATTGATTCAGATGCTCCGTCCATCACCACCCCCTTTTGTACCACAGTGAGTGTCAGCAGGTCTCGAAAAGGCTAGAAAGTCATTACAGTGAACAAGGTTAAATAGGGTGTAAAGAGAGACAGTTCCAAGTGATGCATGAATTGAGGCGGGGGGGTAAACTCTGACAGTACATGGGCTCCTTTTGTGCCCTACAGTCAGGGCTTTAAGTGGGCCGGGTCTCAAGGGGTCTGAGCACCAGCAGTTTTTTAAAAAGGGTCCTCAAAACGGGTCTCTATCGGGCTCTGTTTTGAGTATCTGGCACAGGCGGTCCATTTTTTTTTCCGGACTGCCTGCTGTCACTGCAGTCTGGAAAAAAGTGCCATCCCAATAGAGACCCGTTTAGAGACAGCAAGCACATCGATGTGCGCCGCTCACATTGCTCACTTTTCACTATGGAGAAGTAACGGCATGACGTCATGCCAGGTGAGCATTGTGGGAGAAGGGAAATCCTTAAAAGAGTCATTTTCTTTCTGGATTTCCCTTCTCTTTCTGAAATGCAAGAGCAGCAACATTGTGGTAGGGCCACCGGGGTTTTGAGTGGAAGCTTTTTCAATATTATATGTAACAAGCCATAGTTGCAGCCTATTTATCTTATGCAACTAATAACCATTGACAAATCCAATAGTACTTACTTGTTGATAGTATGATGTTACTTGTTGTATCACATATCTGGATACAATGATATAAACAGCAGGTGGCACACTATGCTAAACACAGATTTTTAGCGTACGTGTTTTAAAGCCACGCCCCAAATTACACTCGCCACACCACTCTGAGAGACCCCCCAGTTTTTTCATCCCACTTAAAGCCCTGCCTACAGTCACTCATAATAAATTCGGATTGGTCCTTGCAGTAATGGCATTAAACAAAATGCTTGATATTTCCTTCACACACACACATTATATCTATATTTGGAAAAAAAAACAAGGAACCTATGTTTGGGCATTCACATCTTCACCCATCTTCAAAAATGGTGGGTAACAACCAGACAACTTTGCTTTACTTTACTAATGCTAGTGAAACATTTGGAGTGTCAATAAACAGAAATCTTCAATTTTCTTTATTTTGCTTTCTTTTTTCTGATATACGAGAAACTCCACACTGCCAGGTTAATATTGTAAAGGATTTCAGTTTTGTATCCGTGAGGGCAGCGCATTCCCTGCATTAATGGGCTCTGTTCTAAAATTGCATTTCAATATTTTGCCGCCACTATTTACACTGGCAGTCATTATCATGGGCATTGCAAAGAACTGTGGTCTATTTTGTGCCAAGCTTGGTTGTGCAAAGAAGCTTTACCCAATACCAGAAGAAAAGGATTGCACAGATGCGAAAGGCCTCATTTCAATAGTATCTCGCTTCCCTGATGGAATCGGAATTTACTTTGTCAAGATTTTCTCTGATATGTTTTGCCCCGAGTCCTTGAAGGCTCCTCCAAGTCGCTGCCCGGTATCTCAAAATGTGGTTCACCACATTAATAACGCTACCATCCATTAAACCTCGAAGACTTCTAGGGTCATTGGTAGTTACCCTTAATTGCACGTAAATGTGTCTCTTTTTATCAGATTGATTGTCAATAAAGAAGCATTCATATGAAAAGGTAACCCCTTGCAGATATTTAACTAGGGGTTTCACAGCAAACTGTACTGTGGATATTGAATACGTGATAACTAAGGCATGGTTGTTTTGACTTAAATGATTACAAGCCGACATTAAAAATATCTAAATGAGTTGAAGGTACTATGACATTAAAATATATTAAACGAGATTCGGCAGAATATTTTGGACCGTATCACATAAAGTAAGCACTGAGGGGAAGATGACAAAAATTTTGCTTGACAATCTGGATATACCCAAAATTTCTGTCTCCAGGCGTAATCAAATAAATAGCGAAATAAGTTCCCTGGAAATACAAAAGGGTATAAAGGAAACAGCGGGAGCGAAAGCCTCAGGTATAGATGGGTTCCCAATTGAGTTTTAAAAGGTGTTTTTGAAGGAACTAGAAGATCCCTTGAAAAATCTATTTAATTATATTCGAATTGGCGGTACGGTTCCTTCAGAGTTCAAAGAGTCCACAATTATTAGTTTCGTTAAGAAAGATAAGAACCCCGAGGATGTAAATTCCTTTAGACCAATTAGTCTGTTGAACTCGGACTATAAGATCTTTATGAAAATCTGGGCTCAAAGATTTGTGTTCGCAGCCCAGGAGGTAATACATCAAGACCAGACGGGGTTTATAGCCGGTCGTTATATGGCTGCTAACACAGAATATTTGATACAGGCGTTAGATTTTTTTAATATTAACTCAATCCCTGCATGTATCTTAATGATTGATGCAGAAAAAGCGTTTGATTTAGTTAACTGGTCAGTTTTATTTACTTCCCTGGGTTATTTTGGGTTCCCTGCTCTAATTATTAATATGCTACAGAATATTTATGAAGGGGCATCAGCCCAGGTTATAATTAATGCTAGGCAAGCAGGGAAGATAAAAATAAATCGAGGCACTAGACAGGGGTGCCCCTTATCCCCCTTGCTTTTTACTTTTTTTATTGAACCTCTAGTAATAAAATTAAGGAATAATTTAGCAATTTCTCCCCCAATCGTTGGAATGTCAAAACTAAAATTATTCGCAGACGATATTATCTTATATATGGCTCCCGATAAAGAAAATATTCTTCATCTTATGAAAGATCTTAAGGAGTATGAAAAGATTGGGGGTTACAAGATCAATGAGAAAAAAACAGAAGTTCTTGTTTTATGCTCAATTTTAGATTTTCTTTCGCTAGAACTTCAGCCCCAAGCAGAAAAACGGGATCCAATAAGATACCTAGGGATCTATGTGACCAGGGAGTATCAAGAACTTTTTCGTTTAAATTATTTAAAAACGAAGAACAAAATCAAGAGCTTACTTGAACAATGGGACCTGTTGCCTTTGTCTTTGATTGGCAGAGTGGCTTTGGTAAAGATGAATGTACTGCCTTTGCTTTTATTCTTGTTTAGCAATATCCCAATTAAAGTTAACATGGCCTTTTTTAATGAACTTGAATCCATGATGAGAAGATTTATTTGGAATAAAAAGGCCTCAAGAGCTAAGCTTTCGGTGGTACAACTTTCAGTAAACCTAGGTGGACTCGCTCTGCCCCATTTTAAAACATATTATGAAGCAGCTTTTTTTGACATAGTGGCGGGATTATTAAGGAATAGACAGACAAGAGACAATTTTGTTTTGGATAAAATGCTTGAGGAATCAGGCTCTCAATTTTTTTTCTTTTTAAAAACTGCAAAGCTTCCTAAGAAAACCAGATATAAGACACTGATAGGATATGCATCAAGATTACGGCTTTTATTTAAAAAATATGGTTCAGATGGATCTATTTATTTGAAACTGATAGAATGTGCTAAGATGGGTCTTCAGATATCTTTGAATCACCTGCTAGAATGGGAATCTGCTGGATTTGGGGAAATAAGGCACCTACTCATCCAAAATTCTGTAATTGGCTGGCAAACGGTAATAGATAGAGCACATCCTAGACGTATTAGGTTTTTCGAATATATACAACTGGTCAATTTTATAAAAAAAAGAAATAGGAGGGCTAGACACAACACCCAATGTTTTGTTAACAGCTCTATATGGGGAGAAACATACGGGTATTGGATTCTGGTATAAAAAGCTCTTCCCCTCTGGACCATCTCCTATAACTGCTTGTCACTTAGAAAAAATAAGCCTTATGACTCAGTGTGTTTTTACAGAGAAAGACTGGGAAGTTATATGTCATTTAGGAAACAAAGCACTCCGAGCAGCCAATTACAAACGTATGTCCTTTTTTTCTCGTTGGTTGTTATATTATACCCCTGAGGCTTTGCAGAGAATATTCCCTGAATACGAAAATAAATGTTTCAGATGCAAAACTAGGGGTCAGGGTGGCTGGTATCATATCTTCTTCTCCTGTCCTAAGTTAGAATCCTTTTGGAAGGGGATTTTTACAGACTTGGAGATGGCAATTGGGAAAATTCTACTACCAGAGGCAGAGGTAGCCCTTTTTGGTATCTGTAAAGAAAGGAACAGGTTTAACAAATCAGAAGAAGTGTTTATTTTTATCTCTACGGCGGTAGCACGGTCTTTGATCTTACAAAATTGGAAATCTATGATAGCCCCATGCCAATTAAAATGGATTAATAAAATGAGAAGAACATGTAACTTTGAGAGAGCCTATGCAGGTAGAGTGGGAGCGATTGCAAGGTTTGAAAGGAACTGGAAATATTTTGAGATGCTTGAATCGATAAAAGGAAGTTAATAGTCTTATTTAAGTCAAATTTTTAGATTGTATTGCTTCTACATTTTAAAGAATTTCAACTATATATTTAATCTGCTATATTATATCAGTTGTCTGTGTACCTTATCATATATATATTTATTTGTTAATGTTGCGCGATTTTGCATTTGTACTTTAAAGAAATATGATAATACTCCTCCTGATATATATTGTCGGTCCACCCACTTTAACGCACTAGTCTCTTTATATATGCCAACTTTACATGTTACTGCACTAGCACTTAAAAAATGTACAATAATATTCTTGCTGTTTTAAATTAGCGGCTTTCATACCACATTGCACTAGCACTTTATCAACCGTATTGCAATCTGGATGTTTGTTCCATACCAATAGTTTTTATATTTCCAATCTGACTACGTAGTTGTTTTAGCACTTTATGAAAGGAAAAACGTTTAGTCGTACGTTATTGCAGTTTGTGTAGTTTTGTCTCTTGTATATTGTCTGGAAATTTTTGTCCAATTATGAAGTATTTAATGTACCAATGTTTATCCTACGGCTTGTTTAATAAAAAAAAAATTTAAAAAATAAATAAAAATTTGCTGGCTTTATTTCATGTCCTTTATAGTAAGTTAAGGCAGTGCTTGCTAAAAACACCTTTGAACACTGTATTGTGTAAACTAAATAGTGATGGTGGTAATATGCGCAATTTTATTTATATTTTCTGAGAGGAATTCTGTTGTGGTGGTGATGTGTTTTGTTGTTTTTTTATGATGATGTGCTTTTGTACTGTATTATTGCAATGCAATGTGATGTTGTTATATTATGTTCTGTTTTAACAATATTGTTGTGCTGTGTCAAGTTATGTTTTAACTGTGTTTTTATGTTGCTTTGTGTATAGATATATGTTATCTTCTGTTGCTTACTTTACAGCTGTTAACCCGTTGCGTGCTGCGCTAATTCTCCCGCTGTGCGGGCGAATTAGCGAGTGGGCGGGAATCGGACAGCCCCAGCTGTCCTCTGCACACGCCCACTGTCACTAGAGACGGCCGGGGGCCATCCGCAGCCCCGAAGGGGTAAAACAATGTTGCTGTATTTTCAGCCCAAGAAGAAGTGCAATCCTTGAAAGTTCTTGTGACAAGCAACCATATACCACTTAATGGGCAGGACCGCAAACGTTTTTGACTAGTGCTATCAAGGAGGTGCTTTCTCTAAACACCTTTTATGACTGTTAAAACATTTAAACATTAATGTACAATTTCATACCACACTGCGATGTTTGGCTAACCTTAACAGATTCTCTAATACAGAGGTTCTCCTAGCCGATCTAACATCCTACAAAACATTTACTTGAAATATTGAAATTGTACATCCTAACGTTTAAGGGCCAACGGCAAGGTCGTAACCGGTGTCAAGATCCCTAACCAGACATACCCCGCCCACTTGGGAGGGGCGACAGCACTGAGGCGTACTCACGTGCAACTACTACAATTTCCCTTGTCTTGACGGGGGCACTTATCAACTCGACGCCAGTTAAAGGTCGTTCGAAGACTCGTGTGAGGTATCTAGAAGGTATCGTAGACCTCCCCCCAACCCCACACAACTTACCGCATCTGCCGTCGCAGATGTCACTGGCCCCGGGAAATTCCCCAGGAGGGGGCTGTAACCCCTCCTACACAGGAAGGGGCCTTGACCGCCTTTCCTCTTCTTCCGGCGACCCATCCTTAGAAGGGACCGCCTCCCCGTTGAGGGGCCAAAGGCCACCTCCCCCGAGCGCTCCCATCCGTGTTGGGTGACGCCCACTCATAGGGATCTTCCAATTAGTGCTCACCGATCATGACCTTACCGCCTACCGACTGAAATAAATACGACAAGTGCTAACTAAACAAAACTACATTGGCCACTATGACCGAAAAACCTGTGTCTAAATGGACCTTAAATCCGACATTCTTTAATCATCAACTTGTAACATTATACCAATCTTTATTACACATCAAATATCAACATAACACCAAAACAACCTGAAAACGAAATAGGTTAACTCATCAACTTTATTAAAACAACTAGCTGTCCTCAGGGGCTGGTGGGTGGGTCAAAATTGGCTCTTCGTTCCGTCTCGAGCTCACGTGCAGCGGGGAGGTGCAGCTTCAGAGCACAGGAACAAGAGGATGTCTTCTGGTCTTGCGTCTCTTTTTATCCATCTTCAGGGCGGGCGTAAACCCGCCCCTGCCTGCCCCGAGGGCGTGGCCGGCGGCGTCCGTGTCTAGGCCAGCCCACTCAAGGGCGGGAAAAAGCGCGCCCCGGCTACGCCGCTTCGGGCATACCAGCCGAGACGCGCCTCCCGCCCAAAAATGGCTTCCCGGGGGGATCGAGGGACTCTGCCATACGTTCGGGGGGACCGAGTGGTCGCCCCTTTCCATATGGCTGAGATACCCGCCACCCCCTCTCAACACAATCCCCAAATGAGGGAAACCGGAAACAGTTCTTGAAGTTTTTGGAAGTGGGAGGGAGTGACCCCCCCGGCCGTATTTATTAAAACAAAAAATTAAAACATTTAAACATTAATGTACAATTTCATACCACACTGCGATGTTTGGCTAACCTTAACAGATTCTCTAATACAGAGGTTCTCCTAGCCGATCTAACATCCTACAAAACATTTACTTGAAATATTGAAATTGTACATCCTAACGTTTAAGGGCCAACGGCAAGGTCGTAACCGGTGTCAAGATCCCTAACCAGACATACCCCGCCCACTTGGGAGGGGCGACAGCACTGAGGCGTACTCACGTGCAACTACTACAATTTCCCTTGTCTTGACGGGGGCACTTATCAACTCGACGCCAGTTAAAGGTCGTTGGAAGTCTCGTGTGAGGTATCTAGAAGGTATCGTAGACCTCCCCCCAACCCCACACAACTTACCGCATCTGCCGTCGCAGATGTCACTGGCCCCGGGAAATTCCCCAGGAGGGGGCTGTAACCCCTCCTACACAGGAAGGGGCCTTGACCGCCTTTCCTCTTCTTCCGGCGACCCATCCTTAGAAGGGACCGCCTCCCCGTTGAGGGGCCAAAGGCCACCTCCCCCGAGCGCTCCCATCCGTGTTGGGTGACGCCCACTCATAGGGATCTTCCAATTAGTGCTCACCGATCATGACCTTACCGCCACAGGCCGGATAGTTGACCGGCTATCCGGACCCCCCAAAAAACTCCTACCTAAAGGTCATGTTTCAAAGATTTCAACCATGCTAAGAGGTCCCCTAAGAACAACTCATTCCCCACCCAAGACAAATGCACACCATCCCCCGAATACATCCTGTCATCATTAATACAGCTATGAGAAATAGAATGCAATGTCCTGGAACGGAACAACCTACTCACTTTATTGTTAAGCTTTCTAACAGAGTGATTCAAAGCAGGTATAGAGATAGCCCCCCGCCACACCTTTCGTGGAATCAAATGGGACCATGCAATTGTGCACCCCGGAACTCTCCTCGCCAACCAACTTACAGTGGAAAGCATTGCCTCCAGGAGTAGTCGTCTACCGATGGTGACCAAATCATTGCCCCCAACATGCACTATTACTATAGACGGCGGTGACCTTGTCCGCCCTAACAAACCCTCAAAGAATGTTTGAAACTGGTCAATACAGAGACCGCCCCTTCCGTAGAAGGACATCCTGTACCCGTATTCCCCAGCTACGTGAATCATGTCACCTGCTTTGAATACGTCCGCGGCACGCCTCACGTATGAGTGGCCCACGACCCACACCTCCTTTTTCACAGCCGGTGATGTCTGACCGCTGGCCCGGTGTAGGGTCGACTGCATAGTCCGCCCCGCCTCGTAGGCTTGCGTAACTGAAACCAAACAAAAAACAAGAAGCGCGAGTACAAAGTACATAATTACAGCTTCACAACATGTGCAACCGCACATATCTTTTATAACAATTGGAGGACCAACGCCCCATTCGTTTCACTTGTTCAACATCAAGACCCCTGGCTGTAGCTTCCGTAGCAGCCCCTATCCGAAAGGAATGGGTCCCAAATTCGCCCGGGTTCAAGCCCGCAGCGGCAACTGACATCGCAAGCACCCGCTGAAACTGAAATTTCGTCAGTGGGGTGGCGTCCGCGTGTCTTAGCAAAGTCCCCCCCCATGATGCCACCCTTCGTGCTAGGTAATCCTCTAAACACTTTACCGGACATATGGAGGACCCAGGAATCCTGCGTACGACGACGCAGTCACCCATCCCATCTTGGTCAGTCTTAGACTTTACAAAGGAGACCGTCATCGTTTCTCCCCTGATCTGAACATGTTCCCGGCACAAACCCCCCGCCACATCCAGTTTGTTCCTTGCAACTAATTCGCTTACTCGCATTGCTCCGTGAAATGCTAGCGTAAACGCGGCTCGGAACAGCACTGCCTCAAACTGAGATGAACATGTGGCAGGAAGTGTAGCCAACAACTGGGACAATCTATCCAAACCTATCGGGCGCCTTTCATCTACTCTGCGACCCTCAAGGCGTTGCCACCCACGCAGCGCTTTCTATACAACGAAAGACGCTGTTGGGTCCTGGATAGCGTGTGCTCTGGCAATAAAGGAAATGGCAGCACGATGCCTCTGGGCCGTAGCCACCGATTTCCCAGCCCTACGTAAGGACATCAGGAAATTCACCACCCATTCCTCATGACCCCAAAGTTGCTCTCTATCACTCCCCAAAAAGGCTAAATAGGCCCGAAACGCCCCTTCATATGCCTTTCTCGTCCTTGGTGCTAGACTCTCTCCCACGAGGTGACGAAGTTCGGGGCACCGAGAGACCAGAGAGCTTCGGTAAAGGGTGCCGGCTCCGGGTCCGCTGAGGGAAGGAAACCCGAAAAAGCCTGCATTTGAAAACGAGACAGTGCGTCAGCTGCCTGATTCATCACCCCTGGCACATGTTTTGCTCTGAATAGCACGTTCAATTGCATACATAGTAACACAATTTCTTTAAGCAGTCTTAAGATCAGTTTACAACGTGCTGCCTGACTATTGATGCACTCGACCACGGTCATATTGTCCGACCAAAATATGACCGAGTGATTTTTGAACCCATCGGGCCATGTTCTCAAGGCCACCAAGATGGGAAACAGTTCGAGGAAAGCAATATTACTCGTCAGACCCCTCTCATGCCACCAAGTCGGCCATCTTTGTGCCGACCAATTCGTGCCGAAAATGGCGCCAAAACCTATGCTTCCTGCAGAATCTGTCCATAGCCCCCAGCTCCTCAGAAGACACGGCTGGTTTATTCCAGACGATTCTACCATTGAAATCCGCCAAGAATGCTAACCAAATACGCATGTCCTGGCGGATCTCGGCCGATAGTCTCGTGCGATGATGGCCTTCTTTAAGGCCGACCATCGCTTGGGCAATTGAACGGGAAAAGGGGCGGGCCATTGGTATTACCCTCAGGGCAAAATTCAACTGTCCCACCACTTGCTGTAATTGTTGCAGCGTAACTTTTGATGCATTTATACACAGTTGCAGCGCAGCCCTGAACTTCAACACTTTCTCGGCTGGCAAACGGAAACACCCCTCAATGGAGTCCAACTCAATCCCCAGAAACTCGAGGCAAGTCGTAGGACCCACTGTTTTACCCGGCGCCAATGGCACACCAAACTGTTTCATCAACACACAAAATTCGGCCAAGGCCCGGCCACATTCAAGACCCCCGGCTGCCCCAAGAAATAAGAAATCATCAAGGTAGTGCATTACATCTTGGAAACCCGTTTTCTTTGTGAAAACCCATTGTAGAAAACTACTGAATTTCTCGAAATAAGCACAGGATATAGAACACCCCATTGGCATACACCTATCCATGTAATAACAACCCTGAAACATGAAACCTAGGAGACGCTGGTCGTCTGGGTGTACCGGGAGCAATCGGAAGGCTGACTCGATATCTGATTTCGCCATCAGCGCCCCGGGCCCCAGGCGATTCAAAATGGCTACGGCCTCATCGAAGGATGCGTACCGCACCGAACACACTTCTGGATCGATTGCCTCATTTACCGAAAGACCTCGTGGAGCTGATAAATTATGAATTAGTCGGAACTCTCCAGGGTCTTTCTTGGGGACTACCCCTAAGGGAGAACAAACAAAATTCTGGACTGGGGGTAGACTAAACGGGCCAGCGACCCGACCTCGAGTCACCTCTTTTCGGATCTTATCCCGTACTACGGTTGTATGCTGCAAGACGGAAAGTTGGTTTTTACACTTATCCACACCCTGAAAGTCCCCCACCGGGATGCGGAAACCATACGAAAAACCGTTTCGCAGCACCCCAGCAGAAGTACGATCCGGGTAATCACTGAGCCAAGGGATCATTGCCAGGGTATCAATGGGAGTGGGTAAAGGCGCCCCTCGGACTATACTAGACCTGTTTGGCACCTCCTCTCCCCCCGTTATCACCCGTTCTGGCTCTGCACGAGGTCTCAGGATGGGACGACCCACAACTACTACATTCATGTTTGAATTTACACGATCCCTGCGGTCTCGTACATTTTCCTCTGTTGTAATTAAAACAGAAACCCTTCCTTCCGGTATTGCCGGTAGGTTTCGAGTGATCGTCGGCCCCCGAACCTGATCGAAAGGGCGTCCCCGCATATTGTCGGGAGGATTCACCCACATTACTTCCTACCAACGGCATTTTTAACATCCCTGACTCCTTCATTTTATCCCAGGTCAAGGCATCATAACAATCCCAGGTTAAACTTTTATTATGCTCCTTTTCCTTTCTGAACATATTATCGTAACAAAACCAATGATTACCCTGGTGCGATGTCGAGTACCCCATGATTCGTGATTGGTAGATTGGGAACTCGGAAAGCAACTCAGGCCTACGTTCCCCCAGGATTGATGTAAAGATTCCCCAGGCATTGCCCCAATTGGCGATATTCTCATTCACTTTAAAGGCGGCCATCTTTGCGCGCCAAACACTCGGATGCATGAGGTCCTTCTGACTCTTTACATGCTCCACCTCATAATGATCAACAAGTAACGAAAAAATGTTCACATACTCCCCCGCCCAAATCTTCTCCTTAATTGCCAAAGGAACATGTTGCCCCAACTTTTCTCTCCGAGAGGGTGTTGACTCATCCCTCGCGATCGGCAATGGCCGCTTACCTGCACCTGACGCTGCCTCTGTGGTCGCAACCGTCCCTGGTGTCTTGTCCCCCACTGCAGCCGGCACGGGCACCTTGGCTGCTTCCCGTTTCTCACGCAATTGCTTAATCAGCTCCTGCGCTTCGACAGCCGTGGCGCCCTCGTTACCTTTTCCCAACCACGCTGCCAATTGTACTGCCAACTCGGGCGGCATATCATCCTCGGACACGGGGGTGATCGGATTCCCCTCCTCTGGCATGGGAATTGGAGCCCCGAGCGGAGCACTGGGACCGGGGATCTCCTCTCCCGTTGCTCCCCTCCTGGGCCTCTTGTTTTTCCCTCCCGGGGCTGCTCCCGCCAAAGGACGTTTTGGACCCCTTTCCTCATTCTTGTCCACCCGCTTCTTTAGCTCGGACATCTCTTTCATGATAACACGCAGCATCTGGTCGGTATTCATGCGCTTTCCAACCTTCTTCGGCATTCTCCAACAAAGTAACTGAAAAACAAACAAGAACGATTAAAACGCTCAAAATTGGCTCTTCGTTCCGTCTCGAGCTCACGTGCAGCGGGGAGGTGCAGCTTCAGAGCACAGGAACAAGAGGATGTCTTCTGGTCTTGCGTCTCTTTTTATCCATCTTCAGGGCGGGCGTAAACCCGCCCCTGCCTGCCCCGAGGGAGTGGCCGGCGGCGTCCGTGTCTAGGCCAGCCCACTCAAGGGCGGGAAAAAGCGCGCCCCGGCTATGCCGCTTCGGGCATACCAGCCGAGACGCGCCTCCCGCCCAAAAATGGCTTCCCGGGGGGATCGAGGGACTCTGCCATACGTTCGGGGGGACCGAGTGGTCGCCCCTTTCCATTCTGCAGGTAGTAATTTGAGATAAGATCTTTTGAGCATATTGTTGTGATGGTGATGTGTTCTATTTTTTGTGCTGCTGACTTTTGTGCTCTTTCATTGCAAAGTGATTTTGTTTAGTTGTACTTAAGTTTTTGTGTTGTGATCTGTTTTTACTGTGTTGCCACAATGTGACATATTATGTTTCAATGTTGGTGTTATGTTGTCTTGTGCATGGCATTATGTTAAGATTAGTTGTTTTACTTTAGATATGTTGTTGGACTTGACCCTCCCAGCAGGTTCATCTCCAAAGTTTTTGCCTTCACCCTCCTGTTTTCTGAACCCTTTTTGCTGACCTTTATGACTTTGTGCCTGTTACCACTCCAAAACAGTACTAAAGTGCTTGTGTTCTCTCCTTTAAACATAGTGAAATTGGCTTACACCCAATTGGCACATTTTAGTTTACTTTAAGTCCCTAGTAAAGTGCTATGACATTTACAGAGAGCCTGTAAACCGTATGCTACTAGTGGGCCTGCATCACTCTTTATGCCACCCATTCAGTAGCCCTTTAAACAAATCTAATTGCTGCCATTCCAGCTTGTGTGTGCAGTTTAAACTGCAATTTCGCCCTGGCAAAAAAATACCTTTGCGAGGCCCAAACTTTTCTTTTTAGTGCTCACTTTATGTGATATAGCCACAGCAGTGCTACGTTTGCACACCCCTTCTTCCACAGTTTTGAGCTGACTGGTGCCATAAGTGAAGGAAGCAGTACTATTTTACCCCTTTAGACAGTATTAAAGGATTGCTAGTAAAAGGAATTTTCAAGGCATGTTCTGCTTTTTGCTAGAAACATATCACCATTTTTTCACATATCTAAAGTAAACTGACCACAACTAAATAGCATACACAAAGTAAATTAGTAAAACAATTAAAACACAACTGGTCACATCTCAACAAAACAGAAGGCAACACCAAACAACAATCACATTACAATAAAAGAGATTGAAATAATAGCGCACAAAATGAAACTGCACAAAAAAAACAGAACACATCGCCACCATAAGAAAATGCCAAAAAAACTAAGCATGGGCGAATTTTGCGAATCTCGCGTTCACGAATTTTGCGGATTTGCGAACTCGCAATCCGCAAAATCTGCGAATTCTCGCGAATTTGCGGATTTGTTTTTTTTGTGTTCGCGCGGGTTTCTGCCAGGTCGCGAGGGTTTTTGTACAATTTCGCAAACACGAACTTACCTGTCGGGTCGCAAGTTTTGCGAACTTGTTGTTTCTACGTGTCCAGCCTGTTAGGGACACTCTTCTTCATCACTGCCACCCTCTGTCACCACATGCCACCCTCTGGCTCACCCATGCCACCCTCTGTTTCATCACAGCACCCTCTGGTTGTCCAGTGTACATTATTGTGGCAAAGCAAAGCACACCTTCCCTGCCTCAAGTGACCTGAATTAATTTGGGGCTGATTAATGTGTCAAAGAATATTTTTTTAGCTGGCACCTGCTTCCTTAGTGCTTCCTGATTAGTGATCTTTTGCACTTGCTAAGTGCTTTCATTGTTGCAAAATTAGTTACAACACCTGCCCTGCCCCACCTGACAATAATGAATTAGGGGCTGATTAATGTGTCACTGGATTTGAACTTCCAGCCTGGCTCCTGCTTGTCTCCCTTAGCTGTAATTCAGGACCTTTGTGGCATATGTGTAACTATTCTGAGGGTCAGAGCAGGGTCACATAATAGTTGCAAGTAGGCAACTGAACTCTGGAGGGGCCCCTCAGGAAGCACTACAGGAAATGGCTACTAATGAGGAGCTTGAACTTTTGAACCTGGTAAGTAGTTTCAGTTTTGCTAAGATCGTATTTCTGCAATTTAGCGCTTATTCGCGGGGAGCGAAGTTGAACTGGGAAGCCGCGAACTCACGCGAACAGTGCGAGCAAGCCATAAAATCCGCTGCTTGCGGATTTGCGGATTTTGCGGGAAATTCGCGGATTGCGAATTTACCGAAAATCCGCAAAATCCGCGAGCGGAACGGATTTTCCGCCCATACTTAAAAAAAACAAATTTGAACCAACACTCTTGTCACATATTACCACACACAGCATTTTATTTCATAATACTCTGGTAAAAGGAGTTTAGAGCAAGCACTGCCTTGACAAACCACCAATGACATGAAATAGCGGCAGTAAAACATGTTTTGCAAACTGGCCCTTTTTCTCTTTTTTAAGGTAGGAGGCCCAATTCACCTTTTAACTTCTCTGCATATGGCTATCAGTTTCACCTCACAAACTCCTTGAGCTACGCTTCTATTGCCCTACTTCAAGAAAGGGAAAGCCTACTTCAATAGTAATCATCACACATTGCATTCACCCTATGGTCCTTCTGAGAAAGTGGTCAATTATTTAAAGTAGACTGGCATCTATCACAAGCAATAAAGGACCTTATGTTCCTACAAAGCATTTGGTAAAAGTGGTCGCAATATGCACACAAACTTTTATTAAATTAATTGTTTTTTTGTGAACTGACATATGTTCAAGCATGTTGGTTTGCAAAATTCCAATTAGAAGGGGGGGTCGCAATATAGTACCTACATCATTAATTTGCACGAGATACATTGTAATTTGTAACCCAATACAAATCCCTGCCATCACAGGGACGATGGCCTGCTGGGGTCAGCAGACCGCCATGCATGTAATTGCTTTTACAGAAGGCAATCTTTTTTTAAAACAGTCTTTTTTTAAAAGGACGTGTTTAGAAAAATAAAAATAAAAGTTTCTAAAACTTGATTTCTGAGTAAGCTGTGGCCCCACCACTGCCTACTCCTACAAATTTGTTTTGAACCTCGATAAAGGGAAAGGGGTCCCAACAGGACCCCTTTCTGTTTGTGATTGAGTTACCACAACTTTTGAGGTGTAAGTATCTCCTCAATTATTTGCAACTCCTATATTGGTCACAAGACAATGATACATACCATGAGAATTTGCAAAAACACCTCTTTCAATTTAAGATTCAGTTTATAATCTCAAACCTATTTTGCGATTTAATTATGAGTTACCGAATCACAATTTGGATTTTGACCATACCCACAAGGTATTTTGCAGTCACAAAGGCTCTGATTTGCAAATCGGAGCCTTGGCAACAGAAAATTAGCTTTGACCATAAGGCCCAAGTCATCATTTTTTTGGCCAAATGTCAGTAATTTAAACCTGAGCTCTACCCCTAATAATTATGTCACAAAACAGACAGGATCAGCTTAGCGAACATATGTAAAGCATTTAGGAGTACACCAAACAGTTAAGTTGAAAATACAACACAATAAGAATTCCACAACCATTTATAAAACAGAGCCAAATTTAATTAACAAAATTGATACCAAATTGCCAAAAAATCCAATAAGGGGAACAACAGATCTACATTTTTAAAGTTTTAGACAAACATAAGGTACTTAGGGCCAGATGTAGGTAATTCATATTTACCGACTCTTAAATACCGAATTTTACCGATTTGGTATTTCAGAGTCGGTAAATATGAAGGGGGGAGATGTAGGTATTACAGATTCTGTAAATACCGAATCAGTAGGGGCTACATCGGGCCCCAAGTCTATAACTGTAGTTCTCCCCTATTGGAATGTTTGATGTGCTTGAATCATTCCCCGTCGTCAAGATAGTAAGTAAGTAAGTAATTTCTTTATTGTTTAGGTTAATAAAAAACGTTACAAAAAAGTGCAATAAAACAAACGCATAAGAAATTTAAAAGACCTTAAAAGCAGAAATTCATGGTTGACCGAATAGTAAAGGTAAAAAACAATAAAACCCCACGGGAAAAAATGTTCAATGCGCTTAGTCCTATACTGGGCTTCCACTATACAAGTGCCTGGGTTATTTGTTTCCGTTCCGCTAGTTTCAGAAATTTCACTAGCTTCCCGTTTAGTGGCGGGAGACCAGGATCAAAACAAGCGAGGACAGCTTGTCTACGTGAGCGGACTCCTAGTTTGTTGAAAGCTGTTTTCAACAAAGCTACTCTTTCTTCGTTCAGCCTCGGACAAGTGCACAATAGGTGTTCCAAATCTTCGATTCCTGTTCTACAGAGCCGGCATTTGGTCCCATAGTTCTGCCTCAACCATGGTGGTAAGTGAGGAATGGCGGGTAGAATCCCCACCGTCGTCAAGATAGGAGTTCCATGGTCTATTAGGTATAGAATAAAAAGGCCCTTGTAACTTTAGTTCTCCATTATTGGAATCTTTCATAGATTCATATGCGACCCACCCTACTCCCTTGGGAAGCTCACCTTTTCTCTCAGTGGGTGTATATTTAAGATCTAATCCTGGAGTAAACCATGGTAATCCACAGTGCCCCCACATCTAAAACTAAAATATAGTCAGCTGGAAGCAGGCCCTGTACCGACAGCAAACTAGAGACAGACGTCTGGTAGTGCGCGTCCCCTGTTCTTCATGCTTTTAAGTGCATGAAAGTGTTACATTTGACTCAAACGGACATTTCAGGCAGGATTTGGCCCTATTGTTGTCAAAAGTATGCCCACAACCTTCAACTCTGGATACACTGCTGAACTCAAAGAAGTCATCTCTGCCCACTGCGGTTATCCAATTTTGTAGCTACTCAGAATAATTTCACATCTCCTTCACAACTCTTTCAGATGAATTACAAGTTGACCGGCTGTCAGTGGCTAATGCTAATGCAGGTAAAAGGTAATCTTCTTTAATATTGACTAAAAATACAACTTACCACTGAATTGGATTTTTAATAGCTAATAAAAATAGTTTAAATATTCTCTAGCTGGTCTCATTCCTGAGATTCAGTATTAGTTTTTAATCTAAATTCTGATTTTATAGATAGAACAGCTAAGCCTGCCACAGTGACAATAGCTTTTAGGGCGTTGTCTCTGAAAGTAGAGTGGAGGTTTTTAACAGGCAAAAAGCGTTATTTTGAGAGATCACACTGTGGGTTTTACACTGCAGCAGTCATGCTACAATTTTAAGTCTAAAGCCATGTTTTCCTTTGTGAGGAAAATAGAGGAAATGTTCCTATAGTCCTCACAGACACTGGTGTGCTTTCAACACACGCCATATTGCTACTTGGGCTCCTGTTGCTGAGGCTGCCAGAGGAGACTCCAATCTAGGACACACAAGGAGATGATGAACAGAGCGCTGAGGCATTTCGGACACTCACCCCCATTCACAGATCTAGGTTGAATCCATCATTGTTCTGTAGCTTACTTCGCCACCTCAGTTCAGACACAGCTATATGCAAATCAGTCTTGAACCTGTGCCTTCATGGGAACAGTCCAGCCCGAACTGCCAAGCCAGGTCTTCCCTGAACCAGAAACAAGCATCCTGGGACTGGTTTCGGGGTAATACCCTATATCAGCCAGGCTGACTTAAATCCAATGGCAAAGTGAGCAAGGGACCCCTCTGGGTATACCCTGCCATCTTAGGGTGAATAAAGCAAGCACAAGGATATGATGAACGGAGCACTGAAACTTTTCAGTCACTCACCCTACTCACATATCTGGGTTTAATCAATGATCGTTCTTTAGCTCACTTCGCCACCTCAGTTCGCACCCAGATATATGCAAATCAGCCTTGACCCTGAGCCTCATGGGAACAGTCCAGCCCAAACTGCCAAGCCAATCTAGTACTACAGGCACAATATGAATAACCAGTTTGCATATCGCAAAGGGTAGCATAGACACACCCTCAATCAATAAGAGGGGGTGCATTTTTTTAATCTGGTGTGGTGATTATACCTGCAGGGAACTGAACTGAGTGACTGCAGGTCTTGATGCTTCTATTTAAAAAAAGAAGTATGACTGGATAGGAATGGGTACAAGTGTTAAATTTTTCAGTACATCTTGCTTATTATATGGGTTAAGTCAAAGTCAAAGTCAAAGTCAAAAGTTTTTATTTGTTACGGTACTCTATTGAGGACCACAAATTTGATAAAGAATAAAATACACTTAAGTTTCCATACAAATTAATACATTTTCAATGAAATTTTCAAGAACTTAAAAATTCTGTAACAGACATATTCGTTAGGTGGGTTTTTACATAATGTTAAAAAATCTTTAGTGTTAACAATCCTACAGGACCGACAGATGGGTTCAATACATGTTAGCCTTGCATTTACAATTTTCTCATTTGGACATATAAAAAGAAGGTGTTCCAAATTCTGTATGCCCCCCTGACAGAGGGTGCATAGCGCAGAGCTATCTAGACTCCAGGAAGAACTAAAGGTTAATACTGGAAGTATACCCAGACGCAACATCATGATCACTCGCCTTGCGCCGTGTACCAGAGTATATTCTAGATACAGCTGTTTTTGTTTATATTCCTGGGAGTCTGCATAGGTCTTATACACAGATAGTTTTTTACAGTGTATATGGTCAAGCTCGTAGCTCAGTTTGGGGGAAAAGTTTTTTAGAAAAAGTTTTAGTTGTGCAGGTGTCCATGTTGACAAAATTTCCAAACTGATTTTTGCAAGCTGGAAAGCCTCTTTCATATTTATAGAAAAGATAAGATGGACAGAATCTTTATTAAATGTCTCAACTTTTAACAAATTTCGTAAAGTTCCTTCTTTTGAATGGAGAAGGTTGTAAGCCCACCTGATGATGCTTGTTATCGCTATGGCATATGCACTCGTGATGGTACATTCTAGTCTCAACGCCTGTACTGGTGTAGATGTAGAAACTTTCAGTAATTTTTTTAATATTTTGCCTTCATTTAGGTCCATATATGCCCATTGTTTTAAAGGGATATATTCCGAGGCGTATGACAGAACCGGTGGAATCTTGGCTTTGTAGACTTGTATTAGTGCAGAGAAGTGTCTATTCCCAGCGGCTGAATATAGGCGTGACAGGACCCCAGCATGTAGATCACCTTTCTTTTTAAGATGATCGATTTGTTTGGTATTACTCATATTATGTGAAAAAATTCTGCCAAGATATGTATATTCCTTTACCTGCTCTAGTTTCTCACCTCCCAGCTTCCATTCATACCTTACACATTTCTTCTTTTTTGAAAATACAACCACTTTAGTTTTATTTATGTTTGGGATAAGAAATGTTTTCCTAGAGTAGTTATATAAAATATCTAAAAGATTTTGAAGTCCGAACGGTGTTAGGTCAAACATGACTATATCGTCCGCGTACAGCAGCGTATGAATGCACTGGGTGGCAATCTTTGGAGGAGTGCATAACCCTAATTGTAGTTGGGATGGTAAGTCACTTAAATACAGGGAGAATAAATTGGAGCCAGAAGACACCCTTGTTTTAGGCCGTTGAATGTCCATATTTTCTTCGTCAGGCCCTTTTCTCGCCCCATTTGAACCCGGCATCAGGTGTTACTGTGTAAATTCACTATAAGTTGTAATAGTGGTTCAGGAATGCCCATCTTTCTTAATTTTGTCCACAGTGTCGGTCTATCGACACGGTCGAAGGCCGTAGAATAATCGATGAACGCTGCATATATGGATTGTTTTTTCCCTGATACGTATTTATCTAAAATTGTCTGGAAGATTGCTACATTGTCTGTAACAGAGTGGTTCGGACGAAATCCAGACTGAAACATAGGAATTTGTCCGGTTGTAAATGCCCAAGTTTTCAATCTATCCAGAATTTCTGCTGCAAATATCTTCCCGGCAGCGTCCATGAGCGCTATTTGTCTATAGTTCCCTGGTGTGTTTTTTTTTCCTTTTTTATAAATCGGGATTATTATACTTCCCTTCCAGGAGTTTGGTATTTTGCCGGAGTCGAATATATAATTAAATAGTGGCGAAAGCACCAGACCCCACTTTTTATGGTCGGATTGGTAGATCTTAATAGGGATCTGATCAGGGCCAGAAGCGCCCGTGCTTCTTGCCTTTCTTATATTCATGGCGATAGATACTGCCGAAGTTTTGTTGATTTTAGTATCATTCGTTTCCATAAGTCGTTCATCTGCCTCTCTTGCCTTATTGATCTGATTTGGTTTGTACAGCTCGCTGAGGTATGTATCCCAGTCTTCCTCTGAAACAGGAGTTGCTTCCAGCTTTTTTTTGGTTCCAGTAAATTTCGCAATCAAAGACCAGTATTTGCGTTGGTTATTTTGCTTGACTGCTAGTTGGATATCTATCCAGTTAGAGTCCTGCTTCAGTTTTTTCTGTTTAGTTTTTTCTCGTCGTATTTGGTTCTTTAATCTGTTAATTTCCGTTGTATTTACAGACGAGAAATTCAAATACTGGGCTCGAATCAACCTATTAAGTTTTTTTATATTGGGTTGATTCCAATTTTTATTCTTACTGCTACGTTTACTTTTTATCTGTGTATCAGTTTGTAACTTACATTGTAAGGCAAGCTTAAGTTTGTTAATGATAAGTTCAAAGTTCGTTATAGGGTCGTCTGAGTAGATGGTAGTCAATAAATGAGTATGAGAGAGTAAAGTTTTCAAATGGTCCAGTTTTTCAGTGCTCCAATATATACGACACTTCGTTGTGTTTACTTCCGTCTTGGGTTTGTGGAATATTAGCTGGTTCTGAAAAGAAGACTGTGCATTCCATTTAGTTGTTAAATATAAAAGTGCATGATCACTTTCCTCGTTAAATTTGATCGAGAGTTGGATGATTTGTTCTTTCTCTTCGATCCCACATATAAAATAATCAAGAATAGAGGGAGATCCGTTTCCCCGCCTCGTGTAAGATGCCGGTTTGTCTCCGTTGGCGTTACCATTTAATATTGTCCCGTTTATACTCGGAAGAAATGATAATAATGAGCGTCCTCTCTTGTCTGATTTAACTCCTTTCGGTAACTCTGGGAGAGATATTTCCAGAGATTCCTCTTTAAATAAGAGAGCCCATTTCTTAAGTTCGCTATTTGAAATTTTAGCATTTAAATCTCCCATTATAATATATGGCATGTAGAGTTGATCTTCAATGATGTGCATAATAGTCTCCATTAGATGTCAAACAACAAGTCATAATTACTATTGGGGGGCGCGTAAATATTGAAAAGTAGTATATTTTCATAAGTAACTGATGTTTGAGTTTTAAGTGACACCTTTACACATTGCAGATTATCAGTATTAGTATTGATTATTTCTTGTGACCAAGAATATTCTTCTTTTAGTAAAATGGCCAGACCTCCCTTGGCATGTCCCCTTTTAGATTTTTTTGCCAGAGTTTCATAAACATAGTACCCTTTTTGTGTAAAGGGAGCAGTTGACCATGTTTCCTGGAGGGCTATAATATCTGGGAAATCTTTAATTGCATTTTTCATTTTTATAACAGATTTCCCAGCCAGGTTCCAAGTTAATAACGACAAACCTTTGCTAAACCTGGTGTTGTTGGGGTTTATCCATTTTTTTGCTGTTTAGAGTCTCTGATAGCCATGCCCAAGATGTTATAGGGTTCTCTGTATCACTTAGTCTTAATTCCCGAGACCAAACTGACCTTTCGCCATGCGTTACTTGTATTTTGAGTGTGTCTTTTCTCATGGTATTTAATACAGGTTCTCCCCTTTTTAAGCCAAAATTATCGTTTCTTCTTTGAAATTGACCAATTGTGCATTTAGTTTGTATATTGGTTTTGAAATCTGATACTGAAATTACATCGTAGCCGTTTCTGTGAAGAATTTCCTTCTCTCTAATTATTATTCCAGGAAGAACTGGAGAAAAAAAGGATACCTGTACTAATTTATCATTTTATTTTTTTGGAAAGAGTACTAGGTCAATTTCTTTGCTTGTAAGAGAGGTCAAGGATGGTATTCCTTGTAGAAGATTAATTATTCTACTACGGTTGAACGGCATTTTATCTGTGGGAAAGAGTTCTTCAATTATTATATGTTTAGATGGAATTCCTTCCCATTGTTGAGATTTCTTTTCATGTAAATTGTTTGTATCCATGGACTTTTGCAGAGTTGATCGGTTTTCTATCATCGGACAATATTCTTCTTCTTTTGGATTCAATGAATTCGCCAGCGGAGTTTTCGCCGGAGGTGTTTTTTGAATTGCTGGAGAGCTCACGGAGCTTGGGGAGGTAGATTTTTGAAATTTAAGTTTATTCCCTTTTTTCTTCTGTATTCTTCTCAGAGGCTTTCTTCTCTTTTTCTTCCCTCTTGCTTTTTCCCGATCATTACTTTTTTTGGTCTTTTCTATCTGACTGGGTTCCTGATCGGTAATGTCTCTTGGTGACTCTAATTTAGTATCCCGAGCTATCCGATCTGAAGTGATGTTGATTACTTTATTAGAGAAGATGGGATAGTGCTTAATATCATTTTCGGTGGTGTTTTCCGATTCTTCTCTAAACAGTTTTTTAAGTGAATAGGTAATAGGATGTTTTTTCTTATTTTTTGTATCCTTAGTTTTAGTCTCGATTATTACCACATCAGTCGTTTGAGTGCTTGCTTCCTGTTGATTTAGATTTTTTATTCCATTATTTTGGCAGTCTTCATTTTGAGGCGTTTTGACTGAATCATGTTCATTAGGTGTTACTTTAGTTGAATCTTTTTTCCTTTTTTCTTCGACGAGAAATTTTAGGATTCCAATTTGCACATCTAGTGTATCGTCAGAGTTAGCTAGAATTTGACCAAGGTGGGTAAGTACTGATTCCAGGATTTCCTGCAGTGAAAATAGTGCTTTTGACAGGGGAGAAACAGTGTTTACAGAATTTAAATTTGTGAAGTTAGGGTCAGTGTAGTTAGCGTGATTAGAGTAGAGTTTGGGTGATTTTTCTGGTGAACTGGTTAATGGCTGTTTTTGGCTAAATGATATTTCTGATTTTTCATGTTCTCCTTTCGTGATGTTGCTTACAGACACCTCCAAAGGTAATGCATTATCCTGAAGTTTTATCGGTGTTATAGATTTTATTTGAGACATATCTAAGAGCGATTTTTGGCATTCTTCAGGAAAAGAAGTCTTTGCCAAGCTGTTCTCTATAATTAATGATTCTTGTTTGTGAAGTCTCTGATCGGAGGAAAGTAGCAATTCATGCTGTACCCTATCTGTTGTGAGATCTAACTTATCTTGTTCTTCTGATGTAAAAAAGGATGAATATTTTTTCGTGGAAAGTGTAGAAGAATATTTGTTTATAGCTGGAGTATATGATAATTGTCCCGGTTTCATCGATTTATCTGTGGATTTTCTGACAGCTGCATCAGTACCCATACGTTTCATGTAGATTGTTCGTGAACATAATTGTTTTAGTGCCCTCATGTTGGGGCCGGGTATCAACTGTTGATTTTAGTAGTCACAGCTAGTTTTCAATTGTTTTGATGGATTTATTTCAGATGTTGATGTGAGGGATATTTAATATGGATTGAGTTTTTGTTTTCAGGTGAGTATCCGTATATTGCTAGGTAAGTTCCTCAGTTTTCATCAGCTCCTATACATGAACATGTATTGAAGTTCTGACTTACCTAGACAGTGTTGTATCGAATCCTTTTTCTATTTCAAGTATTCGTGAATCCCTAGATTAGTTGAAAGTGGGGTGGCCCGTCCCGTCCTCGGTCGTCCCCGGATGGCCACAGACGGCCCGCCCTTTGCCCGGGCTAAGACCCGCGCTTGGTCACGCGCGCGTCCCGCGTCGCGGAGTGCTATATGTGAGATTTGTACGTTTCGCCGATAGGCGTGTTCGTGGGCGTGTCGCCTGGGGGAAGAGGAACCAGCTGAACCAGGCAGGGGATGCTGGTCCTCGCAGTCCCCCGGGCTCGGTGCGCTGTTCTGCCCTTGGCCTCGACCCTTAGGACTCAAGCTGGGAGCGGGGGTAGAGCGTGCGGACTGCAGCTCTCGCTCACACCAGCGAGTCCTCGGGGAGGCGGCACCACGGAGCGCTGGATGTTAGATTTTTTAGCACCGTCTGAAAGCACTGAAAGGAAGCTGCAACAGATGGTTTCCTCGCACAGCGGAGCCAAGGAAAGACAAGTCCTGGAGAGTGGTGCCCGCGAAGCGGGTGTCACGAATTAAATGTGCCTGAATCGCCGATGGGCGTGTCCGTGGGCGTGTCGCCTGGGGGAAGAGGAACCAGCTGAACCAGGCAGGGGATGCTGGTCCTCGCAGTCCCCCGGGCTCGGTGCGCTGTTCTGCCCTTGGCCTCGACCCTTAGGACTCAAGCTGGGAGCGGGGGTAGAGCGTGCGGACTGCAGCTCTCGCTCACACCAGCGAGTCCTTGGGGAGGCGGCACCACGGAGCGCTGGATGTTAGATTTTTTAGCACCGTCTGAAAGCACTGAAAGGAAGCTGCAACAGATGGTTTCCTCGCACAGCGGAGCCAAGGAAAGACAAGTCCTGGTGAGTGGGTTAAGAATTATTAGGATGTGTGGTAAGACACCCTATCATTTACAAGAAGCTCTGAAATGGTACTACTGGTTTACAGAGCAAGTCTACCTTTCCCTTGAGGATTTTAAAAGCTCTTCCTTAAGATTGCTTTCAAAGAAAATAGACTTAAATAGTTTATTTACATGGAAGTATATACTTTTTAGGCCCCCTTTATGAGCTAGAAGCATTTAGGTATCGAGATACTGACTTACCACAATTAACATTTTCTAACTGTACCTCCATTTGGTGGTGGACAGCAGAGGATGTGGTCTGATAGAAGGCATCACATACTCTCCTGTTCGGTAGGAGGAGATTGGTTAGGGGCTGGATTTTACAGCCGGTAAAATCAGTTATGTTGTTTTTCTCCCCAGGAAATCAGGGTGTGTAATCACCCTGATAGGAATCATTGGGCCAAGTGGTTTCTCAAACATGTTCATCAAACTTGTAACCATGGCTTAAGTTCAAAGGGTATTTCACACCTAATTATTCATTATATTTTTCCACAAATTACATCCAGGTTAAATGCTAGTCATTTTTCTCTCCATGTTGGGAAAGTACATTTCCCCGGGGTTTGGCAGCCACTTTGAAAAGGTCTGAGAAATTGCAAAAACATAGACACATTTTCTGTTTGGAAATGGAAAAAGCTCTCTAAAAAGCACCCTGTATTCAGAAATCTGAATAAAATAGAGTGAACAGAAATATTTTCACCACTATTCATTTTTTGTAACCACAATATATTTCTGTAAGCAGGTCAATCATCCCTACTTTTGCCATTTCAACCTCCTTCCAGTTTATGAGGGAAATATTAGTAAAACACATGAGTGAACCCAGAAAGTTGTGCATTTATTAAGACTAAATGTTGGGAAAAATACAATATCGCGCGCGCGGCGTTTAATTACCTTGATTCTGAGTTCGCCAAGTTGTTTTTCATCCCGTCTTCCGTGTGCTACGCCGTTTTGGAGCTTGGTGCATGATCGCAAGACAGTTTTTCAACCACTAGTACATCATCGCGGCAAGCCATCTTGCAGTGGGAGAGTTTGACAACGCGAGTACGTCATAAGGGCCCGCGATCACGTATCGCGGGTAGTAAACAATTGCGTACACGTAGATGCGGCGCGCAGCTGACTTCCGGCGGGTGATTTGAACAGCTCGCATTGCCGAACTTGCAAAAATTGCAATTCTGCACAAGAAATCCACCGCAGGCAGCATAAACCTTCTGAATATGATGATTTTGATCAGAATAACTCCTCAAATAGACATTTGGCTGCACTTTTTTGTGCAAGGAGTCCATTTTTGGGGAGGTGGGAGGAAGGAACTGGCCCAGAGTCTCCAACTTCCTATTCCTGTCCAGCAGGCTCCTCCCAGTGCTTTGTCTATGGCCTGGTCACATTTCATTTGGATCTGGAGCTGGAAGGATGACTTTTTCTGGCTGCTGGAGGATATTTGTATTTGAGGACTTTTTGGACTTTGGCTCACTTTTGGATTTAAGATTTTACATTTAAGTTGGTGTTGTTTGTTTGGGGCATTGCAGTTGCTGCAACTACAATTTTTAAACTTTTCCACAACTTTTAATAAAAATATATTGAGGGTAGTCACAAGGCCCAGGGTTAGTCATGGGTGCATGATACAACTGTTTCTGTGAGTTTTGTTGAACTTAAATCTCATTATGTCATGGCATTGAATTTAATAGCTCACTGTTATATGTGGAATTTTAGTTTAATTTTGGGGTGCGTGTAAAGCCACACTGGCCCAGTAGGCCCATGGGTAGTGAGTGGTGCATGGACCAAGGCTTTGTGTGCAGTTTCTTGAATTTAAAAATCATTGAGTGCATGGATGGCATTGGATTGTGGTGATTTTTGTGTGTTTTGTTTCGACTTTTTGGGGTGTTGTTGGGGCCTTGCCATGTGGGTGGGGGCCATTTTGAGGCCAGGCCATGTGGCTGGGGGACAAGGGGCTATTTTGAAGCCAGGCAGTGTGCTTTGTGCCATAGGCCTGCACCCAGCCTGCCCTGCTTTCATCCATTATGCCCAGGGGTAGTGAGTGGTGCATGGATCAAGGCTTTGTGTGGGGCCTCTTGAATTTAAACATCATTGAGGGCATGGATGGCATTGGATTGTGGTGATTTTTGTGTGTATTTCGACTTTTCGGGTTGTTGTTGGTGCCTGGCCATGTGGGTGGGGGGCATTTTGAGGCCTGGTCCAGGCAGGGCCTGGCAAAGTGGCTGGAGATAAAGGGCCACTTTGAAGCCAGGCAGTGTGATTTGTGCAATAGGCCTGCACCCAGCCTGCCCTGCTTTCTCCCATTATGCCCAGGGGTAGTGAGTGGTGCATGGACCAAGGCTTTGTGTGGGGCCTCTTGAATTTAAACATCATTGAGGGCATGGATGGCATTGGATTGTGGTGATTTTTGTGTGTATTTTGACTTTTTGGGGTGTTGTTGGCGCCTGGCCATGTGGGTGGGGGGCATTTTGAGGCCTGGTCCAGGAAGGGCCTGGCAATGTGGCTGGGAGACAAGGGGCCACTTTGAAGCCAGGCAGGGTGATTTGTGCCATAGGCCTGCACCCAACCTGCCCTGTTTTCTCCCATTATGCCCAGGGGTAGTGAGTGGTGCATGGACCAAGGCTTTGTGTGGGGCCTCTTGTATTTAAAGATCATTGAGGGCATAGATGGTATTGGATTGTGGTGATTTTTGTGTTTTTATGTTTACTTTTTGGGGTGTTGTTGGGAAGTGGCCAAGTGGGTGGGTGCCATTTTGAGGCCTGGTCCAAGCAGGGCCTGGCCATGTGGCTGGGGGACAAGGGGCCATTTCGAAGCCAGGCAGTGCGCCTAGTGCCATAGGCCTGCACCCAGCCTGCCCTGCTTTCATCCATTATGCCCAGGGGTAGGAGTGGAGCATGGACCAAGGCTTTGTGTGGGCCTCTTGAATTTAAACATCATTGAGTGCATGGATGGCATTGGATTGTGGTGATTTTTGTGTGTTTTTCGACTTCTTGGGGTGTTTTTGGGGCCTGGCCATGTGGGTGGGGGCCATTTTGAGGCCTGGCCATGTGGCTGGGGGACAAAGGGCCATTTTGAAGCCAGGCAGTGTGCATTGTGCCATAGGCCTGCACCAAGCCTGCCCTGCTTTCATCCATTATGCCCAGGGGTAGTGAGTGGTGCATGGACCAAGGCTTTGTGTGGGGCCTCTTGAATTTAAACATCATTGAGGGCATGGATGGCATTGGATTGTGGTGATTTTTGTGTGTATTTCGACTTTTTGGGGTGTTGTTGGGGCCTGGTCATGTGGGTGGGGGCATTTTGAGGCCTGGTCCAGGCAGGGCCTGGCAATGTGGCTGGGGGACAAGGGGCCATTTCGAAGCCAGGCAGTGTGCTTTGTGCCATAGGCCTGCACCCAGCCTGCCCTGCTTTCACCCATTATGCCCAGGGGTAGTGAGTGGTGCATGGACCAAGGCTTTGTGTGGGGCCTCTTGAATTTAAACATCATTGAGGGCATGGATGGCATTGGATTGTGGTGATTTTTGCGTGTTTTTTTACTTTTGGGGGTGTTGTTCGGGTCTGGCCATGTGGGTGGGGCCATTTTGAGGGCTGATCCAGGCAGGGCCTGGCCATGTGGCTGGGGGACAAGGGGCCATTTTGAAGCCAGGCAGTGTGCTTTGTGCCATAGGCCTGCACCCAGCCTGCCCTGCTTTTACCCATTATGCCCAGGGGTAGTGAGTGGTGCATGAACCAAGGCTTTGTGTGGGGCCTCTTGAATGTAAACATCATTGAGGGCATGGATGGCATCGGATTGTGGTGATTTGTGCGTGTTTTTTTACTTTTTGGGGTGTTGTTGGGGTCTGGCCATGTGGGTGGGGGCCATTTTGAGGCCTGGTCCAGGCAGGGCCTGGCCATGTGGCTGGGGGACAAGGGGCCATTTTGAAGCCAGGCAGTGTGCTTTGAGCCATAGCCTGCAACCAGCCTGCCCTGCTTTCACCCATTATGCCCAGGGGTAGTGAGTGGTGCATGGACCAAGGCTTTGTGTGGGGCCTCTTGAATTTAAACATCATTGAGGGCATGGATGGCATTGGATTGTGGTGATTTTTGTGTGTTTTTTTACTTTTTGGGGTGTTTAGCTGATGTTTCTCTGGCTTCCTCTGCTTTTAGGTGCACAAGACAACCACCAGTGCCAGGAAGAAGTCCTGCAGTGGTGTGTGCAGCATGACGTCACATGACATCACATGTGACCACAGACAACTCTGCAACTCGTGCAACTGCGGCCTGCTGTTCTGACATGTGAAGAAGATGGGCCCGAAGAAAGGTGGCCGTTGCTGCTCTACAAAGAAAGTTGCTAGTTCCACTGCAAGTAAGAAGGAGCAGAAGAAGCAAGTGGTGCCACTTACCAAGGAGACTTGTGTGCCCACAGACACTTTTTTGGGGAAAAAACACTGCCTGCAGCAGCGGGGTCCGCCGGGGACCAAGCTGGGTAGCAGCACCTCCGCTTCATTAGGCTCAGTGCCACCACGCAAGGTTAGGTCCACGCCCATGAGTGCTGCAGAGGCAGCCACTGTCATTGCTCAATCACCATCGACCAGTGATGTTGGCTCATCGCAAGAAAGTAGCACCCAATCAACACAGGGTGTAACTCAGCTGACGAGTGTTCAACAACCACAGCTGCAACGACAACCACAGGTTCAGCTAGTACAAGCGCAAGTACATGGGCAAGGAGAGGCCCAAGTACAGGCGCAAGTACAGGCGCAAGGAGAGGCGCAAGGAGAGGCGCATGGAGAGGCGCAAGGAGAGGCGCAAGTAGAGGCGCATGGAGAGGTGCATGGAGCGGCACAACTGCCCACAATGCTTGTTCCTCCAGAAGTAGGGGCACATCAGGAAATCGAGATTCAAGCAAAGGTATCATCAGAGGAAGCCACTCCTACTGAGGATGATCCATTGTCTTCCAGATCCCCAGCAAGAAAAAGGTCAAGGAGGGCCACTACAAGTTCTTCTTTAAGCCCCCTTCCTTCTGATGATCTTGATCTAGATTGGAACCCACCAATGCAGTCTGAGTGGGAGGCATGCCATGAGCCGACAATGGTAGCTAAGCCTAAAAGGAAGGTTCCCGCAAGGCTTTCAGTTATGGGTGATTACGACGAACAAGAAGTGGTGTATTCTGCTGCTGATGAACAGTCGGATGACGACCCAGTCATCACAGCCGTCACTCCAGCGGGCATGCAACAGACAGACATTTTGACCCTATCCCGAATGGCTGCTGAGCGGGGTGTGGGCAGGGTGGCACTGGTACCACCACCAACACAGTTAACTACAACACCAACATGACCTACAGCTTCCATATTTTCTCGTCGGAAGGGCCAGCAGGGACCTCCATCCAGCTCGACCTCCATTACTAAGCATGGGCGAAATTTGCGAATTCGCGTTCCGTGAATTTGCAGATTTCCCCGCGAAATCGCAAAAAAATCCGCGAATTTGCAAATTTTCCTGCGAAATCGTGGATTTTTTTGCGATTTGCCCTGGAGTAATTTCTACTGGCTAATCCAGTAAGTGCTCCCTCATTGGGTAAATGTATAGTGCTTTTACTACACTGCAGCTGTGTAAAGGGCCAGAAGATGTGTCTCCAGTGACCATGTGTGCCTGTAACACAGGCACAGGCACACATGGTCACTAGAGACACATCTTCTGGCCCTTTACGCAGCTACAGTGTAGTAAAAGCACTATGGGGCAGATTTACATGCCGCTTGCGCCTCTTTTGCGCCGCAGTTGCTTCACTTATGTGACGCAGTGGCAGCACAAAAGATGCGCCATGGTGGTGGGTATTAACAACGTGTCGCATCTGAGAGATGCGTCAAGTTGTAAAGCCCTGCGCCATCAGGAGGCGTTGCGGCGCAGGGGAGGGTGTTTCTGGGCAGGAACGCCTCCTAAAAGTGGCTGAGTGAAATGTACAAGATTTCACTCAGTCACTTTTAGGCCAATGCTGCGTCAAAACCCTGCGCCTGCTTGAAGCAGGCGCAAGGCTTGACGCAGCATTGGGGAGATAGGGCCCCCTAGAGCATTGCTGGAGCTGCGTAGCGCTTGCGACGCAGCTCCAGCAATGCGCTGCTTTTACGGCACAGATGCGTGACGCATCTGTGCCGTTTTTGCCACATGGTGCGCCACATTGTAAATGCGGCAGACCATGGGTGGTGGAGTTTCGGCGCACAATAACTGCCACATTCCTGGGGATGTGGCAGTTATTGTAAATCTGCCCCTATACATTTAGCCAATGAGGGAGCACTTACTGATTAGACAGTAGAAAGTACTCCAGTTGAGTAGAGGTATTGCACAAAACGGTGGCATCTTCGTGGACAAACACGCAGGGCTGGATTCATTCTGCCCCCTGTTAGACTCGTTTTTTGTGCCCTTCTGCCCTCTGTTAGACTCGTTTTTCCCTTGTTTTTGTGCCCTTCTGCCCTCTGTTAGACTTGTTTTTCCCTTGTTTTTCTGCCCTTCTGCCCCCTGTTAGACTCGTTTTTTACCCTTCTGGCATCTGTTAGACTAATTTTCCCCTTGTTTTTCTGCCCTTCTGCCCTCTGTTAGACTCGTTTTTTGTGCCCTTCTGCCCTCTGTTAGACTCGTTTTTGTGCCTTTCTGCCCCCTGTTAGACTCGTTTTTTGTGCCCTTCTGCCCTCTGTTAGACTCGTTTTTCCCTTGTTTTTCTACCCTCTGTGCTCTGTTAGACTGTTTTTTTGTGCCCTTCTGCCCTCTGTTAGACTCATTTTTCCCTTGTGTTTCTGCCCTTCTGCCCTTTGTTAGACTGCTTTTTGTGCCTTTCTGCCCTCTGCATCACCACATCAACACTCAGCGCTATCCCAGCATCACTCAGCACCACCACATTATCACTCAGCACCACCACAGCACCACTCAGCACCACCACAGCATCACTCAGCACCACCACATTATCACTCAGCACTACCACAGCACCACTCAGCACCACCACAGCATCACTCAGCACCGTCACAGCATCACTCAGCACCACCACAGCATCACTCAGCACCACCACATTATCACTCAGCACAACCACAGCACCACTCACCGTCACCACAGCATCACTCAGCATCATCACAGCATCACTCAGCAACACCACATTATCACTCAGCACCACCAGAGCACCACGCAGCTCCATCACAGCCTCACTCAGCACCACCACAGCATCACTCAGCACCACTACAGCACCACTCAGCACCACCCCAGCATCACTCAGCACCATCCCAGTATCACTCAGCACCACCACAGCACCACTCAGCACCACCACAGCACCACTCAGCACCACCACAGCACCACTCAGCACCACCCCAGCATCAATCTGCGCAACCATTCAACAACAACTGGTTCAAATATGTTATCTCAATACTTCAAGCTTTATTACAAATTTCACAAAAAGATGTTAATATTTCACTTCTGTTCTTGGATTTTCATCACAATAAAATACACTGAACATAATCTTCACAAAAGTTATTTACAAAAGTTTAAGCTATTGCCATTATAAATTAAAATCACTTTTATTTAAGTATTAATTATTTAAAAAAATTAAAAGTCATTGTAATTTGTAATATCAATACATCTAAGTTTAGTAAATACAAAACATGTTGCATTACAAATGCTATAGGTGTCACATTTGCAAAAGTTATAACTATTGGCATTGTAAATGACAAAGCTATTAATTTAGCTATTTTCAAAACCAACACATAAATAAAAAAAATTGTCATTTACAAGACCAATAGCTCAAACTTTCCTAATGCGAGACCTATTGCATTGCAAATGCGTGTTTTTATATCTGTCAGTGCTTCCTGTTGAGGTTTAATTTTTGTGACAGGCGCCTCATTGCCTACTTGTAACTATTCTCTGACCCTGCTTCAAGGGTCAGAGCAGGGTCAGAGAATAGTTGCAAGTAGGCAACGAGGCGCCAGGAAGCACTTACAGGCTTAGAGCAGCAGGTGCCCAAGTTGAAGTTAATTTCTTTGTAACCCTTTCGTAAAAGGTTACAAAAAATTTGGTTCAACTTTTGCACCTGCTGCTGTAACCCTGTAAGTGCTTGGCTGAAAATTCATCCCGCTGATTCGCGGATTTTACCGCGATTTCGCGAGATTCGCGGATCGCAAAATCGCGGAAAATCTGCAGATTCCGTGAGCGGAACGAATTTTCAGCCCATGCTTATCCATTACCTCAAGTAGTGGTGCTGTAAGTGCACAACAGAGTCAAATTCAGCCACGCCCATCCTCCACTTCATCTGGCATTGAGACGGAAAGTAGCACCTCCACCAGCAGCAGACATATC
Source organism: Lissotriton vulgaris (assembly GCF_964263255.1). Classification (NCBI taxonomy): domain Eukaryota; kingdom Metazoa; phylum Chordata; class Amphibia; order Caudata; family Salamandridae; genus Lissotriton; species Lissotriton vulgaris. The sequence continues at coordinate 381,880,604 of NC_141696.1, forward strand.
CAGTCCCCAGTTTGGGACTTCTTTAGTGTTAGCAAAAAGGCAGAAAACATGGTCGTTGGCTCGATTTGTGAAATATCAGTTAGTAGGGGTAAGCTTGGTACCCACTATGGTACCTGGAGGGCAGAGAGGTCATCTAAAAACACACCACAATATCCAGTGGGAGGCGCACCTAAGTAAGATCCAGGAAGGCAAAAGAAAAACAAATCCAAATATATCCATTCATATTGCATCTGATGATGACGAGGGGCTGATCGTGCAGGGGGAAGTGAAGAAACGACAGACATTTTTTCTGGTACATCCAGTACCCCTGGCAGCAGCACTGCAGTGGTAGTGCCCACACCCTCTACCCCTGCAACATGTATGAGGCACACTAAGAGTCTGGGAGAGTTGCAAGCCTGACAGACATCCTTCATCCTTTTGAGGTATTTACGCGTGAAATCAGCAGGGGGGACTGTTATTTGGGCAAAGCTATCCCATTGTTGCGCATGCTAGAGCACCAACTGAAGGCGGAGTCTTCAACGTGCCGAGATGATGCTGAAAAGCAAGATGCATATCAGTTGGCGGAGAGTTTATTAAGCTGCCTAGTTGACAATGAAAGGCTTAAAAAAATACATACTGAACAACATTACATTTGTGCCACTATTCTGGATCCACGGTACAAAAAGGCCAGCAAAGCATTCATTCCTTTTAATGAAGCAAATGTTTCAAAGTAAAAACATTGGCTAGCTCTGTCAGCCACTCGTTTCGAAAAAGAGCGGCAGAAAATTGAAGGAGCCGGCAGAAGTACAACTGAATCAGCAGGTCATCCGGCGTCAAGTTCCACTTCTGAATCTGTGGCCGAAGGGAGTCCCTTTCCCTCACAGCCGTTAACGACATCAGCAACCGTATCATCATCCTCACCTGCACCAGGCCCAGCCATAATATTGTCGGAAGCGGATTGCCTAACTCATCATGGGTTTGCTCGTTCCAGTGATGCAAAGGCCACAGATGGTACGCAAAGTGGAGCAACCCTGGAGAACCTTGAGTCGATGGTGCAGGCCTATCTGGATGACCCAACAGAGGTCTTTGTTAATCAGAACCCATTGCTGTATTTGTACGGAAAAAGGCCTCTATGGCGACTAATCACCAACCTGGCTCTAAATTATTTGTCTTGCCCACTCGCAAGCGTGTCTTCTGAACGTGTTTTCTGTGCTGCTGGTGCCATTGTAACTTCAAAAAGGACCCGCCTCAAAAATGTGAAGAGGTTAACACTGATCAAGATGAATCAGCACTTCATACCATCAGATTACAAAATATGTTAATGCACGCAGGAAGAAGAGGACACCAACTTCGGTGCCGGAAGTTCTTCTCTGTTAGCTGACCTACTCCCGTCTCAATTCATAAAGTTTGAGGACGAGCTCTACTTCCCTGTCACCAAGGACTGAAAATGACTTCCTTTTTTTCGTTCTTATTCACTTTTATTCCTGTGTTTCCTTCTTTGTTTTGCAACTTTTACCACAACAAAACTCTAATCACCTAATCACAACAAGCCCATCAGCAGCACTTTCTTCATCTTATTTCCTTATTGATTTGAAGGTGCTGCAGTCTGCATTCCTGAGGTTCACAAGTTCACAACTCAATCATGCTCCTCTATCCTCCTCCTCCAGACTTCCCCTATCCATTTCCCTCAAGGCAGATGGCTGGATTACGCAGAATAAAGAAACTTTGTCTTCGTAGACGAGTCCCCTCAAGTGGGACTGGAATTACTGACTACATGCTTGCTGATTGCTGACAGTTACTTCTGAAATTGACAGGAGAGGCTGCCCTGGGGGCCCTCACTTTCAGAAGAAGATGCGGACAAAAAGTGGAACAGGTAATGAATAATGAGAAGAAGATGGCATGCAGTGGACAGCAATGGCTGTCTGGCTCTGATGAAAGCAATTGCTGTTTCTTTGTTGTGCATGAAATGAATCATATGTCTTCTGTTATTATTTATTCTTTAACACACTAAATGTAACTCAAGTCTACTTTGTTTTTTTTTACCTTGTTTAATTCAAATTGTACTTCATCTGCACGGGCCACTACGTTGCATTTTCCAATATGCAAAATGTCCTTGTACTTACTGTTTGCCAATATACCATGATAATTAATTAAATACATCTTTTTTCTTTACAGTCACTCACTGGGATGGATGGATCATCAGCCTCGGTTTACGGAAGAACTATGGCCAATTTGTGAGTGGCAAACAGGTAAACCGGTCTACAACAACTACTACAGCAGAACTACATGTCTGTCTAGTTGTGGTATGGAGTGGTCGAGGCAGTGTAGTGTTGTTATGCCAGGCAAAGTCCAGACAGCAGTTCATGTGAAATTGGGGCTATGTGGCTTGCTGCATACAATTAGATATGCTTTGTCTGTCTGTGTCAAAGAGCCTAGGTATGCTACATCAGCTAGCTTCACTCAGTAGTGCCTGACTTGACCATCTGCATGGCTCTGCCGCAAGCATGGGCCAAAAATCTGTTCCGCTCGCGAAATTTTGGGATTTTCAGCAGCAAATTCGCAATCCGCAAATTTTGCGAAAATTGCAGCAAATTTGCAAATGCTTGAGTGTAACAGATTTTTGGCCCATGGTTGTGGCAGGGCCATGCAGATGGTCAAGGCAGGCACCACTGAGTGAAGCAACCTGATGTAGCATACCTAGGCTCTTTGACACAGACAGACAAAGCACATCTAGGGTTTAGGGCTATTTTGGGGGTTCAGTGCGATTTACTAGGGTTTTTGGGTTTAATTTGGTAGGGTTCCCAGAGTCTAGGGCTCAGGGCCCAATGCAGGCTTGTTCATAATGATGTTGGCAAGGTTTTAGGGGGTTTGGCGTTTTTTGGTCCAGAATTGGCCTTTTTTGGCCTTTTTTGGTGAAAAGTCTTACACCTTCCAGTGGATCGATTTTGTTATGCCTTGCTGGGATTCTTGGGAATCGCTGGAACAAGTGTCCTGGTAAGTTTCAAGAGGATCGAAGTAGTGGAAGTGCTGAAAACAGCAACTTTTTGTCAAGGCGCGATTTGCCTTGTTATCCAACGGGTGGTTTGGGGGCGCAAGGAGAAGGCGTGTTTGTGGTGTTCCAGTTGAGCTAGGGGAACAGGGGTTCTGTGAGTGGTAGGGAGGGGGAATTGGTGGTTGTGCATGAAATTTGGGAGGAATCGATTGATGGGAAGGGTGTGTTTAGGCAAAGTTGAGGAAGGGAAAACGCTGCCATAGGCGCTCATGTTAATTTTCGATTATTGCGTGTTTTTAGAGTGCGATTGGAGTGTGTTGTCGGGGGTTCTTTTTGGATTTGCTTAGCTGGGATGAGAGTTGGGAATGTCTAGTTTTGATTGCGAGTGGTTTGAAGAAAATCCATAGTGGAAAAGGGGGGTTTTGGCCTAGTTGCAAAGAGCATTTGGGCACGATTTTAACTTAGGCCTCTTTGGGGATAGCAGTATTGCATGTTTTTGGGGACGTGTTTGGGGGTGTTCTAGATTTTTGGGGTGGGTTGAGTGGTCTGGGAGCACTACTGGAAAGGTCTAATTTTGATTGCAAGTGGTTTAAAGAAAGTCCATGGTGGAAAAGGGGTGTTTTGGGCCTAGTTTCAGGGTGCGTTTTGGCAGGATTTTAAGTTAGGCCTCATGCTGGGTAGCAGTATTGCATGTTTTTGGGAGGGTACTGTGGGGTTTTCTAGATATTTGGGAGTGGATAGAGGAGTCTGGGAACACTGCTGGGAAGATCTAATGTTGATTGCAAGTGGTTTGAAGAAAATCCATGGTGGAAAAGGGGGGTTTGGGCCTAGTTTCAGGGTGCATTTTGGCACGATTTTAAGTTTGGGCTCATGCCAGATAGCAGTATTGCATGTTTTCCGGAGGGTACTGTGGGGTGTTCTAGATTTTTGGGAATGGGTTGAGGGGTCTGGGAGCACTGCTGGGAAGGTCTAATTTTGATTGCAAGTGGTTTGAAGAAAATCCATGGTGGAAAATGGGGGGTTTGGGCCTAGTTTCAGGGTGCGTTTTGGCACGATTTTAAGTTAGGGCTCATGCCAGGTAGCAGTATTGCATGTTTTTGGTAGGGTACTGTGGTGTGTTCTAGATGATTTTTGGGAGTGGGTTGAGGAGTCTGGGAGCACTGCTGGGAAGGTCTAATTTTGATTGCAAGTGGTTTGAAGAAAATCCATGGTGTGAAAGGGGTGTTTTTTAGCAGTATTGCATGCTTTTGGGGGGCTGTTTAGGGGTGTTCTAGATTTTTGGGAGTGGGTTCAGGGGTCTGGGAGCAGTGCTGGGAAGGTCTAATTTTGATTCCAAGTAGTTTGAAGAAAATCCATGGTGGAAAAGGGGGGTTTTGGGCCTAGTTTATAGGTGCGTTTTGGCACGATTTTAAGTTAGGGCTCATGCCAGGTAGCAGTATTGCATGTTTTTGGGAGGGTACTGTGGGGTGTTCTAGATTTTTGGGAGTGGGTTGAGGGGTCTGGGAGCACTGCTGGGAAGGTCTAATTTTGATTGCAAGTAGTCTGAAGAAAATCCATGGTGGAAAAGGGTTGTTTTTTTAGCCTACTTTCAGAGTGCGTTTTGGCACGATTTGAACTTAGGCCTCTGCGAGGGTACTGTGGGGTGTTCTAGATTTTTGGGAGTGGGTTGAGGGGTCTGGGAGCACTGCTGGGAAGGTCTAATTTTGACTGCAAGTAGTTTGAAGAAAATCCATGGTGGAAAAGGGGGTTTTGGGCATACTTTCATACTTTCAGGATGCGCTTTGGCACGATTTTAGGTTAGGGTTCATGCCAGGTAGCAGTATTGCATGTTTTTGGGAGGGTACTGTGGGGTGTTCTAGATTTTTGCAAGTGGGTTGAGGGGTCTGGGAGCACTGATGGGAAGGTCTAATTTTGATTGCAAGTGGTTTGAAGAAAATCCATGGTGGAAAAGGGTTGTTTTTTTAGCCTACTTTCAGAGTGCGTTTTGGCACGATTTGAACTTAGGCCTCTGCGAGGTAGCAGTATTGCACATTTTTGGGAGGGTTATGTGGGGTGTTCTAGATTTTTGGGAGTGGGTTTAGGGCTCTGGGAGCGCAGCTGGGAAGGTCTAATTTTGATTGCAAGTGGTTTGATGAAAATCCCTGGTGGGAAAGGGGGGTTTGGGCCTAGTTGCAGAGAGCGTTTTGGCACGATTTTAAGATAGGGCTCATGCCAGTTAGCAGTATTGCAAGTTTTTGGGAGGGTACTGTGGGGTGTTCTAGATTATTGGGAGTGGGTTGAGGGGTCTGGGAGCACTGCTGGGAAGGTCTAATTTTGATTGCAAGTGGTTTGAAGAAAATCCATGGTGGAAAAGGGGGGTTTTTGGGCCTAGTTTCAGGGTGCATTTTGGCACGATTTTAAGTTAGGGCTCATGCCAGGTAGCAATATTGCATGTTTTTGGGAGGGTACTGTGGGGTGTTCTCGATTTTTGGGTTTAGGGGTTTGGAAGCACTTCTGGGAAGGTCTAATTTGTTTCTAAAACAGCAGTTTGGACCTAGCTTGAGGGGAAAGATCCGCAAAATTCGCCCATACTTACTAATTAATATCCTTGAAAAGAAGACTCAGAGTACGCACTTTCGAAATGATGCTTGTATGTAATACTGTCGACTCTGAAACTGAAAGTGTTATTTTTGCACTACACAGCGTACCTTATATTTTTTTCTCCGTGGTGTTTTAATATCAATTCCTGTTTTTCCATCAACAATTACGGGCCGGTTTTTACCCTGTGCAATGGGAAAAACGATGAACGCAGGCTTACCATTAGTGATCCGCAATTCTGCATCTGCCAAGCAGGCAGTAGACAAGGTGTCTTCTGGTCACCAACATTGATCGACGGAGCATCAGATGAAATGGAGGAGTACCGCGAATAAGAGGAATGGCTGGATGAATGCAACTTTACAAATTCAACAGGACAAATACAACATACAGTTACAGTATCCATCTTCATTTCTACTTATCTTTTAAGTAGCGTTATTGCTGTGAACTTCTATGAGTGTGACTCTGTGCAATTGTTTGCTCTCTGCTTCAATTCATCCCTCCAGCCATTGTATACATTTTTCTTTGCTATTTTTTAAACTAATTTAATGTACTAAGTGGTTCTTCTCTTTGAGGGCAGATAGGCAAGTGAAATTGCGTAATTACTGCAGCCCTGTACTGTCACATTGTTTCTTCATAGTTAGTACGTTGTAGAAAGTACTACTTACTTTTCAGTAACCTATCAATTTAGCAAACAACTTCATGCATGCAGTAGTGATTGCACTTCCTTTATGTCCCTTAAAAGATTTATGGATAGCTTCATATCCAAATATTTGTTTATCTTCATTTGTTGTTTGTCCATGTTGTGGTTTTTTTTCCTCTCTCCACAAACCTTTCCCCACAAACCCCACTCCCATCCAATTTTCAAACCCTAACCCTCTTCCCCCGGGCTGTGTGGTTTTCATTATGGTGTGACTAAATAACAACAATAATTCCACACACTTGCTTGAGGGGATAAGGTGCAAGCAACCTCCTCAAATCAATTTTATGGCAGCTAGATTAATCCTAGGATATTGTAATTCTGCTTAAAAAAACAAGAATGAGTATTTTAAAATGTATTCGGAATTTCATGCCCACCATCGATTGGATCCATCGTCAACATCATCCTCCTGCATGTCAAGAAGACTGGTTACGCTGCTGTGTCACTGTTCTTGTTGTAGCCATAATCATCCATGCAATTTTTTTTCCCATACGTATCTTCAGCATTGCTTAGGCTAAAATTTACAGTTCCTTCCAATACTCCTATCAGGCAACTCAAAGTCTAATTTTTTTACTTTGTTTTTCATATGCTGCTACTGCTAGTGTGGTACCACTCCTACTAACACCACACCAACAGAATTTCGGTTATGGATGGATTTCCTGGGCAACCGTAATCGCCATTTGCCATGCAGCCAGCGCTGTGCCTAGCTCCATTCTCAAACACGAATCACAGGTAAGATAGGCATTTTGGGGAGGTAGAATAATGGGCTAGGACTCGGAGTAGAGACTGACAGTAGTACTAGTAAAGTATTGAAATCACTAACTCTGTTAGTGGTACTTTTCAACATTTTTGGACGTTTTACGTAATTCATGCTGGCACGTTTGAGGAAACCAAACGTGCAGTAACCAACGCCCACCACCTTACAAAATAGTATGAACGTGTACACTATGTTGAAGCATGTAAAATAAATAATTATATATTACCCTACCCTAACAAAAATAAACTAGTCCCAAAGACCCAAACCACCCCCTCCCTAACCCAAACAATTGTCCATTTCAAATGTCCTGAGAAAAGTCGAAAAGAATCCCCAACTCCCAATTCCCACCCCCCCCAACAGTCTTTAAAAAAGGGGCAAGGGACACAGTCACTTCCGGCGGTGTGTGGACAGGCTGTCCCACCGCTCTTTGCGGAGGTCCCGGATCTATTGCTGCTGCTTCTCCACCTTGCGCTCCAGGTAGTCCACTCTGAGGGGTAGGCGGCGCAGGCTTGCCATCCAGGCTCTGGGGGGGGGGCAGCTGCTGGTGTTGTTACAGCTGAGCAGCGGCGGCCGGAGGCTCTCCGACCACGGCTCCGTGCTGGAGGCTGCTGGCTGGTGGACCTGGGGGCACTGGAGGAGGAAGCAGCTGTTGCCGCCTCCTCCTCCTGTTCCCGAGCCCACAGACGGCGATATTCCACACAAATGGCCTCCAGCTTCCGGGCCCTGGCCCGGACAGCCATCTCCTGTCGGATGAGCTTTTTTGGAGCATCTATATGAAGAAAGAAAAATACTGTAACCAATACTTTTTAACAATAACACAAAATATTTCAACAGAAAGTTGTCTCACAGTAACACTAGCAATTTGCAAGCACAGTATAACATTTTGGCATGTATCTTTCCGCCGTCTTTGTAGGCCTGTAACAGTAGTGAGAGTTTCAGGAATTCTACTAGCACGCAGCACTATGGACTCAATACAAAGTCAGAGAGTCAGTTACTTGTACGTGAACTTGTGGTAGCCGGCATAATGTCAGCTCAGTCAGCCTGCACCCAAGAAAAACAGACACAAGCCATGATGATGCAGACTTGCATTACTTTAAGCAGTACATGCAGGTGGGGATAGGGAAGCTCTTACTTTTCTATAGGGGTGGCACTGGCCATACTCGGTTACATCTAGGGCTACTGCTCAATGTAATTTATATTTTGCACTTCCCCCCGGGCCTTCAATACTACAAAAGGAAAATTAAGATTATTCATTTCTGATCATGAATCCAGCCGATCACATGATCTCTTTGCTTCTATGATGGATGACTTTAGGTACTTTGTTGTGATAGATTGAGTGAACAACAGCGATAGTCCACCCATGATTGACACGGCAGAAAGAAAATTATGAACATAGGGAGTGAGTGTGGTAACCATAATTGCCGGAGGAATGGACTTGCCTTGATATAATTGTCAACTAAACAATACATACACAATATATGCTGTGCTTGCAAAGTAAACTACTGTACTGTTACTTTAGGCAAGGGAGAGTTTCTGAACAATCACAACTTCTAATATTTGGATTTCCTCTGCTTTGCTACTCTGGCACGGACATGCTGTTGAAACAAAGTAATACTCTTCATGCACTGAGCGTCTGCTCTATATACACCTCTGCTATCTATGAGGAAGAAGATACCATCCAGGCTTCCAAAGTAAACGTCTATCATTCTTCTTAATGTCTCAACTGTACCAACTTTCCTTTTTCTCAACAACCAAATAACGCCCTTTTCATTTTATTTGGTAACCCACCGTCTTGACTTGCATTTGAGTTTTACCCAAATGATATATTGCAATGCACACCACACATGGATTTTCTGATTCACCCACACAGTCATCTTTTCTTTCTCCTCCAACCATCCATGCTTCAAGCAGCCATGCATCTGATTCCTTCCTATCAGCCACCTCTGCCTGCATTCAAAAACACGTATCACTCTTTACAGTCATAAATGTTCTGACTCGCTCGCCCTGCCATTCACCCTCAGTTCTTTCCCTTTTCGTTCATCACATCCCTCAAAGTCATCTGATATGACTTGGCTTTACGATAAAAGTTTCCCAGCTGAGTTGAAGTTAAATAGAGAGGGCCATTGCTTACTCCAGAACTACCGCCGCTAATGCTATTGCTAATTCAAGGGTGACAGTCTTCTCCGTGATTGGCAAAAATGTAGTTCTAAATTAGTAACTGTTCTTAACAGTACTGTGCTTGCTTGTAGTAGTGTACTGTGTACTGTACAGTACTTCATACACTCCTTTGCGAGCCTACTCTAAAATGTCAATAGGTAAGGAGTATGATAACTTACCACCGTCCGCCGCTGCTGAGCCATCCCCTCAGCTCCTCCTGGTGGCACTTGTGGCGCCGCCGCATCCACCCATGGAGTGGACCCCTCTGCGCTGCTGGCCCCGGCACTGGTGGTGTGAAGTGCCGCATCCGATGTTTTGACGCCTAAAAAAAATGTCATATTTTTAGATGCCATACACCACCCCCTATTTCGTCTCGTAATGGAAGAGAAAATTGTAATACATATACCATTTTTAATTATTGGGACTGAAGAAAAGTCACAGTTTTGGGGAGTGTGTTAACTTATATGCTTAGCCATAACATGCAACACTTTTTGGCACAACTGATGAATGCTTGCTTTTTAATGTGCAACATTTTCTAATTACATACAGAACCAACTACTCCTCATCACCACCAGGAGGACTTGAAGTTCCAACAAGGTGAGGGTTCCCGAGTCCTGCACAGTTACTTCTGACTGAGATATGTGGAAAGTCGAACTGCACCTATCATCAACAATGTCCTATTTCTCTTGTCCATACTTCTGTATGTGCAGAATAGTCCCTGAAACACTAGTGGTATGGTATGTGCTACTATCAAATCAAAAAGCCAACTACTAGCTTATTCTTGGTGGACAGTGACATTTTGTTGTTGGAAATTGTCAAAGCACTAACATTAAGAAGACTGGAATACACGGCAAGGGCAACCCAGAGGACTGCTCCTTGCCTTTAGAGCTATTGCTGGATCAGAGTTTTGTTTAACACCGTTAGCCGACTGGGCAAGCTTAGCTACCTACACAGACCGACTCATAATAATAGTAAATAGTAGTAGCACAGAGAGTGATGGTAGAGAGGCAGGAAAAGAATGTAGAAACAGTCTACAAGAAGATCAAAGACTATTTTGTAAAAAATAGAATTAGGAAACTGTTTGGAATGAATAGGAGCTGTAAAAGTTAGGGAAGTATAATTATATTAACAACAGAACAATTTACTGGGGCCTGCAGAGGACCCTTCCTGCCCACTTTCTTCCGCCGGAGTCTGGGGTGTAGTCTTCTTGCCCCTGGGAGGTGCTGAATGTGAACATGAAATAAACACAAACATGGATGATTGTTTTTTTGAAATATTTGATTTCTTTGACCACAATCTAAAATTATCTCGGGGAAACAAATTAGCACTAATTGCACTACATGTATTGACCTATCTTATCTGGTCAACTAGGAGGATACTAGTTCAGTATTGCTGGAGTCGCAGACCGTCTACTTGGAAAGTTATGTAAATCACTAACTAAACCAACAACAAAAAGGTTCTACTACGACTGCCGGCACTCAGCAGCACGCGACGTGACAGACGCAGTCCGTCATCATGATTGCAGACCACTAAAAAATGTCCTACTACTAATAACAAGTCATATTATACTCAACCTATCAATCCACCACTATCTCTTCTTCTTAGTGGCAGCAGGAGTACAAATGAAGGACTAGACTTGAGTCTCTAGTCTCTCTAGCATTACGCAGTTCTGTAAAGTACTACACTCATACATATTCAGGTCAAATGAGCACATATATTAGCAATATAACACAGAGCAGAAGAAAACAAAGTAGTTATTAAATAGCTACTCTCCAAGGCCAGGGATCTCCACGCCTAGCAGGTGGACCAGGTCCTGCTCCACCGGTGCGTCGCTTGGTCATAGGTGCGCCGGAACCCCGACTCCCTACGCATGGCCCGGCACACCTTATCCCACAGCAGGCGACGCTCCCGGAGGCCATACCCTTGACCGGGCCTGCCCCCTGCTGCCACGGTCCTCGGGAGGTGGCGCTGAACATAAAATGTAAGTGCGGCCAACTCCACCGTGCTGAAAATCTCCCTGGCCACTACATCCTCTCCCCTCAATTGCCCACTAGGGAGCCGGCCACAGGGTGCGGGACCCTTCCACTTGCTGTTCCCGGCTCCCTTTGCCATGGTCCTGGACAGGAAAGTTAAATAAAAAATAGGAAAGAATAGGGAAAAAGTAAATAAAAGAAAAGAGTTTAAAAAAGTGGTTTAAAGTAACCAAAAGTAGAAAAAAACACAAAGTATAGATGTAGAAAAAGAGAGGGCTAGATAATGAGTAAAAAAGATCAAAAAAAGTTCAAAGAAACAAAGGATTGCAAAGATTAGGGTAGGATTGAAAAAGCATGCCCAGAACCATAGGAATGACTGAAAAACAAGATGGCCGCGCCCATTGAGAACCGCGTGGGTAAGTTTGCACGATATTTCCCCCGCGAGCACGCAAAAATGCACGCGACCGCGTAATCGCACCACGCGCACAAAGCGAGCATGCAACTAGCGACCGGAAACGGAAATACGCAACGCGAACAAGATGCCCACGCCCAAGTACGACGGCATTGGTAATTTCGCGGATGGTGCGCTGCAAAAGGCCGCAAACACGCAAAGCGCCCCGCGAACATGCAAAAAAAACCCCACAAATTTTCGGATTATGCGGAATGCGAATTTGCTTTCGCACGAATTCACATACTGCAAATTTGTGCATTTCGCCCATACTTAATCGCCACTTCCATCCCGACAGCTAAAATCACCCACAAGGACCTCGCCGACTGACCAGGAGGAGGCATCACCATCATCGACAAGAACACCCTCTGCCTGACCACTCACTCGGGCAACCCAGCGACAACCATGGAACACCTCCACTTACAGATCCAGACAAACCCCAACACCACCCTGTGAAGCACCCTTGTCTACAGGCCTCCCAGCCCCCACCCGCCCTTCACCAACGCTGTCGATGTCATCGCACCCTAGGCTCTTGCATCCATCAATTACATACTACTTTCACCTGGGCATGCCCAGTGAGCAGAACACTGCACCCCATCTGTAGAACCTCGCCAACATAGGGCTCAAGCAGCTAGTCACCACTCTGACCCATGCTGCGGGGCACAAGCTTGACCCCGTCTTCTCAGCTAGCAGAAACATCACCTACCACCACATGACCAAACTCCTCTGGACCAACCATCATTGCATGCACTTCACCTTCACCACACTCACCGTACACCACCACCATCACCGCCCACGCCAAAGCTGGAAGAAGGTCACCAAAGTACATCTCTCCACCTTCCTCAGTGCTACCACACAGCCCACACCAGCAGATGCTACTGCCTCAGCATGCAACCTCCACCAATGGGTAACTAACCGTGCCAATGCTCTGGTACCCCTCAAGAAGGCCATGGGCAGGTACACTCGAAGAAAGCCAGCTGGTTCTCTCTGGCCCTCAGCAAGTTCAGACACATCAGTAGACGGCTCGAGAAGAGATGGAGGAACAACAAAACCCCAGAAACCAACCCAACCTTCAAAACCGCTGTCAATGCACATCACCTCCTCATCAAAACCACAAAGAAAACATCCCCCCAAGACAGACTCCACGCAAATGATGCACATAACCGAGAAGTACTCTTCACCATTGTCAATGAGCTCGCCAGGCCCAACAGAGAGACCGCAGACGTCCCACCCTCCGAAGGCCTCTGCATCAAACTCAGCACCTTCTTCCACCACAAGATTAGGAAGATCTAAGACAGCTTTAACACCAAAGACCCTTCCACTATGCCTGACACCAGCACATACAAACATGTCACACCCCAACAGATCCTATTCAACTGGACCCCGCTCACCACAGATGACACACTAAAGACCATGAAGAGCATCCACCCAAGAGCCCCCCCCGGACCCTTGCAGATTTCATGTATTCCATAGAGCAGCCATCTCCAACGCCCCAAGCTTCGCCTCACCATCAACTGCTCCACGAGTCTGCCACCTTCCCCGATGACTGGAAACTTACCAAGACCAACCCCCAGTAAAAAAAAGCCATCCGCTGACTCGACAGACCTCAAGAACTTCAGACCCATCTCTCTGCTCCCCTTCCCAGCCAAGGTCATCGAGAAAGCCATCAACTCCCAACTCTCCGAGTTCATTGAAGGGAAGCACCTGGACATCTCCCAGTCTGGCTTCCGAAGCAACCACAGCACCAAGACCACACTCCTCACCACCGACGATATCCGCTCCCTCCTCGACCAAGACAAAACAACAGCCCTCATCCTACTGGACCTCTCGGCCACCTTTGATACGTCTCCTACAGCACCCTAATCACAAGTCTACAAGACGCCGTCATCCACGATAAGGCCCTGGACTGGTTCCACTCCTTCCTTACCGACCAAACACAGTGAGTCAGACTACATCTGTTCCTCTCAGAACCTACAGAGATCAGCTGCTGAGTGGCCCAGGGCTCCTTCCTGAGCCCCACCCTCTTCAACATCTAGATGGCCCCCATGACTGCTTTCGTCAGGAACCACAGACTCAACATGACAATACCCAGCTGATTTTCTACCTCACCAATGAACCCTCAGCTGCAAGAATCAACTTCCATAGCAGGATGAAGGTCATTGCCTCCAGTATGAAAGATAGCTGCCTCAAGCTCAACTCAGACAAGACCAAAGAACTCATTCTGGGACCCACCCCCTCCGCCTGGGACAACTCCTGGTGGCCCCCGAAATGGGAACCCTCCCCACCCCCATGAACCTTGCACATAACCTCGTAATCATACTTGACTCCTCGCTCACAATGAACCGCCGGATCAACGCTGTATCCTCATCTTGCTTGTACACACTCCGCCTACTTCAAAAGACATTCCGATGTATCCTCACAGAATCCAGAAAGATGGTCAGCCATGCACTCATCACCAGTAGACTTGAATACAGCAATGCACTCTACACCGGCATAACCCAGAAACTCCTTAGGAAACTACAGAACACTCAAAAAGCCGTAACCTGATTGGTCTTCAACATTCCCCCTGGCAGCGACATCACCGAACACCTTTGAGAACACCACTGGCTCTCAGTGAACAAAAGAATCACATTCAAGCTCCTCACATATGCCTAGAACGTTTTCCATGAAGCAGGACCAGCATATCTGAACCCCCCACCTCTCATTGCGCGCACCCACCAGACACCTTCTCTCTGCCCAGTTGACCCTGGCCACTGTCTCACGGAACCAAATGACCAGAAACAAAGAAAGATCCTTCTCCCACCTTGCCACCAAGGCCTCTCCACCTCAGGCAATCGCCATCACTGACCCAATTTAGGAAGGCTCTCAAGAACTGGCTCTTTAACTAAACCCCGGTGCCCAGACAGATCTGCAGCCCCCTCCCCCCATGTGGGTAGTTGTCGTGCTATATAAAGCCCTGATTGATTGATTGACCATAAAGGATGAAAAAAAAGACAAACCCATAGTCAACTACTAAGCTGTGACTTACAATGATTTTCATTTTGTTTCTACCATACATCACATGACAATGTAAAGGAAAGATATACCTTTATTTGAGCTTATGTATGGGTATTATTAGAAGTACCCTGAAATATGATACAATTATACTACTATGGATTTGTGATGGAGTTTTTGCAAAATGTGTTTTTGCAATTGGAACTCAAATAATTTGAGAAAATCATTAATACCAGCAGACCTCCTAACTCTATGCGTTCAAAGTCTGTTCTCAATACACACTATATCCCATGTATATGAGTGGACCTAACATAATGGATGATAATAAGTTTGAGATTTTCACTTACATCTTATGCTGACGAAATTGTTGTCTTCATTGGGAAAAATGATGCTAGCATTGGTAACAGAGTTCAGAACTGCAGGACAGTTGTCCACGGTTGGATGGACAGCAACTGCCTTAAGCTGAATGCAGAAAATTCAGAAGTTCTACTTTTTGGACCAAAATTAAGGTGCTGTGCTTAACCTATAAGGCAGTCCATAATCTTGGTTGTG
The DNA here is from genome assembly GCF_964263255.1 of Lissotriton vulgaris. Lineage (NCBI taxonomy): Eukaryota > Metazoa > Chordata > Amphibia > Caudata > Salamandridae > Lissotriton > Lissotriton vulgaris. Next base: position 381,895,730 of record NC_141696.1, read on the forward strand.
ACTTTCTGAATCATAGTTTTAAACAGTTTGTCTCTGTTAGAAAGCTTCGCTCAGCTACTGCAAATCTATTGGTACAGCCTAGATTCAAACAGGTACAATGGGGCGCAAAAAGCATCGTGCTGGAAGCGTCCAAAGTATGGAACTTTCGCTCTGTATTAAAAAAAGCATCCAGCCTCCTTGCTTTTAGGAAGGGTGTAAAGACATGGGTTTTCAGGTCTTGGTAACACTCATGACAGGCCCACTTTTTGGCATTTGCAGCCGATACGGTACATCGCTTAGATGCCTCCGGGCAGTGACGAGCTTTATAAATCCAGTTAACATAACATAACTATCATGAGTCATTTAATTGAACTGCACGGCAACTTATTCACACAGATTAATGGCAGCAGTGTTTGTGCATGCATTGGCTAGTTCCAAAGGGATTCATATTTCTGCAAACTTTCAACTGACAGAACTCCAGCGAAGAGTAGCTTACTTGGATCCCACCACTTTTTGTTAACCAGAATATCCTGAAAATTTCAAAATGTGGCTAAATACACAATGAGCTCACATGTATGTGCTGTAAAGCATGTTACTGTGAGGAATAGGGTTATTAGTTTGGGCCTCCTAATGCCACAATACAACAACTCTGGTTGAATTAAAATGAAAGTCTGAGAAAATGTCTTTTCAGCTCCTGATCACTATGGTACAAGAAGCAAGCAATGCCTATTGAAGTGTGTGCTAGGTTTTAAGCAGTACCAACAATATTAAAAAGTAAAGAACAAAACACCATTAAATTCTGAACCAAATTTAGAAAAATATTATTGGCAAACAAACACCAAAATAAGGTTAGCGGAGCTGGAGATATGAATTTTAAAGGCAAAAAGCAGCAAGAAAAAGAAAAGCATTAATTATAGTTCACTGTTGCTGCTTGACTAGGACTTCTGTGGAATTTCACACTTGCTGCACTTAAGTAGAGTATGGATAAAGTTCTGAGCAGGACAAACGTGTATTCTGTACCCACCAAGGTTGCTTGGCAATTCAAATGGATTTACTGACTTGCCCCTCCAATGTTTTACCTTCAGACTTATTCACTTTTTTTGAATGCTCTCCAGTAGGGCAAGGCCGGAAGCTGTAGCTAGGCTGACGCAATTTAGAGGATGCTTTGGCCTAATCCAGAAGAGACCCTTCTAATGTTTGGCACTGACCCGAAATTCTGTAAATGGGAATTTAGAATGTACACCAACCTGATTGTGTGGGTTAGCGTCAATGGGATAATACAAAGGGCCACAAGGCAAGGATGCCCTCTGCTACTTCACTCTTTACTCAGTTTATGAAACTAGCGGCACAGCTGGTGAGGAGTAATAAATGTATCTCAGGAATTAAGATAGGGAACAATACATATAAATTACACATGCAAGGGACAGTGTGGCCTGGGTGGGCAAGACAGCGGTCAAGCCTTAGATGTGCTCCCATCGCTCGAGAGTGTCTACTGCCATCCTAAATCACAGCAATACCCTTTTCAAACTGTGGGGCACCAGGGCTCTTCCTAGGCTCTGGGACTACAAATGAGCCCTTGCTTGCTTGAATCGGGGTCTCTGGCTTACTGAGGAGGCTAATTGTGCTGTAGGGCTGCTTGAGGAGGAGGCCTAGCCGCCAGGCTACTGGGGCCGGTGGAAACACCTGACTTGCTCCCCATGACACCTGGCAGCGAAGCTCTGAGGGTGGAGAACCTGCAGGGAGGAGCCATTGTCCATCATCAGCCCTTGCTTAGTGGGCACTGAGATTTGAGGCCTGGAAGCCGCCAGTCATTGGGAGGCAGCCTGCGGCGCAGACTCTGAAGGGAGGAGCGGCCATGGAAGGTGGCGACTACTGAGGAGGTGGAGGCCTCCCTACTTTGCTTCATCACAGGGAGGCCTCTGGGAGCAGCAGACTTATTCACCACAGAACCCTGCGGGACATGTTGAAGGAAGGTGGCGGTGTACTGACGACACTGTGGATCGCAGGGGAGGGCCACTGCTGCTGTCTGGCCTCATGCCTCCTCCTTACTTTCTCCTTTCCTCCTTCTTCAGTTCAGGCCTTGCGTGTGGTCATCGGGGCACACTGGGGGGGCCTAAGGCATGGACAGGCATGAGGCATCAGAAGGGGGCGGCGTTGCTGGTCTCCCACCTTAGGCTGTTGAGCCTGAATTTTCTTTTGGCCTGCGGGTTGCGGACTCCGCATGATAAAGCGCAGTGGCTGAGGTGACAGGTGGTGGCACTGGCACTTTGGTGATAGGAGCAGATTTGCTCCTGGCCTAGTTAGCTCCTTATGGCTGGGGATGCTTTATTTTTTCGAGGCAAAGGAAGGCCTGTTTGGGCCTTGTAGTGGTGGCATGTGAGATGCCGGTTAAGGACTGCGGCCGCTGTGAATATCAGTGGCCTTTTGCTTACAGCTTGTACTGGAGACCTAGTTGTGCGACTTGGGGTTGAAGTGTGCCACTGCTTGTGGATTGCCTCTGGCGGGATAGAGTGATGTGGATCTCTGGTGACTGGGGGACAGTCTGATGGCCTACTTGTACTGAGTCGTCACTGCAGAGTGTGGACGGATGTTTTGACCTCCCCCTGCATGCCCAGGCCTTCCTCCCTCCCTCATCGCTGCCTGCATTTTGGAAATCTGCCACCTGGGCATGAGTGGCTGCTGGTCACTGCTCTTCTCCACGGCCGGCCATGGTCCTGCCCTTGGAGGTACCTGCTTTCTTGTCTCCTGTACTGTTCACTCCTGAGAGTGGATGATGGGAAGGGGGAAGGAGCCGCTGCAGACCCCTTCACAGATGAAGATGGACCAATATACAGTCCTAAGGCCAACCCCCCATGACCATGGAGAGGGTTTGCCTGATCGGAAGCCTGGAATGGGGGGCAGGTGATGGTGGATTTGGATGTGATTCTTAAGACCATGCAGGACTCCCAGGATGCAGTGGACGACCTGCGGGTCGATCTCTCCTTGATGCGCCAAGATCTGCCCAATGTGGTAGACAGAACCACAGAGGTCGAAACCCCTTCTCTTCTGCAGAAGTAAATGTTGTCCTGGAGAAGTGTGGCTCACTGGTTAGAGGAGGCAGACCTGGAAGCAGAGGTCAGCCCGGGACCAGGGTTCAATTCCCGGCTCGACGGGGTCTTGAGTCCTAAAATGTCCATGGACTCAACAATTCTCGCTCCGGTGCCTACTCGATTCACGGGATCACACTCTGCGACTCTGGGCAATAGCTTGCTTAATCTCCACAACAGCCCCTCGTGGTGGGATGCCTGGCTTTCACCTTGTGGATACCCTGCCGGGGCTATCTCACAGGGGAATACCAGGACGGGTTCCCTAAGCAAGCGCTTAGATACCGGGTCGGTGATTTGCGCTGTATAAATACATGTACATTTACATTTACATTTAAGCCCCAGATGTCCAAGCTGTCTCCCTCAGTGTCCTTACTGATGGAGAGGGCAGAGGATGTTGAAACAGATCCTGGCATAATAATCTCCAACTCGTTGGCTTGCCAGAATCCGTGGAGTAGATGGAACTGACGTAGTGCTTGAGGGCTGGTTTAAATCATGAGAGCCTGAAAATAAACTGTCCCCCTTTTTTGTCATCAAGCTAGTGCACCGCTCCCTTGTGCCAAGGCCCTTCCTGGGGCCGCCCATGCCCTGTGATCCTGAGGCTACTTAACCTTAAGGATCGAGATGTGATATTGTAGGAGTCCCATGTCGATCCTGATTAGCAGTTTGACAACGCTGATCAGGAAGATTCTTTTATTTCCAGAATGCACAAGGGCGGTGCAGCAGCTGCAATGCTCATTCCCTGAAGTGAAGCAGAAGCTCCAAGCCATAGACCAGCACTATATGCTGCTGTTTCCAGCCCAGCTCAAGTTCTTCTTTCAGTATTGTATTCTTTTCTTTGATACATCAGATCAGGCCTGGAAATTGGCGAACGAGAGCCAGCTGGTGCAATGATCCCCCCGACCGTAACTGATCAGGGAACACAAAGTCACTATCTCATCGGTGGCGCCCTCGCTCTCGGAGGCCCCGACTGAGTATGAGGCCGGTGAAGGAGGATCAAATTCAGCTCAAGGTGAACTTATCATGGAACGGGCATCAACGAGGGAGGTTGAAAAACTCTGGGAAACTATATTGGTTTTTCGCTCTCTGGAGGGGAATCAGGCTCATCCTCTCAGCCCTCTGGTCTGCCTTGAACTGGTTGCTTTCTTTCTAATCTTGGTGCGGGTTAGGAAATGGGGGGTGGGTTAGGAATGCCTGCTATGGGGGGGTGGGTGTGCTTGATTTCATACCACTTCCGGCTTGACTCAAGTGGCCCTATTTTGGTTTGGGGTGCTTCTTTTGCTGGTTTGCCAGGGCAAACTCCTTTTCTTGTGGTATATTTCGCTGTCAGGTATTGGATCCAGTTGCACAGGCACCAATGGGACACAGAGGTTTCTTACTTCCCCTAGTTAGAGGTTTTGGGATCATTTATGTAGGGTGACAGATGCTTTCTAGGGTGAAGTGTGGGGAGGGGAGATGTTGGGGAGTGTTGTTTAGAGGGACTTTTATGCCTAGTTTGATTCTTTGCTTGCTTTGTTTTACTACTGTTTTTCCTCTCCAGGTTACAGGAGGCAACTAGGCAGGTAGTTCAAAGCAGTATGTTACAATAAGTACCCACTGTCCCTTGCCCACTACTGTCAGGTGGGGAATAGGTTTGCTTTGTTCAGCTACGTTATGGCCTCTCCCAGGTTAATGGCACTCTACTTGAATGTGAAAAGCCTCCTGGACCTCATCAAACCTTCAGCTGTGTTACGATATGTCAAAAGCCACAGGCCAGCTGTTTTTCTCCGACAGGAGACCCATCTATTAGGCACAAGCTGCCCATTTCTAGGCCGGTTTGGTTATGACAGGGTGTATCACTCAGGCTTCACACATGGCGCTTGAGGAATGTCTATATTGTTTCAGAAATCCTCTCCTTTGGTGGTCACAGTGTATCACACAAACACTAGGGCTGTTACATGGGAGTTGAGGGCTGATTGGAAGTGAGGCTTTATATTTATACTTTTATATCCTGCTATGTCCCACCACCCCTGCTGCAACGCTCTCCATGCAGTGGCTGAAAGCTAACATCCTGACTCTCCCTCAGGGTGTTACGGTGAAAAGGTGAGATTGTAATGCAATTCTGAACCCGGTCCTGGATGCCAGCTTCAGCTCATCCCCCCAAGCATTACTGAGCAGCTAGCTTCTCCTCATGGGCTGATTTGCAGGGCCTTTGCGATGCATGGCGCTGTTGGCATCCCACCCAGCGAGCCCACAATCATCATTCTGCTGTGAAATCTCGCCTAGATTTGATGTGGTTACCTGCTATGGACCTTCTCTCATTTCATTCAGTGTGCAATCTTCCGCATGGCATCTCAGATCATGCTCCGTTGTTGCTGTCATGAGGATCTCAATCCAATGTCCTGTGGCCAGCCTGGAGATTTAATGCACAATACTTGCAAACCTCAGAGTGTGAGACATTTGTTGACGAGGAATTACGTCAGTTCTTCAGGTTGAATGCGGGATTGGTGTCATTGGGGGCGACGCTTTGGGTGGCTAGTAAGATGTCCCTACAAGGCCACATTATAGGCAATATTCAGCGGGTGGGGGAGCTGCGTTTGGCTCGCCTAATTGATTTGGAAACAAAGAAAATGGGTGTGGAAGCAGCTCTCCGGCACCAGGATAATAAGCAAGTTTGTCATCTCCTGGCCATAGCCCGCACTGAGTTGCAGCAGGTCTCCCTGGAAGAGGCACAACAATGTTGGAAGGCTTCCACATAGAGGATGTATGCCACGGAGAACACATCTGGTAAATTATTGTATTGGCTGGCCACCCGGGGTGTATCTGACTGAGTGGTTCCTGTGAATCGGGACTCATTAGGTCACCTTCAAGTGGAGCTTCGCTTGATTAACCAGACCTTTGCTGATTTCTATTGAGGGTTATACTTTGTCCTCCGCCACCGGTGGAGATTGCCAACCCACACTTGGAAACTGCTGTTGACTATACCCAGTGCTCTAGCCCAAGGATTGGTCCAAGCTCTCACACTTGAGGAGGTGCGTGCCGTGGTGTCCGGGCTATAGGCCAGGAAAACGGCTGGCTGAGATGGGTATCCTATTGAATACTACAAATGGTTCCAGGAGATCCTATGTTCTTACCTTCTGAATCTCTATGTAGCTGAACTGCAGCAAGGGTTCTTTCCTCCAGAGCTAGACTGTGCTACCACAGTCGTTCTGCCCAAAGAGAGTCTTCTGAGGGACCAGTGTTCTGCCTATCGCCCATTTCGTTTATCAATACAGACATTAAGATCTATGCAAAAGTGTTAGCTGAGCGGCTAAGTCAAGCCTTACCTCACCTTCTCCACCCGGATCAATGTGGATTTGTGTCAGGCTGTAGTACACATCACTGTATAAGGAGGGTCCATGCAGTGCTGTCCCAGGCATCAGAGCTTGACAGCACTCTGGTCCTCTTATTACTTGTTTTTACATATGCCTTTGATGCATTGTCATGGGCGTTTATGGTTGGAGTTCTTTGCCTGGCTGTCTTGGGGGAAAAGTTCTGCTGCATGGTCTGTCTTCTTTACCGATTGCCGAGCACTGCTCTTTGCCCTGGTGATGGAACACCTGGCTCGGCTGATATGCTGGGATGCTCAGATCTCAGGTTGGCAGTGGGGGACTGCATTTGAAGACCATTTAGCACTATACATGGACACCATGCTTCTGGTCTTGAGAAATCCACAGCGTTTGGGCCCCCGCTCCCTGAAATTCCTTTGGCTGTATGGTGAGGCATCTGGACTCCAAGTTAATGAATGCAAGTCCTATTTGGTGGAGGTAAGGGGGGATGCTCCTGGGCGAAAGTTGTGCTCTAACATTCCTATATGGCATACCTCCTTTAAATACTTAGGGGTGAACATGTCTCCCATGCCGGATCTGGCCTTGGCCCTCAACATTAGGGAATTGGACCAGAAGCTTGATCTGGATCTCAGCTGCTGGGCCATGCTGCCATTGAATCCTATTGGGCACACAGCCCTCTTTAAAATGGTATGTGTCCTGCTTGGCCTGTATGTGTTCGGCAATTATCCATATTGCTTCCCCCACAAATGGTTTCCCTCAGCGACCACTAAACTTACTAATTTTGTGTAGACTGGGGTTCGGCACAAGGTGACATTTCACTAATTTCTTAAATATCCATTCAATGGCTGTCTGGGTTTATCAGATTTATTGCTATACTATCTTGCAGCACATACAGTGCCAATCAATGACTTGTTTACTGGGGGGTGGTATGATCCGCATATCGGTTGTAAATACACTCACTGGGTATGGATGTTCTGCTCGATCTGCAATATGGGGCCGACCTTCCGGATACATGGCAATCCTGCACGTGGGTATCCTTTGTCTGCTGGAGTGCAGCCCTCCGTCTCATTGGTTGGGACTGGTACCTAATGGGATGACCCCTCTAAGGCTCAAAACACGGCTCGGTCAGCTCTCAGCATTGGAGGGCTTTCTGGCATGGGATCAAATTGGATTCCCATACAAGGGAGATGTCTACAAAGGGGGAAAGATGATGTCCTTTCAGGAATTAAAGGGCAACTACTCAATGTCGAACTCAAAATTCTTTTGATACCTCCAACTGTGATCGAGTGAATCCCTGCCGGAATACAATTCATTAGAAGTTAAAATCTTGTTCTGGCAGTTAGGAAAAGAGGCCACCTCTGTGATCTATCTTTCCTTAATATTCCATGCCCTGGACTGTCTTAAGAAGGTCTGCAGAGATTAACATCCTGGGTGGGTGCCTTGAATGAGGATGACTGGAGGGAGGCTTACATAGCACCTAGGGAGCTGGCCCTATCTGGGAAGCTGCGTATGGTACAGTTAAACTATCAACATGCAACATATCTCTCCCTGAGACGCTTACAACACATGTGCTCCGAGGTGCACTTCCAGCAGCAGATTTTTTCCATGTTGCATGGGAATACCCAGCATTAAGACCCTTCTGGGTAGAGGTGGTTCAAATACTATCTGCCGTCTTGGGTCATCTCGTGGATTTGACGCCTCGTGTGGTACTGCTGGGTCTCATGGGAGGAGGCGTGGGTACCCAGGGCTGAACGTCCCTTCCTGGGGACAGCCTGTTTGGCCTCCAAGTGGGATGTGTCCTAGTGTAGAAGCAAAGAAAGCCACAGATTGTTGGAGGTTGGCTGGTGGGCAAGGACTGGTGTGCATATCAGGAGAAGCCAATTTTTGAGGCCCACGGCTGTTTGAAAAAACAAACATATGTGGGGGAAATGGTGTGGCTATTATGGGTTGTCAATATGATGACAATGCTGTATGCGTTGAAGTCAGAGTTTATTATTGTGCAATGCTCATGCACCTATCAAATGTACTGTGTCCTTCTATGGTCTGCTGCAAAACCTCCAGTAAAGCGGGTTCTAAAAAAAAAAAACATATGCAAGAGTATGATGTTCTGGTCAAGTGAGGGGGGATAAAGATATTGCACACATTAAAATAGCAAATATTAGATGTAAGTTATGCATGGAAGGGGATGACTTTCTTGTCTCACTCAGTGACCCAATAAAAATGTATTCATCCTTAACCAATGATATGAAGGAATTTGGGGATGTCTCACGGTTTTGCACTGATGTGCAAAAATTTCAAATATTGTATATATCCATGACCCCATGACCAACCACCCTGTTACAAAAACACACCCCTCTAAAATACAAACTTTTTCTCCAAACAATATGTCGCAAACTGCATACTTAAAACACACACGACCTATTGTGGTTGGGGACGATTTTGGCTCTCAGGATTACTTTGTAACCAAATATTCTGTACATCATTAAGACACTCCCCTTACAATTCTCCCCCACAACACTGAAGAAACTGCAAGGCACCATTGGGACATCATGTGTACATGAAAAAACCCAGGTTCGCTGGAAAAATAACACTTGGCAATCCAGTAAAAGGTGGACTGGGCATCCTAGATATTGCAAACTATGACCACGTATCACAATTAAGGCACGTAATAGAATGTGGTGCAATACCCGAGACAAAACATTCAAAGGCATGTTCATTTTGAGGGTTCCCTAGATACCCAACATGGACATGATGTAGGGCCAATATTCCTCTTCTGAAACAACACCATCCTCGAGGTGTGTGAGATGCACAGAGGTGAGGAAGAGAGAGTTCACATCTATTCCCTCATTCTCATGACCATACTTGTTTGCCATGATTTTAAGCAAGCATTCATGGGCGGTGAGTTCTTTACATGGAGGTGACTGGTGTATAAACATTTGGAGTACTTTGGATCTGGAATGTAAAATACTGTTCAACCCAATCAAAAATGAACACAGCCTACAGGAAAAAGAAAGGCTATACTATCTGCAACTATGGCACTTGGGCATTCATAAGTCCAGCAAACCACACACAAGTATATCTCTAACAGAATTTTAAAAAGAAGAGGACAAATGCCTTTCATCATATATACAATCTTGTCTACTCATCTCTTCTGGATAAGACACTCAGCCGGAAAAGGATAGAAACTGTCATCAGGAGATTCCTCACCAATAAAGAATACTACAGAGCTATTACCTCTTCTAGATGTGTAGCAGGTAGAACATAATTAGCGAAAATAGCAATGTACTGGAACTCAGTGGCATAATAAAGGCTCCCGCAGTGCAGGGAGGGGCACGAGTTCCAAGGGCCCCCCTCAAAACAGTACCCTGGCCTGAGAGCTCCTGAGTGAGTCTGCAGGGGGGCCCCTCCAGGTGCTTTGCAGGGGGGGGTTCAAGTTTCATTACGCCAATGTGGCAACTGATTCCAGTGATACTGAAAGTATGGGGTCATGGCAAATCAGAGAATTACTGGAGGAAGTTTGTATCTCCAGGCACACTGCTTCATCTATTATGGCATTGTTAACACAATAATGCAAATCAATCTTGAATTACCTAGATGCCATCTTTAAAAACAGATCCCCAGATTGTGAGATTATGTTATAATAGACCTTTGCATTCATTAAAGGGCAGGCTATTGTCATACCTTCTATGCACAACAAAACAGGGTGTTAACTCCATCTGGGTCACAGATAGGCTGTATTTTTTGTTGTGGAACTTATTGGAAATAGAGAAAATAACTTAGATGACAGAAAATAGAAACCAAAGCAATCATGGGCACCATTTCCTATCTTTCTTTTTGCAGAGAACTGAGAACTCATCTCTCCTAGAAATGTAAGAGTTTTGCAAATCACACTTCAATGTCAAAGGACTTGGAATGACTAACATTTCTGAGGTTGGTTAGTATGGCTCATGGGTGAATTTAAATATAGTATAAAACCTTCTCCTTTCTCCTCTGCAAGAAGGTATCACCCTTAATGGCTGTTGATCATCCTAGATAGCACACGCCCTGGATGTTCGGGCATGTGTTCTGATGGAATTGCATTCACCTATTCTTTAAATCCCCTTGGGCCAGTGGTTACAGTTAGGCATGAGTTGTAGTCCAAATACATTATTTGAGCCATAGAGTCCTTTACCTGGTGTATTACATTTCTGATAGGAATTTTGAAATGAGCATTAACAAACTTTCTTCAGGCATGCAAGACTCCAGGGTCAACCTGAAGGTAGTGGAAATGTGTTAAAGACTCAACTGCACATGAAAGAAATTCACAAGCAAAAGAGGAGTAACGCTGAGCTACTCACATAGAATGCTTTGCAACTCAGGTGTCACAGACAGGAGAAATAAGAAAAAACATGATTTAAAGTGAAATGCACTTGTAAAAATCTCCAAAGCCAAATACAAATTAAATGGTTCATTAGTGGACAGCACAGCAGTACATCTATCCAGATGCAGATCACAAGCGCAACTGTAGTCTGACTGGAACTATTTTCAAATGTTCTAGATGGAACATGGAATTAATAATAAAACATAACAGAGCGCATGCCAAATGCAAAGAGCATGATTTATGTAATGAAAGCGACAGAGCATAGAACGCAACAGCACATTTTTCTAGGTATTTCTTTATATGTAAATCATCACCCCTTATATAGTGGAGAAGCGTGGCTCAATGGTTAGAGCGGCAGACCCTGATGCTGAGGTCTGGCCCGGGACCAGAGGTCTGGCCAGGGACCTCAGCGGCTCTTGGACTCAATCTCCACGGACCTGTTAATTCTCGCCTTGGTGCTTAGTCTAATCATGGGTCCCACTCCGTGACTCTGGGCAATAGCTTGCTTAATCTCCACAACGACCCAAGCAGCGCTTGGATGCCTGGCTTCACCTTGGTGGTGCCCAGGAGTGGACATCTCACAGGAAAGCCAGGAAGGGTTCCACAGTGGTATGAATACAGCACTACGAGACCTCTGGGTAGAATGCGCTATACAAACACATTTACATATTACTCACGAGCAACATTTTACACTCTGAAGGACTTAAAGAAAAAAGTTTGTCTTCTCTCAGGTATTCATGGAATTTCGTTAAAATTTCAAAACAAGAGGGGATGTACTTCAAAACACTTAGGGCCAGATTTATCATAGTATTGGGCTCCCCTTGTATCATGCATTATGTTGCATGGGCAACACAACACTAAAGTCAGATTTACCAAGCAACGCTTTGGAATTCTGGAGCAACACAAGGCAGAGCAAGTCACTGCCTTGCATTAGTCTGCCCTGGGAAAGGCATTCTATTTGTGGAGCCTGGGTTTTTCTACACATCCACCCATGGATTATAGCGCATTCCCAGATTTGCTAAAACTGATAAACCTGTGGAGGTGTCACAATGCTAAGCCTTACACGGGGTGGCACAAAAAGGAAAAATATCTTTCTTTCTCCTCCTTATTTCTGCATTCTAAGTGTGCTGCATTCTATTGGTAAACATGGCACATTCCTGTCTTCTCCATTTCATGCAGTGCAGCTCAGCAAGTTGACTTGTTGCATTGTGTTGCATGAAAGATTGAGAAATCTGGCTCCCACAGTTTAAGTATTGGACCCATGATTTTCATGCTTTTATTTTAGAAGGTACATTGGCAGGTCTGCTGTGTGCATGAAACCAATAGAGCAAATACCAGGGTCAGTTTTTCCAAGTCACATAATAAACAAGCATTTGCAATGCAATAGGTCTCGCATTAGGAAAGTTTGAGCTATTGGTCTTGTGAATGACAAATTTTGTATTTATGTGTTGGTTTTAAAAATAGCGAAATGAATAGCTTTGTCATTTACAATGCCAATACTTTTAACTTTTGCAAATGTGACACCTATAGCATTTGTAATGCACCATGTTTTGTATTTACGTGACTTAGATGTATTGATATTACAAATAACAATGGCTTTTAATTTTTTTAAAATAAATAATACTTAAATAAAAGTTATTGTAATTTATAATGGCAATAGCTTAAACTTTTGTAAATAACTTTTGTGAAGATTATGTTCAGTGTATTTTATTGTGACGAAATCCAAGAACAGAAGTGAAATATTAACATCTTTTTGTGACATTTGTAATAAAGCTTGAAACATTGAGAGAACATATTTGAACCAGTTGTTGTTGAATATTTGCACAGATTGATGCTGTAGTGGCACGGAGTGATGTTGTGGTGGCGACGAGTAATGCTGTGGCGTTCAGTGATGCTGTGGTAGCGCATAGTGATGTTGTGGTGCCCCTGAGTGATGCTGTGGTGTCCCTGAGTGATGCTGTGGTGGTGCAATAGATAGATAGAGTGAGGGGGATAGATAACTAGAGGGAGGGCGATAGATAGATAGATAGAGTGAGGGCGATAGATAGATAAATAGAGTGAGGGTGATAGATAGATAAATAAATAGAGTGACGGCGATTGATAGACATAGTGAGGGCGATCGATAGATAGAATGATGGAGATAGATAGTGAGTGCGATAGACAGATAGAGTGAGGGCGATAGCTAGATAGATAGCTAGATAGATAGAGTGAGGGCGATAGAGTGAGGGCGATAGATAGATAGAGTGAGGGTGATAGATAGATAGAGTGAGGGTGATAGATAGATAGAGTGAGGGGGATAGATAGATAGAGGGAGGGCAAAAGATAGATAGAGTGAGGGCGATAGATAGAGTGAGGGCGATAGATAGAGTGAGGGCGATAGATAGAGTGAGGGCGATAGAGTGAGGGCGATAGAGTGAGGGCGATAGATAGATAGATAGAGTGAGGGCAATAGAGTGAGGGCGATAGATAGATAGAGAGTGAGGGCGATAGATAGAGTGAGGGCAATAGATAGATAGAGTGAGGGCAATAGATAGATAGATAGATAGATAGATAGATAGATAGATAGATAGATAGATAGATAGATAGATAGATAGATAGATAGATAGATAGATAGATAGATAGATAGATAGGAGTGAGGGCGACCGATAGATAGAGTGAGGGTGACAGACAGATAGATAGAGGGCGATAGATGTGTGTGGTTGTGTATGTGTGTGTGGTTGTGTGGTTGTGTTTGTGTGGTTGTGTGTGTGTGTGATTGTGTGTGTGTGTGTGTGTGTGTGGTGTGGTTGTATGTGGTTGTGGTTGTGTGTGTATGGTTGTGTGTGTGTGTGTGGTTGCATGTGTGGCTGTGTGTGTGGTTGTGTGTGTGGTTGTGTGTGTGTGGTTGTGTGTGTCTGGTTGTGGTTGTGTGTGGGTGTGTGTGGTTGTGTGTGTGTTTGTGTGTGTTTATGTGTGTGTTTGTGTGTGGGGTTGGGGTTGTGTGTGTGGTTGTGGTTGTATGTGTGGTTGTGTGGGGTTGGGTGTGATTTTGTGTGGGGTTGGGTGTGATTGTGTGTGTGGTTGTCTGTGAGATTGTGTGTGTGGTTGTGTGTGTGGTTGTATGTGTGTGTGCGTGGTTGTATGTATGTGTGCGCGCGGTTAGAGAAGGATGTATGTGGAAGAGAGCAGCAGATCAGCACAGCAGAAGAGAACAGGGAGTTAAAGAAGGAGGCGGGTGGAAGAGAGCAGCAGATCAACACAGGAGAAGAAAACAGGGAGTTAAAGAAGGAGGCGGTGGAAGGGAACAGCAGATCAGCACGGGAGAAGAGAACAGGGAGTTGGAGAAGGGGGCGGGGTGGAAGAGAGCAGCAGATCAGCATGAGAGAACAGAACAGGGAGTTAACGAAGGAGGCAGGTGGAAGAGAGCAGCAGATCAGCACAGGAGAAGAGAACAGGGAGTTAAAGAAGGAGGTGGGGTGGAAGAGAGCAGCAGATCAGCATAGGAGAAGAGTACAGTGAGTTAAAGAAGGAAGCGGGGGGAAGAGAACAGCAGATCAGCACGGGAGAAAAGAACAGGGAGTTAAAGAAGGAGGTGGGGTGGAAGAGAGCAGCACATCAGCATAGGAGAAGAGTACAGTGAGTTAAAGAAGGAAGCGGGGGAAGAGAACAGCAGATCAGCAGGGGAGAAAAGAACAGGGAGTTAAAGAAGGAGGCGGGTGGAAGAGAGCAGCAGATCAGCACGGGAGAAAAGTACAGTGAGTTAAAGAAGGAGGCGGGGTGGAAGAGAGCAGCAGATCAGCACAGGAGAAGAGAACAGGGAGTTAAAGAAGGAGGCGGGTGGAAGAGAACAGCAGATCGGCACAGGAGAAGAGAACAGGGAGTTAAAGAAGGAGGCGGGTGGAAGAGAACAGCAGATCGGCACAGGAGAAGAGAACAGGGAGTTAGAGAAAGAGGTGGGTGGAAGAGAACAGCAGATCAGCACGGGAGAAAAGAACAGGGAGTTAAAGAAGGAGATGGGGTGGAAGAGAGCAGCAGATCAGCATAGGAGAAGAGTACAGTGAGTTAAAGAAGGAAGCGGGGTGGAAGAGAGCAGCAGATCAGCACAGGAGAAGAGAACAGGGAGTTAAAGAAGGAGGCGGGTGGAAGAGAACAGCAGATCGGCACAGGAGAAGAGAACAGGGAGTTAGAGAAAGAGGTGGGTGGAAGAGAACAGCAGATTAGCACAGGAGAAGAGAACAGGGAGTTAAAGGAGGAGGCGGGTGGAAGAGAACAGCAGATCGGCACAGGAGAAGAGAAGAGAACAGGGAGCTAGAGAAGGAGGCTGTGGAAGAGAGCAGCAGATCAGTACGGGAGAAAAGAAGAGAACAGGGAATTAGAGAAGGAGGCGGGTGGAAGAGAGCAGCAGATCAGAACAGGAGAAGAAAACAGGGAGTTAGAGAAAAAGGCGGGTGGAAGAGAACAGCAGATCAGTATGGGAGAAGAAAATAGAACAGGGAGTTAGATAAGGAGGTGGGTGGAAGAAAGGGAGGGCGATAGAGTGAGGGCGTTAGAAAGATAGAGGAAGGGCGATAGATCGAGGGAGGGTGATAGATAGAGTGAGGGCGCTAGATAGAGTGAGTGAGGGCGATAGAAAGATAGCGTGAGGGAGGGCGATAGATAGATGGAGTGAGGGAGGGCGATAGATAGATAGAGT
Source organism: Lissotriton vulgaris (assembly GCF_964263255.1). NCBI lineage: Eukaryota > Metazoa > Chordata > Amphibia > Caudata > Salamandridae > Lissotriton > Lissotriton vulgaris. The sequence goes on from NC_141696.1 coordinate 381,911,132, forward strand.
GAGGGGGGCGATAGATAGATATATAGATAGATAGAGTGAGTGAGGGCGATAGCGTAAGGGAGGGCGGTAGAGTGAGTGAGGGCGATAGAGTGAGTGAGGGCGATAGAGTGAGTGAGGGCAGTAGAGAGGGTGGTAGAGTGAGGGCGGTAGAGTGGTAGAGTGAGGGCGGTAGAGTGAGGGCATGAGGGCGGTAGAGTGAGGTCGGTAGAGTGAGGGCAGTAGAGTGAGGGCGGTAGAGTGAGGGCGGTAGAGTGAGGGTGGTAGAGTGAGGGCAGTAGAGTGAGGGTGGCAGAGCGGTAGAGTGAGGGCGGTAGAGTGGTAAAGTGAGGGTTGTAGAGTGGTAGAGTGAAGGTGGTAGAATGAGGCCGGTAGAGTGAGGGTGGTAGAGTGGTAGAGTGAGGGCCGTAGAGTGAGGGTGGTAGAGTGAGGGCGGTAGAGTGGTAGAGTGAGGGCCGTAGAGTGAGGGTGGTAGAATGAGGGCGGTAGAGTGAGGGCAATAGAGTTGTAGAGTGAGGGCAGTAGAGTGGTAGAGTGAGGGCGGTAGAGTGAGGGGGCGGTAGAGTTGTAGAATGAGGGCGGTAGAGTGAGGGCGGTAGAGTACCCACAGAGTAGGATCTCTGGTCAGGGGCACCTCTGCCTGCTGGCCAGGTTAATTTCAGCATGAAGAGTCAAACGTCACAGAGGGCTCTGCCAGCCCTGACCTGGATGTAGTGTGAAGTCAGTAAAGAAGATCCTGGCCAAAAATGAAGCAGCAAGACTAAGCAGGGAAGGACCCGCCTGTTAGAGCTATGCACTGGTCAATTTTGGCACTTGTGACCATCTCACATAAGCTCTTCTGAAAAGAGTCCCATAGCTGCTAATGCAAACTTTGAGAGAGCTCTCTTCTGTAGGTTCACTTTGTTCTTGACTTCAGTACAAATGGGCGTAGGTTGTAACAGCAAGCATTGGGGGCAGTGCGGTTATCAAACTGTGGGGGCGTGCGGTTATCTGAAAGAAAATACTGCTATGCAAAAACAGCCTTTTGGCAACCAACAATAAAAAAAGCATTGGTAAGACCAATAGGGCTTGCCTTTTGCATCCACTGGCTTTGCTAATGATTGTTGCAGATGCTGTTAAGCATCAGCAAAATGCTTTACAGCGACGCTGCATTGCATCGGCAATAAAAAAAAGCAAAGGTGAGATGATGCAGCTGCTGTTGCTAATCACGGCGTGACACGGGCGCCATTTACCATTTTCTTTTAACTGATTGGTCTTAGATGGCAGACGTCACTTACTTCGGCAAAGCGAGCAATAGTGTTATTGATGTAGAGGAGCCAAATGGCAGCTGTTGGACCTTCCAAATAAAAAAGTGGGGAAAAACATATGATTGTGAGGGTAGGACAGAAAAGGGGAATGGGTTTGAAGGGAGGAGGGAATATAAAATGAAAGTAAAGTCGTGGGTGAAGTGAGTGGGACAAGGAGCACACAGGAGAGGCACCAAGAGCGCAGGGGTCAGTGAGTGTTGAGAGGGAAACAGCACACTAAGACACAATGGCGGGAGCTGGAAAACACATACACTCAAGGACTGCTGAAAGAAAAACAAAATAGTTCCCTAAATGTTAACATTAAAAGCATACAAGACATCCAAACAACAAGAAAAGCGGACATCAAAGGAAGGGTACGAGCATATGGGGTGTGAGCGATAATGAAAGTTAATTGCTGTAAGAGGGGCAGCTGGAAGTGAGGCACAGCAAGCGCTGGCGAAAGCAGTCTACTGCTTTCAAGTCCGATGCCAGCTTCGCGTTTGAATGCATTACATGCACTTGCCATAAACCGCTAGGCTCGACCTAAAAACTAGCTCCTGCGCCAAACAAACAGAATTTGTATCATGACCCCTGTCATCCTGTTTTAATATCCTGAGGATTCTCATTTACCCATGGCTAGCTAATTCAAACATACCTCTGAAGAGCTCAAATGCTCTCACCACTAGCAATCCGAACAAGCAAGTCTTGATTGTTTTCGAGCCTAATGCAAGGCACATCTCTAATAGTTACCGTTTTCTGGAGTAAAGTATTTGAATTCTCTAATTTAATTCCATTTTATATTTTATTGGTGTAAGAGTCAAACAATGCTCCCATTGGGTGGAAGGAAGTCTGAGCCTAATGGACATAAAACAATGAAGACTGAGGTTTTATTAAAAAGCCTGTCCTATTAGTGAAGGTAAAAGCAGACCTTCACATGCAGCGTGCGCACAAATCTGACATTACAAACTGCAGTGGGTTGCCTATCATTTCACAGTGTATAATAATGTATGCACCAAAGGCCTCCCAAAATGAAGATGTGTTTCCATTTATCGAACAGCAGGTTCTTCTCAGCTATATTCCTGCTCAAATACAGCCCGAGCGGACATGTGAACAATTGATTCATGTCTTTATGTTATGCCATTACGAGAACAACAAAAACAAGTCCAGCAGTAAACCATCTCGAGTCTCTTAGCAACCCCTCAATGCAGCACTTTTTCTTAGTGTGGGCAAGGGTGCAATATATCGAACACAGCTTACTAAGAGTGGAAGCAGAGGTGACGATTTTCATATCCTTAGAAATAGACAAAAGGTTTTGCAAATTCGTAGGAAAATAATAATTACTTCCCCAACTAGGACAGACAGCTGCAGTATTTCAGTTAACCGCTAAAGAAAAGGACAAAAGCGAAGAATGAGTGGACGCCTCGCTGATTTTGTGGCTGCATTGACTCGTAGTCCCATAACTCAAAGCCCCAGGAGGAAGAGGGCCTGCTTGCTGCCTTACCCCATGTGCTATAAAGCGACATGACAAATCCCGCTGCGCTGGCCGGACCCGTCCTGCGCCCATTAGCACCAAAGCAGAGATACATACCCTTCTTGGCTTTGCGGTGGGGAGCGGTCTGGTACTTCTGGCAAGACCATTTCTACGTTCCACGTATAAACCCAATTTCCGCTCCTGTCCGCATTTTTTTTCCAAGACTCTAGCTGGGGTGGGATTCTGTCTCCCGGCTTGTTTGGACTTGGAGAACGGGTTGCTTGTGGATTCTCACTGTTTGAGTCGCTTCTCACTTTAGCTCCTGTTTGCACTTCCTTTCTACCTACCAGTATCCTGCTTGTCCCCCAGCTTGTTTCGTTTTGAGGAGAGGCGGAGGTGTGTGTGAGGGGACCGCACGCAGCTTGAACTTAAATAAAACCACGTGCTCGCTCGCGCAGCTCTGCAGCCGGGGCGGAGCAGTGCACGCGCGAACACGAGCAGGTTTACCACAAGCCGGGCACGAAAGCAGCGGGAGCGCACGTCGCCGTGAGCGTGCACATCAGATCGCCGGAGGAGACACGCCGATCTCCGAGGCTTCCTGCTGCCTACACTGACCCGCTGCAGAGGGAGAGGGACACGCAGAAAGAGCCAGGTGAGTGGGTGGTGGGCAGGGTGGGGGCTGTGTGTGTGTGTCAGTCAGCGTGTGTGTGTGTGTCAACATGTGTGTGTGCGTGCGTGATTGTGAGAGGCTGCCCTGTGAATGTGGAATGTGGAGCAAAAGATGTGCACGGCTGGGGGGGCAGTGCATGCGCGGTCACGAGGTGTAATCGGCGCTCGTGGCCAGATCTAGGTCGCTTCACAAGGAACTCGGTGACAATAGGTCTAGCGAGACCTAAAAATGTAACAATTGTGAAAAATTCAACAATCATGAGTACACTTCTTTTTATGTTTGACATATAGTAGACCAGACACAGCACAAGTTACTTTGTTAAGAGAACAGGGCAAACTACCATATGTTTTGTTGCAGTAAATAGTTCAGTTCAATATTTTTAGTAGATGTATGGTACACATAATTTTCACTGAGTCTCACAGCAGTTATACCTTAAAATCATAGATTCTGTTAGCACACATTCAAAACAATACTAAGCAAGTGTTCAAATTTATACCTATCACATACGCTAGGATATAGACAATTAGAACATGCTCTTTAAGCCAACAAGGGCCAGATGTACGAAGATTTTTGCAGTCAAATCACAAAAGTGTATTTTAAGTGATCACAAAAATGCCTTTCTGATGTACAAATCTCAAATTGTTTCCGAACTGCGGTTTGGGATTGCATCCTAATTCTGATTCTGTATTTTGAAGGGGCGTTTTTAGGGTGCCCCTTCCAAATACCGAATTGTAGTGGTATACATAAATGTTTTGCGTCCTAATTCCAGTCACAAAACATTCATCCTTTACCTCCTCCTCAAAGGAGGTGGTAAGCCATTTGCAAATGCTTCTTTGTGAATGTTTACCAAAGCATTTTAAGAGTATGCAGTGGTATTATGAACGTACTACCTTCCGTATAAAATATCAAATTTACATTTTCAATATTTAAACACATTCTGCTTTCCTTTAGGGGAAATGGCTGCATTACAAACAAAGGTTGCTTTATTTAAAAGCAATCACAGATATGGTGGTATGCTGACCCCCAACAGACCACCATCCCTGTAATGTCAGTCATTCCTAATGGGCTGCAAATTGCAACTCAGCTCATTAATAATCGCAAGGTAGGTCAATTTGCGACAAACCTACAAATCACTAATTTAAAAATAAAAGTTTCATACTTTAAATACAGTGATTACCAAATAGTGATTTGAAAAAATCGCTGTTTGGAAATTGCCATTCTAAATGTTTGTACATCTAAACCTTAGACAGGAAAAAGAAAGAAATTTTGACTTTTACACATTATTGTGGTATTGCTCTGAGTCAAACACTCTATCCCTCATCCGAGTGAAGAGATACCATTCACACTGTGTTGTTGCTTGTAAGCTCATTAACAGTGACAATTGAAATGATATATGTATTTTTAATGTGAAGATTACCGAAATCAAAGCATTATCTTTATGAACTCTAATTCCAGTAGATAATATATTAGATAATGGGAACTAGATTTTATGAAAAAGAAAATCACAAGCAAACACTACAAAGACTCCTCTCTAACAATGAATTAAGGAATACCTGTCAAGTATTGCAGTTAACAGGAAGCATTTCATTGTCCTTGGCATATCCTGTATTGGGCTCAGCAGGTCGATAACAGGTCCATCATAGTACCATTCAGTGGTATTTGTAAAATGAGATTGAAACCAGGCTTAAAGTAAAATCCAACATCTCTCTTACAGAAGATTTAACCAGAAATAGAATCATACTTGGCAGCAATTTTTAGTCAAATATGTCCCCTGGAGCACCTGTCACAGCCACTTCTAAAACATAATTCAATTTTAATGGACTCAGAAGTTGTGCAGATCAATGTTAGGCATTACATTCCGTGAAAACTTTCCCAGATTATTATTATTTATGAAGCATCATCTGCCATGCAGTGTGTAAAAGGCCTAGAAATGTCAGAATAATTTATTTTCCTAAAGCAACACAATGTGACATTGATGTAGGGCTTGTGAGGTCGAAAATTGTTAACAATCTGAAAACATGAAAAGAGGAATGATCTATAGTAACTACCACTTTGTATGTCAAGTTATTATCCTGGTACCTCAGATCTTTCCAGGAAGCCAGGGAACAGGAATATATATTACAACTACACTAGGGATCACGGCAAATCTGTCAATGTGAATCTTTCAAGTGCTTAGATACAAAACACTACGATTAAAATGGAACATTGAGAAAATAGATACGAACTAAGTATGGCTGTACACATGTATAGTTTAAAATATTCAATGCAATAACTAATACTCCCAAAAATTAATTAATTAATTAGTTAATATAAACGCTTATCAAACAGAAAATATATTCTGTTCCTAAAATTAAAGTTCAAACCACTTGTCCGTTTTCAACGGATTCAATTTTTCTACGATTTACAAAAAGGGGGTGGTGATGAACAGAGTGTCTGAGTTAAACAGACCACTCTTACCCAGTCCAAAGATCAGGGCTTGATCCATCACCGTTATTTATCTCACTGCCCCATCCCAGCTCAGAACCTGGCTATATGCAAATCAGTCTGTCCCTGGCCCAGTGCATCATGGGAACAGGGCAGACTAAACTACCAAGCCAATTCTTCACCAGAAAGGAGACAAGCTACCGGGGACCGGTTTCTGGCATTTCAGCCTTCTTCGGCCCGGCTTGCTTGAATCCTGATGGAGCAGTGAGAAAGGGACTCATGTCTGAGTATACCCTGCCACACCTATAGTGGCCAAAAACGATTTACAAAAAGGGGGTGGTGATGAACAGAGTGTCTGAGTTAAACAGACCACTCTTACCCAGTCCAAAGATCAGGGCTTGATCCATCACCGTTATTTATCTCACTGCCCCATCCCAGCTCAGAACCTGGCTATATGCAAATCAGTCTGTCCCTGGCCCAGTGTATCATGGGAACAGGGCAGACTAAACTACCAAGCCAATTCTTCACCAGAAAGGAGACAAGCTACCGTGGACCGGTTTCTGGCATTTCAGCCTTCTTCGGCCCGGCTTGCTTGAATCCTGATGGAGCAGTGAGAAAGGGACTCATGTCTGAGTATACCCTGCCACACCTATAGTGGCCAAAAACGATTTACAAAAAGGGGGTGGTGATGAACAGAGTGTCTGAGTTAAACAGACCACTCTTACCCAGTCCAAAGATCAGGGCTTGATCCATCACCGTTATTTATCTCACTGCCCCATCCCAGCTCAGAACCTGGCTATATGCAAATCAGTCTGTCCCTGGCCCAGTGCATCATGGGAACAGGGCAGACTAAACTACCAAGCTAATTCTTCACCAGAAAGGAGACAAGCTACCGGGGACCGGTTTCTGGCATTTCAGCCTTCTTCGGCCCGGCTTGCTTGAATCCTGATGGAGCAGTGAGAAAGGACTCATGTCTGAGTATACCCTGCCACACCTATAGTGGCCAAAAACGATTTACAAAAAGGGGGTGGTGATGAACAGAGTGTCTGAGTTAAACAGACCACTCTTACCCAGTCCAAAGATCAGGGCTTGATCCATCACCGTTATTTATCTCACTGCCCAATCCCAGCTCAGAACCTGGCTATATGCAAATCAGTCTGTCCCTGGCCCAGTGCATCATGGGAACAGGGCAGACTAAACTACCAAGCCAATTCTTCACCAGAAAGGAGACAAGCTACCGGGGACCGGTTTCTGGCATTTCAGCCTTCTTCGGCCCGGCTTGCTTGAATCCTGATGGAGCAGTGAGAAAGGGACTCATGTCTGAGTATACCCTGCCACACCTATAGTGGCCAAAAACGATTTACAAAAAGGGGGTGGTGATGAACAGAGTGTCTGAGTTAAACAGACCACTCTTACCCAGTCCAAAGATCAGGGCTTGATCCATCACCGTTATTTATCTCACTGCCCCATCCCAGCTCAGAACCTGGCTATATGCAAATCAGTCTGTCCCTGGCCCAGTGCATCATGGGAACAGGGCAGACTAAACTACCAAGCCAATTCTTCACCAGAAAGGAGACAAGCTACCGGGGACCGGTTTCTGGCATTTCAGCCTTCTTCGGCCCGGCTTGCTTGAATCCTGATGGAGCAGTGAGAAAGGGACTCATGTCTGAGTATACCCTGCCACACCTATAGTGGCCAAAAACGATTTACAAAAAGGGGGTGGTGATGAACAGAGTGTCTGAGTTAAACAGACCACTCTTACCCAGTCCAAAGATCAGGGCTTGATCCATCACCGTTATTTATCTCACTGCCCCATCCCAGCTCAGAACCTGGCTATATGCAAATCAGTCTGTCCCTGGCCCAGTGCATCATGGGAACAGGGCAGACTAAACTACCAAGCCAATTCTTCACCAGAAAGGAGACAAGCTACCGGGGACCGGTTTCTGGCATTTCAGCCTTCGCGTGGAAGGGTATTCTCAGATGTGAGACCCTTGCTCATTGCACCATCAGGATTCAAGCAAACCGGGCCGAAGACGGCTGTAATGCCAGAAACCGGTCCCCGGGAGCTTGTTTCCTTCCCAGTGTAAGAATTGGCTTTTGTAGTTTGGTTTGCCCTGTTCCCATCATGCACTGGGACAGGAACAGACTAATTTGCATACAGCCAGGTTCTGAAACTGGGATGGTGCAGTGAGCTAAAAAACGGTGTTGGATCTAGCCCTGATCTCTTGACTGGGTGAGAGCTTTCTGCTTAATTCAGAGACTCTGTCCCTCACCACCCCTTGTTGTAAATATTTTTGTCCACCCTAAGCGTGGAAGGGTATTCTCAGATGTGAGACCCTTGCTCATTGCACCATCAGGATTCAAGCAAACCGGGCCGAAGACGGCTGTAATGCCAGAAACCGGTCCCCGGGAGCTTGTTTCCTTCCCAGTGTAAGAATTGGCTTTTGTAGTTTGGTTTGCCCTGTTCCCATCATGCACTGGGACAGGAACAGACTAATTTGCATACAGCCAGGTTCTGAAACTGGGATGGTGCAGTGAGCTAAAAAACGGTGTTGGATCTAGCCCTGATCTCTTGACTGGGTGAGAGCTTTCTGCTTAATTCAGAGACTCTGTCCCTCACCACCCCTTGTTGTAAATATTTTTGTCCACCCTAAGCGTGGAAGGGTATTCTCAGATGTGAGACCCTTGCTCATTGCACCATCAGGATTCAAGCAAACCGGGCCGAAGACGGCTGTAATGCCAGAAACCGGTCGCCGGGAGCTTGTTTCCTTCCCAGTGTAAGAATTGGCTTTTGTAGTTTGGTTTGCCCTGTTCCCATCATGCACTGGGACAGAAACAGACTAATTTGCATACAGCCAGGTTCTGAAAGCGGGATGGTGCAGTGAGCTAAAAAACGGTGTTGGATCTAGCCCTGATCTCTTGACTGGGTGAGAGCTTTCTGCTTAATTCAGAGACTCTGTCCCTCACCACCCCTTGTTGTAAATATTTTTGTCCACCCTAAGCGTGGAAGGGTATTCTCAGATGTGAGACCCTTGCTCATTGCACCATCAGGATTCAAGCAAACGGGGCCGAAGACGGCTGTAATGCCAGAAACCGGTCCCCGGGAGCTTATTTCCTTCCCAGTGTAAGAATTGGCTTTTGTAGTTTGGTTTGCCCTGTTCCCATCATGCACTGGGACAGGAACAGACTAATTTGCATACAGCCAGGTTCTGAAACTGGGATGGTGCAGTGAGCTAAAAAACGGTGTTGGATCTAGCCCTGATCTCTTGACTGGGTGAGAGCTTTCTGCTTAATTCAGAGACTCTGTCCCTCACCACCCCTTGTTGTAAATATTTTTGTCCACCCTAAGCGTGGAAGGGTATTCTCAGATGTGAGACCCTTGCTCATTGCACCATCAGGATTCAAGCAAACCGGGCTGAAGACGGCTGTAATGCCAGAAACCGGTCCCCGGGAGCTTGTTTCCTTCCCAGTGTAAGAATTGGCTTTTGTAGTTTGGTTTGCCCTGTTCCCATCATGCACTGGGACAGGAACAGACTAATTTGCATACAGCCAGGTTCTGAAACTGGGATGGTGCAGTGAGCTAAAAAACGGTGTTGGATCTAGCCCTGATCTCTTGACTGGGTGAGAGCTTTCTGCTTAATTCAGAGACTCTGTCCCTCACCACCCCTTGTTGTAAATATTTTTGTCCACCCTAAGCGTGGAAGGGTATTCTCAGATGTGAGACCCTTGCTCATTGCACCATCAGGATTCAAGCAAACTGGGCCGAAGACGGCTGTAATGCCAGAAACCGGTCCCCGGGAGCTTGTTTCCTTCCCAGTGTAAGAATTGGCTTTTGTAGTTTGGTTTGCCCTGTTCCCATCATGCACTGGGACAGGAACAGACTAATTTGCATACAGCCAGGTTCTGAAACTGGGATGGTGCAGTGAGCTAAAATACGGTGTTGGATATAGCCCTGATCTCTTGACTGGGTGAGAGCTTTCTGCTTAATTCAGAGACTCTGTCCCTCACCACCCCTTGTTGTAAATATTTTTGTCCACCCTAAGCGTGGAAGGGTATTCTCAGATGTGAGACCCTTGCTCATTGCACCATCAGGATTCAAGCAAACCGGGCCGAAGACGGCTGTAATGCCAGAAACCGGTCCCCGGGAGCTTGTTTCCTTCCCAGTGTAAGAATTGGCTTTTGTAGTTTGGTTTGCCCTGTTCCCATCATGCACTGGGACAGGAACAGACTAATTTGCATACAGCCAGGTTCTGAAACTGGGATGGTGCAGTGAGCTAAAAAACGGTGTTGGATCTAGCACTGATCTCTTGACTGGGTGAGAGCTTTCTGCTTAATTCAGAGACTCTGTCCCTCACCACCCCTTGTTGTAAATATTTTTGTCCACCCTAAGCGTGGAAGGGTATTCTCAGATTTGAGACCCTTGCTCATTGCACCATCAGGATTCAAGCAAACCGGGCCGAAGACGGCTGTAATGCCAGAAACCGGTCCCCGGGAGCTTGTTTCCTTCCCAGTGTAAGAATTGGCTTTTGTAGTTTGGTTTGCCCTGTTCCCATCATGCACTGGGACAGGAACAGACTAATTTGCATACAGCCAGGTTCTGAAACTGTGATGGTGCAGTGAGCTAAAAAACGGTGTTGGATCTAGCCCTGATCTCTTGACTGGGTGAGAGCTTTCTGCTTAATTCAGAGACTCTGTCCCTCACCACCCCTTGTTGTAAATATTTTTGTCCACCCTAAGCGTGGAAGGGTATTCTCAGATGTGAGACCCTTGCTCATTGCACCATCAGGATTCAAGCAAACCGGGCCGAAGACGGCTGTAATGCCAGAAACCGGTCCCCGGGAGCTTGTTTCCTTCCCAGTGTAAGAATTGGCTTTTGTAGTTTGGTTTGCCCTGTTCCCATCATGCACTGGGACAGGAACAGACTAATTTGCATACAGCCAGGTTCTGAAACTGGGATGGTGCAGTGAGCTAAAAAACGGTGTTGGATCTAGCCCTGATCTCTTGACTGGGTGAGACCTTTCTGCTTAATTCAGAGACTCTGTCCCTCACCACCCCTTGTTGTAAATATTTTTGTCCACCCTAAGCGTGGAAGGGTATTCTCAGATGTGAGACCCTTGCTCATTGCACCATCAGGATTCAAGCAAACCGGGCCGAAGACGGCTGTAATGCCAGAAACCGGTCCCCGGGAGCTTGTTTCCTTCCCAGTGTAAGAATTGGCTTTTGTAGTTTGGTTTGCCCTGTTCCCATCATGCACTGGGACAGGAACAAACTAATTTGCATACAGCCAGGTTCTGAAACTGGGATGGTGCAGTGAGCTAAAAAACGGTGTTGGATCTAGCCCTGATCTCTTGACTGGGTGAGAGCTTTCTGCTTAATTCAGAGACTCTGTCCCTCACCACCCCTTGTTGTAAATATCAATTTTTCTACAGCACACTGTCAAATGTGAACTACCAACACCTTTTCACTTTCTCACACACATCTTTATTATTATCTTTAGTCAACTCAATCTCTATAGAAAAAAACATTCCTTCACTCAGACATAGATATCTTTGGCGAATATCTGTTCCAACAAGTAACCCTCAATAATTTATAGGCCTTCATCCTAAATGGCCTATTTTATATTACACTGTTTACAGTTGAAGTGTCTGATGTAATCAAATAGTATTGTGTTACTTAGTTTGCTATTCGATTCAAAAGATTCAAAAGCAGTGGACCAATATAGTATTCTTCGTATCCTTACAATTGTTTTGCTTATCAAACCTTGAAAACACTTATGGATGTGTGTTTCTTATTTTTGCATGATGCATGTATAATGTGTATCGAGTATAAAAGACTAAAAAAAACATTAAATGGAGAATGAATCTCCTTTTCTCTTTAAAAATATATGATTTATGCAAGTAACTTGATAGTCTTGGCAAAGTTCTAATTCAGTCCCACTTCTGAAAAACACGTTTTCATATATTAATTATCAACAGCGGAGTTTTCATGAATATTGGTTAAATTGATGTTCAAAGTGACCCTATTTCAGTCCGTATGATTCTACATATAAGGATTATGTGCTGAGCCAACCAGATTTCTGAGTTAACACCGATAAACATTGCTTTATTAATACTTTAAATTGCCCTGCTTAACTTTCATTTCGCATTTTCATTGGTTTATTTTGTAAAAATATTTGAACACGTCCGTGAAACAAATGCTAGCCTTCACACAAGTAATTTGGACAAAGCTAATTTAAAACGTAAACACGAACAACCTGCTGCCGAAGATAAAACCCGGATTACTGTTGATGATATAGTAGCTGCACGCTCAAGATTAGTTTGTTAATGTGTAACTTCCCATGAGACTAATTAAAAACTGTCTATAATAATTCAACAGAAAATCCCACTGATGTTCTTCTCTAACGTGCACCTTTCAATATATTGCCATTTCCTAGCATTTTGAATGGCGTGCGCAATTATAAACTGTGCCTGCTCTAGCAGTGTATACATATCCGCACTTAAGAGGAATATTGAATAATTCTGCATTATAAACTGATGTCCATACTAGCTGGAAATGGAGCCAAAATTCGTAAATATGACATCTTCCATTCCAAAAAACGCAAGCAATGTCTGCATTTTAAAGCAGAATGTGATTAGCAACGGCCCATGTCAAAAATCTGTCTTTATTGGCATTTATTTACCACCTTTGCCTCGTATTTATTTAGATTTTAATTTACTTCAATATAATTCCTAGTTCTGAATGCAGTTGATAATCTTACTTAATTCTGAAAGCTTTATTAGTGACTAAGATAACTTTGCTATTTTTTGAGAAGTGGCCTCATACTAGTTATACCATTAGGTTCAAATTTGCTAAAAGTATAGCAATGTTCACTTACCAGCAGCAGCAACAGGACGATATCAGGGTTATCACATGCACAAGCCACATGCATTGGAGTCCAAAAGTCCTCATCCTGATGATTTACATTTATCCCTCTGTCAATTAGAATTTCAGCAGTAAACACATTATCATAACGGGCACACTAAAAGACAAGAGAAACAAAGGGATAAGTCTCAGAGAAATCGTATGCACTAACAATAAACACACTTGAGGCTTCTGTATTTTTACTTGTTTCTTTTTTCTATTTTCTATTTTTAGTTTATCACACACAAACTCTTAATGGCAGACTATCCTGTTCCTGGAAATGTTAGCAATAACAATTCAGGCTGCATGATACAACATATTAGGAAACAGAATATAAGATAATTGTCTAAGAAAAGAGTACGAAAAAGTTATTAGAGCATGCAGACACTTTATGACTTTATATAATTTAGGGACATAGTGCAGGCCAAACTGAGGCTGTGTCTATACCCGTTGCTCCTCATTCCCAATTATTTTGCAGCGGGCTGTTGTAGGTTTCTAACTGGTAACTTAAAGAGACATAGATCACTACTCCAAGAGGCAAAACATTAAACTGACCTGTCAGAGAAGACACAGAAGAGAGTATAGAAGTCAAACTGTTTGTAAGCTGCTGTATTGAAGTGTAGGGAGAAGGTAACAACTCTGTTAATGGAGTAAATTTAATGAAAGCCTGACAGGAAAAAGAATGCAGTAGGTTGGTAATCAGTAACATATTTCAAAATGAGTCCAAGATTTTGTGACAGAAAGAGCATGTGACATTATAATGGAATTTGTATGGGACAGATGGGCCAGCCATGCCTTTTTTAAAAAAAGAGGAAACCTTCATTCTTGAAACAAATAGGTGTCATTGACTAATGATTGAATTACGTATGGTATTTTCTGTGGATGCTGTAGACTATGATGATTAAGCAGTACAAGGCGAAAAATAAGAAAGCAGAAATGTTTGTATAGGGGAGAGTGGAAATGTTTACAGTTTGGAGACAAGAGGATATATAGAAAAGCTGAGAATGGAAAGAGGATGGTTCAGGAGCCAAATGGTAGAATTCCAACAAACATGAAATGGGACATGGAGTAGCACACGCAAGGAAGTTCATAGAGTTGTGAAGATTTGGCTGGCCTTTAGAGAAAAGAGTTGTGAAGAAATGGGTGATTTGGTCATGAATATGTTAGAAAGACAAAGAACACTTTTAAGTTTAGGAACTAGATAGTAGTGGAAGTAGCTAACCAGTATTTGCAAGTTTAAGGCCTTGGTCATTTTATGACTGACTTTATGGTGCAAGCAACAATAGTAAAAATGTAGGTATTAGAGGGTGTGGCTAATTTACCATTTTTGAAGATATAAGTGCATGAAGTTTTTTTATTGCATGAGAAGAGAGTAATTTAAGTTTGAATCTGGTGGGTTGAAGGAGTGTCTGTTTGGATGGCATAAAAAGTACAAACATCAAGGTAATGGCAGGAGTTAATTTGGTCAAGAGGGTCAACAAGGGGTATGTAATGATGGGTAGAGTTTTAGAGAGTTCCTTCTAGACCCAAATGATTTTTGGAAACGGATTTAGTGGACCATATGTGATTGGGTGTTGCCATAGGTTTCATAACTGAATAACAGAGGATTAGACTTTTATATTTATGTGAAGGAAGACGTTATTTGAGAAGTATAATGATTACAGCTAACACTGTGTGCAGAAAAATAAGGCGAAATGTATTGTCCTGTCATAGTACACAGTTTCCTACTTCCATCATGGCTGCTGAGCTACAAAGTTGGTGATTGTTTATATGGCCGAGATACCCGCCACCCCCTCTCAACACAATCCCCAAGGATGGGACACCGGAAACGGTTCTGAACTTTTGGAAGACGGGAGGGAGTGACCCTCCCGGCCGTATTTATTAAAATATGAAACAAAATTAAAACATTAAAATAACAGTTTCATATTAATGTACAATTTCATTTCCACATTGCGATGTTTGGCTAACCTTAACATATTCTCTAATACAAAGGTTCTCCTAGCCGAACTAACATCCTACAAAACATTTAACTTGAAATTGTACATCCTAACGTTTAAGGGCCAACGGCAAGGTCGTAACCGGTGTCAGGATCCCTAAACCAGACATATCCCCCTCACTTGTGAGGGGCGACCGCACAGAGGTGTACCTCAAGTGCATTTACCAATTTCCCTTGACTTGACGGGGGCCCCAATAAACTCGACGCCATTTAAAGGTCGTCCGAGGACACGTGTGAGGTATCTAGAAGGTAGCGTAGACCCCCTCCCAAACCCCACACAACTTACCACATCTGCCGTCGCAGATGTCCTGGCCCCGGGAAATTCCCCAGGAGGGGGCTGTAGCCCCTCCTACCCAGGAAGGGGCCTTGACCGCCTTTCCTTTTCTTTCGGCGGCCCATCCTTAGAAGGTACCGCCTCCCCGTTGAGGGGCCAATGGCCACCTCCCTTGAGCGCTCCCATCCGTAATGGGTGACGCCCACCCATAGGGATCCTCCAATTACTGCTCACCGATCATGACCTTACCGCCCGACCAAAATAAATACGACAATTCTAACTAAACTACTAAATTTACTAAATTACTAAAAGACAGTAACAATTACCACTTATTAACAGGCATGATTACTGATCAGACTAGTGCATCATTACTTTATTTGCAAAACAAACTACAATTTGACCATTCTTTATTGCATATTCAAAGTTATCACGACAATCGTCACAACCTGAAAAAAAAAATTAGCGTTACCACATCAAACTTTATTCAAAACCACTTGCTGTCCTCAGGGGCCGGTGGGTGGGTCAAAATTGTCTCTTCGTTCCGTCTCGAGCTCACGTGCAGCGAGGAGGTGCAGCTTTAGAGCACAGGAACAAGAGGATGCTTTCTTGGCTTGTTGCTCCTTTTATCCGTCTTCGGGGTGGGCGTAAACCCGCCCCTGCCTGCCCCAAAGGGCGTGGCCGGCCGCGTCAGTGTCTAGGCCAGCCCACTCCAGGGCGGGAAAAGAGCGCGCCCCGGCTACGCCGCTTCGGGCATACCAGCCGAGACGCGCCTCCCACCCAAGATGGCTTCCCGGGGGGATCGTGGTACTCCGCCATACGTTCGGGGGGACCAAATGGTCACCCCTTTCCATATGGCCGAGATACCCGCCACCCCCTCTCAACACAATCCCCAAGGATGGGACACCGGAAACGGTTCTGAACTTTTGGAAGACGGGAGGGAGTGACCCTCCCGGCCGTATTTATTAAAATATGAAACAAAATTAAAACATTAAAATAACAGTTTCATATTAATGTACAATTTCATTTCCACATTGCGATGTTTGGCTAACCTTAACATATTCTCTAATACAAAGGTTCTCCTAGCCGAACTAACATCCTACAAAACATTTAACTTGAAATTGTACATCCTAACGTTTAAGGGCCAACGGCAAGGTCGTAACCGGTGTCAGGATCCCTAAACCAGACATATCCCCCTCACTTGTGAGGGGCGACCGCACAGAGGTGTACCTCAAGTGCATTTACCAATTTCCCTTGACTTGACGGGGGCCCCAATAAACTCGACGCCATTTAAAGGTCGTCCGAGGACACGTGTGAGGTATCTAGAAGGTAGCGTAGACCCCCTCCCAAACCCCACACAACTTACCACATCTGCCGTCGCAGATGTTCTGGCCCCGGGAAATTCCCCAGGAGGGGGCTGTAGCCCCTCCTACCCAGGAAGGGGCCTTGACCGCCTTTCCTTTTCTTTCGGCGGCCCATCCTTAGAAGGTACCGCCTCCCCGTTGAGGGGCCAATGGCCACCTCCCTTGAGCGCTCCCATCCGTAATGGGTGACGCCCACCCATAGGGATCCTCCAATTACTGCTCACCGATCATGACCTTACCGCCACAGGCCGGATAGTTGACCGGCTATCCGGACCCCCCACAACACTCCTGCCTAAAGGTCATGTATTAAAGTTTTCAACCAAGCTATCAGGTCTCCTATGAGTAACTCGTTCCCCATTCGAGACAAATGAACACCATCCCCCAAATACATACTGTCCCCTTTAATACAACCATGCGAAATAGAATGCAGTGTACTTGAACGGAAGAGTCTACTCACTTTATTATTAATTTTCCTTACTGAATGATTCAGAGCAGAGACCGAAAGAGCCCCCCGCCACACTTTCCGTGGGATCATATGGGACCATGCAATTGTGCACCCTGGAACTCTTCTCGCTAACCAACTTACCGTGGAAAGCATCGCCTCAAGAAGAAGTCGTCTACCAGTGGTCACCAAATCATTGCCCCCAAGATGCATTATGACTACAGACGGCGGTGACCTTGTCCGCCCTAACAAACCCTCGAAATATGATCGAAACTGGTCAATACAGAGCCCGCCCTTTCCGTAGAAGGACACACTGTACCCGTATTCCCCAGCCACGTGAATCATGTCACCTGCTTTGAATACGTCCGCGGCACGCCTCACGTATGAGTGGCCCACGACCCACACCTCCTTTTTCACAGCCGGTGATGTCTGACCGCTGGCCCGGTGTTGGGTCGACTGCACAGTTCCGCCCCGCCTCGTAAGCTCGCGCAACTGAAACCAAACAAAACAAGAAGCGTGAGTACATCATTACAGCTTCACAACATGTGCAACCGCACATACCTTTTATAACAATTCGAGGACCAACGCCCCACACGTTTTACTTGATCGACATTCAGACCCCTGGCTGTAGCCTCGGTAGCAGCCCCTATCCGAAAGGAATGGGTCCCAAACTCTCCGGGGTTCATGCCCGCGGCAGAAATCGACATCGCAAGCACCCGCTGAAACTGAAACCTCGTCAGTGGGGTGGCGTCAGCGTGTCTCAACAAGGTCCCCCCCCATGATGCCACCCTTTGCGCTAAATATTCCTCAACGCAACCCACCGGGCACATGGACGACCCGGGAATCCTTCGTATCATTATGCAGTCCCCCATCGAACCCTGATCGGTCTTGGACTTGACAAATGAGACAGTCATTGTCTCCCCCCTGACTTGGACGTGCTCTCGGCACAGTCCCCCCATGGTATCCTGCTTGTTCCTTGCCACTAGTTTGCTCACCCGCATAGCCCCATGGAATGCTAGCACAAAAGCGGCTCGGAATAACACTGCTTCATACTGGGATGAACAGGTTGCAGGAAGTACAGATAATAACAAAGCCAACCTATCCAGACCTATAGGGCGCCTTTCATCTACTCTGCGACCCTCAAGGCGTTGCCACCCACGTAGCGCTTTTTGCACAATGAAAGACGCAGTCGGGTCCTGGATCCCATGAGCCCTTGCCATAAAGGAAATGGCGGCCCGATGCCTCTGGGCCGTAGCCACCGATTTGCCTGCCTGATGTAGGGACAGCAGACAATCCACTACCAGTTCTTCCTGACCCCAAAGCTCCCTCCTAGCATCCCCCACAAAGGCCCAGTAGGATCGGAACGCCCCTTGGTATGCCTTCCTCGTCCTGGGTGCTAAACTCTCTCCCACGAGGTTCTGTAATTCGGGGCACCGAGAGACCAGAGAGCTTCGGGGAAGGGTGCCGCCACCGGGTCCGCTGTGGGCAGAAAACCCCAGAAGGCCTGCATACGAAAACGAGAAAGCGCATCAGCCGCTTTATTCATTACCCCTGGCACATGTCTAGCTTTGAATAGTACATTCAACTGCATACACAATAACACAATTTCTTTGAGCAATCTCAGAATCCATTTGCATCGTGCTGCCTGGCTGTTGATACACTCAACCACGGTCATGGTATCAGACCAAAACACCACAGAGTGATCTCTGAACCCTTCGGGCCAAGTTTTCAGGGCCACAAGAATGGGAAAAAGTTCCAAAAAGGCAATGTTACTCGTCAGTCCACACTCATGCCACCATAACGGCCATTTTTGAGCCGACCATCGTGTGCCGAATATGGCACCAAAACCAGTGCTCCCTGCCGAATCTGTCCACAGCCCCAGCTCCTCGGAGGACACCGCCGGTTTGTTCCAGACAATTCGACCATTGAAATCCGCCAGAAATGCCAACCAAATGCGCATGTCCTGACGAACCTCTGCCGATAACCGTGTGCGATGATGACCCTCCTTCAGGCCGACCATGGCTTGAGCGATCGAGCGGGAAAAGGGGCGGGCCATCGGCATGACTCTCAGGGCAAAATTCAGCTGTCTCACCAATTGTTGCAACTGATGCAGCCTGACCTTGGACTCGCTAATACAAGCTTCCAGGGCAGCCCTGAATCTTATCACCTTCTCTTTAGGTAATCTAAAAGAACCTTCCACAGAGTCGAGTTCGATCCCCAGGAACTCGAGGCAGGTCGATGGACCCACAGTCTTACCTGGTGCCAATGGCACACCGAAATGCTTCATTAAAATACAAAATTCATTCAAAGCCTGTCCACATTCGGGACCCCCGGCCGCCCCCAGAAATAAAAAATCATCGAGATAATGCATGACATGCTGTAAACCCGTCTTCCTTGTGAAGACCCATTGCAGAAAACAACTGAACTGTTCAAAATATGCACAAGAAATAGAGCAACCCATTGGCATACATCTATCCATGTAATACTGACCCTGAAACATGAAACCAAGGAGACGCTGATCGTCTGGGTGTACCGGGAGCAACCGGAACGCTGACTCAATATCTGACTTTGGCATCAGCGCCCCGGGCCCTAGGCGATTCAACATGGCCACGGCCTCATCGAAAGATGCGTACCGCACCGAACACACATCCGGGTCTATTGCATCATTTACGGACAGACCACGTGGGGCTGATAAGTTATGTATCAGTCGGAACTCACCCGGGTCCTTCTTAGGGACCACCCCCAAAGGAGAACAAACAAAGTTAGCACACGGTGGCTCATCAAATGGACCGGCGACTCGACCTCGAGTAACCTCTTTCCCAATCTTTTCCTGTACCACGGTCGTATGTTGCAAGACCGATATTTGATTTTTACATTTTCTTACGCCCCGAAACTCCCCCACTGGGATGCGGAAACCATATGAAAACCCGTTCCTCAACACCCCAGCGGAAGAGTGATCCGGGTATTCGCTGAGCCAAGGAATCATTGCCATGGTATCAACCGGAGTAGGTAAAGGCGCCCCTCGGACTATTTTAGACCTGTTTGGCGCCTCCTCTCCCCCCGTTATCACCCGTTTTGGCTCTGCACATGGACTCCGGATGGGATGGCTGCCCACACCCTCCACATTCGTGACGGAATTTACATGACCCCTGGGGCCTCGTACATTTACCTCTATTGAAGTTCCAACAAATCCCCCTTTTACCTGTGTTGCCGTTCGGCCTCGAGTTGTATTCGTTACCTGTACCTGATCGAAAGGGGGTCCCGGCATATTGGCGGGAGGATTCACCCCCGCTACTCCCTACTAATGGCACTTTTAACATACCAGTACTCTCCATTTTTGACCATGAAACAGAATCGTAACAATCCCAAGTTAAGTTTTTATCGTGTTCCTTTGCTTTCCTAAAAATATTATCGTAACAGAACCACTGATTGCCCCCATATGATACGGAATATTCCATGATCCGTGTCTGGTATATCGGCAATTCGGACAGCAACTCAGGTCTACGTTCGCCCACGATGGAGGTAAAAATTCCCCACGCCTTCCCCCAAGTGCCAATGTTTTCATCAACTTTAAAGGCGGCCATTTTTGCGCGCCAAACACTCGAATGCATGAGCTCCTTTTGGCTCTTAACATGCTCCATCTCATAATGATCGGTAAGCAACGAGAAGATGTTTACATACTCATCTGCCCATATCTTCTCCTTAATAGCCAGAGGGAGATGTTGACCCAACTTTTCCCTTCGTGAAGGTGCAGACTCGTCCCTCGCAATCGGCAATGGCCGCTTACCTGAACCGGAAGCTGTAACTGCGGCTGGACCTGTTCCTGGTGCTTTTTCTACTGCCGCAGCCGGCGTGATAACTGGCGATGATGCCTTCGCCGCCTCCCTAGTCTCACGCAGTTGCTTCATCAACACCCGTGCGTCGTCAGCCGTGGCGCCCTCGCTTTCTTTTCCCAACCACGCTGCCAATTGTGCTGCCAGCTCGGGCGGCATATCCCCCCCGGACACGGGGGTGATCACCACGGGAATCGGATTCCCCTCTGCCGGCACCGGAGTTGGCTCTTCGAGTGGGGCACGGGGAACCGGGATGTCCCCCCCAGCTGCTCCCCTTCTGGGCCTCTTGCCTTTTCCTCCCGGAGCAGTTCCTGCCAAGGGTCGTTTCGGTCCCTCTTCCCCGTCTCTATCCGCCATCCGTTTCTTCAGATCGGTCACTTCTTTCATGAGTAAACGCAGCATCTGGTCGGTAGTCATTCGCTTTCCGACTTTCTTAGGCATTCTCCGACAGAGTATCTGTAAGACAAAAAGAAAGATTACCACGCTCAAAAATTGTCTCTTCGTTCCGTCTCGAGCTCACGTGCAGCGAGGAGGTGCAGCTTTAGAGCACAGGAACAAGAGGATGCTTTCTTGGCTTGTTGCTCCTTTTATCCGTCTTCGGGGCGAGCGTAAACCCGCCCCTGCCTGCCCCAAAGGGCGTGGCCGGCCGCGTCAGTGTCTAGGCCAGCCCACTCCAGGGCGGGAAAAGAGCGCGCCCCGGCTACGCCGCTTCGGGCATACCAGCCGAGACGCGCCTCCCGCCCAAGATGGCTTCCCGGGGGGATCGTGGTACTCCGCCATACGTTCGGGGGGACCGAATGGTCGCCCCTTTCCATTTTATCTGTTATCTAGCCATTTGCCTAAGCAGAAGTCAAAGAGGTGAAATAGTTAGGCCTTTGCCTGGGTGGATCACTCATCATCATGCTTGGTATATCTGATATGCATATGGTTGGTTGGATGCTTCCAGTACAATATTTTTAGGTTCACAGGTTGCAGACTTCCCCCAATGGACAGGTTTTTTCATAGTCTGAAATCTGATACTGTGAAAGTGGTGGAGAAGAAGGGGATACCGGCAACTTACTGTCGTGGAAAACCTTGCTGGAACTGTAGTTCAGCTACTTGCCTCATCCCATCACCAGCGAAGAATCATTTCTTGATGGAAACATCTCTTGGGTCAGCCTTGCAGAGCCCAATGTTGAGGAGGCGATCTTTGGAATCACAAAGCCCTGATTAAATCATGCCACAACTTATTTGCTTGTTCTTTTCTCTTTAAGTCTTTCTTGTCTTTTCAGAATTTAAGAGATTTTATATGCCTTGTGTGGGATGACCTAGTAAGCATTCTCAGTTGGTACGCATCACACTGGAGATTCTATTATAGGGGGAAATGTTGGTAAGTTCTAAGAGGAGTCAGTTGAGACTTGCAGGTTGATGGTTGAGGTGAATTAAAGAGCTTTCCTACATAGACATTGGTGGGAGCTTTTCTTAGCATCCATAAGACACCTCAAACTGACGATGAGGATGGGATACGCCTATTGATAAAAGCCTGCACCTCAACATTGTGAAGCACAGCTTACCTAGTCTCCCTGGGAAAGCGCTGTTCCTTAATGAGCCCACTTGTGTGTTGATGGGAGACTTCACATAGAGATGGATTGCTGCATGAGATGAGGGAAACGACCCAACATGTCTGGTGAGGTGTTGCAAATTGTTTATGGTTTTCGTGAGATTGAGCTGCTGTGAAATGCAGTCAGTCAAAATATCTTTATTCGATTTAGTTAAAAATCATACAAAGAGATAAAAACATTTCATACATTTTAAAATATATACAGTACAGTTATTTACAGATCATTTACAATAACAGGCAAATCAGAGCATACGTGGGAATAATAAAAGATAGTTCATTTACTAAAACACCAGGGTCTCGCATATTGATTAACACAGTTTTACAGGGGTCATTGATCTAATGAATATGTTTTTTGATTCTAGCTGCAGCCACCAAGAAGTTAGCCATACAAAAAGTGGTACGTAGGTTAGTCAATAATTGTAAGTAGAGCAGGGCTGGTCTCACTTGTGTGCAGCCAGCCTCCTTCAAAACCGGTACCAGGTATTTTTTTCTTGGCTCTAAATAAAACCCGCAAAACATAACAAAATGCATAGTGTCTTGAGTGGAAAAATGATCACAACTACGGGGGGGGTCTAGTTCAGGTTTTTCCCATGTTTTAAAATTCCCCAAATAAAAATGTAACAAATTAAACCTGAACTTAATTAGAAGGAACCTGTGAAATGGGATAGTGAAAAAACCAAGATAAGGTGCTAATGCAAATGAATTAACAAGTAAATAGTGTCTCCTCACCGCTGGTTTCGTTAGTTCCTTTTCCTCACAACGAGCTCTTGCCCTCCCCATAAATTGCTTTTTAACAATGTCGATATCCTGGATCTTGATATCTTTAGGGGAGGTAAAGAGCTCTGGTCGTCCCATATCTGAGAACGCCTTCATCAGATAGGCCAACCATGGAATCCTCCTAAAGTGGTCTAAAGACAAAACATCAGCCATGATCTTATGGTTGAGTGGCAGATCTTCATTGAGCCAAGTCTTCAACCAAAAGATCAGGGGTGCCATGTTCAGCCCATCAGTGAGGAACTCTAAACCCACCTCCATATGTATGGAATAAGTCGGTGTAGACTGAGGAACAGACAGAAGTGTCCGAATGAATCTGTTCTCCGCTTTCTGAATTGGTTCCAGATTTACATAACCCCAAAGGGGTGAACCATATGAGGCCAAGGCAACTGGTTTACTTTTATAGATTTTCAAAAGCGCTTCCATGGGCCTAGCACCTAACCTGCCCGCAAAACCCATGAGAGCTGCCGATGACCTAATCACCGCCAACCTCTTTGCCCTCACCTGAGGTCCCCAGGATCCTCTCTGATCAAAGAGAACCCCTAGGTAGGGAAAAGTGGAGACTCTGGAGACAACCTCGCCCTTACACTCAAAAGTATTTGTTTTCCTCTTGCTACTTTGTCGACCCACAACCATGGTATGTGACTTATTTGTGTTGATTTTTAGATCTAGCTGGTCCATAAATGTACCAAAAGCATTTAGTAAACGTTGAAGGCAGATGCCAGTGCGCGCTATCAACACGGCGTGGTCCGCGTACAGGAGCGCGGGGATCTTAACTGCTCCTGCACGCAGAACGTCACCCTCGACCTCCTCCAGATAGGCGCCCAGTCCGTTAATGTAGATGGTAAAGAGCAGGGTTGCTAATATACAGCCCTGCCTAGCCCCCCGCATGGACTTGAAGTGGGACGTACACCTTCCTTCGTTGGTGACCCGCACCGCAGCAAAGAGCTCTTGGTGTAGAGACGCCATAAATTTAACCAATGCCTCATCTATCCCCATCTTCAGCAGGGTCAGCCATATCCTGGACCTGTTCACCAGGTCGAAGGCCGAGGAGAGGTCCATAAATGCTAAAAACAAGGACCCCTCCTTGACCACCGTGTACTTCGCAATCAACAGGTGTAAGTTAGAGCACTGCACAATCGTACCTTTCTTCTGTCTTTAAAAATAGGGACGATGGTAGAGATGGCCCAAGAGGAGCGTGTGGGGTTGCCATTAACGGCAGAGAAAACATTGGCCAGAACCCCCGCCCATAGCTTGGGGGAATGTATAAAGAAATCAGCCGGCACCCCGTCAGGGCCAGGGGCCTTATGCTTAGTCGTAGCCAAAATAGCTTTCTCCACCTCTGAGCTATGAAAATAAATAGGGGTAGCATCCTGGGTCACCAAAGGCCCATTGGACCTGCCCGATCGTTATCCCCATACACATTTTTAAAGTGGTCCAGCCATTTATCGTCTGGGATGACACAGTCCATAGCTTCATTGTTTTGGTCAGAGAGGAATGGCTGTTTGATTATTTCCCAGAATTTCCGGCTATCCTTCAGGACAGCCACGGAAAGGAGGCTCTCCCAAGCTTCCCGTTTGATGTTCTCTTGTCTGGTTTTTATAGCTAATTTGTAGTTTTTCCTCAATCTGACAATGTCATCCCTTATCCTAGGTGTTTTTTTCAAGGCAGACATCAGAGACCTATGTGCATTTGAGCAGGAGGCATCGAACCAACGATGCTTAATTGGCACTCCCTTCTTAGGTTTAGCCCGAAGGTCCTGCGACACCTGCCCACAGATTGACTCAAAGGACTCTATGATTTCGCGATCCTGGGCCTGTGTATTTAAGCAGACTGCCACCTGAGCCTCAATTTTCGGGAGAACTTCCGCATAAAAGTTCTCCGGTACCACCTTAGCCCATTTGACTCTTCTTCCCTGGTCAGAGGTGCGCAAAGTGCGCTCCGACCTAGCTGGCCCTGGGATTGGCCCCATAAAGTCTCCCCAGGCTACCTCGAGTAGAACAGGGTTGTGATCACTATAATGAGAGGGCACCGTACAGTAAGAAATGACCCTGTTTAGAATACTTGGTGCAACAAAAATATAATCAATTATAGTTCCGGGGTTGGTACCCATGAAGGTAGCTATTCTTGGGCCTCCCTCCGGTTCATATAGGTTAAAATTTGCCAAAAAGTCTTCTAACTCCTCCCCTCGTGTGGTATGTTCGAAATGAGGACCTTCGGCTCCTTCACCCCCTTCCTTGTTACTTGTACCACACATTAGCTTACAGGGGTGGATATTAAAATCACCCAACAATATGTACTCTGCATCGAAATATGTATTCTGACTGACTAACGTTAAAACTGCATCTAAACTAGCAACATTGCTATCGCTATTATCCCTGTTCCCTGAATTATAAAGTTGATATATAGGGTCCTCCTAGAGGGACTTATTTCCCTTTCTACAACAAGGATGTTGGGCGAGGCAGTACTAATCTGTCTAAGGGAACCCTTCAGATCTAGGGAAAATAAAGCTAACTGACCCCCCTTAGCTCTGCCAGCACAGCTGGGGGTAGCCGCTTTGGCGAAGCTGGTAAACCCATCCAACCAGAAATTAGCAGATGTTTCCCAAGTTTCCTGGAGGGCGATGACTTTATGCCCTGAAACGAAACTTATCCAACCCTTGTCGTTACGTTTAGAGTTGAGTCCCGCCACATTCCAGCTTAATATCTTACATGCATCATTCATTCTGCTCCCTACCTCTTCTGTCGCACAAATGGGGTCACCAGATAGTCAGTCTGTGTTCTCCAAACCTGACAGGGGAGCAAAGCGGTTAGCAATAGCCAACGCAGGACCCTCCTGGGCGTTCTGGTAGACACAGGGTTGGTTAGTCAATGGGATATTTGGGCACCTCGGTGGTCGTGGGAGTGCATGGGAATTAGACCTGCCCTCCCCCCCTACTAATCCCAGGGCCTCTGAGGTGCAACATCCGCCCTGGTGGTGGGTAGAAAAAGCCCAGCGGAACAGGTCTTAATTGGACCGTTAGGGATATATCCGAGCCATCCCAGAAAAGTCTATCAGCTAGATCAGCCCAACTAAAATTGACAACCACACAATCTCCTTGTGTGGATTTCTGATGTTTGCCTATCCAACCCACCCTCCTTGTAAATATGATCTCATCTGCGATATTCTGACCACAGCATTTGTCCGTGCACCATTTTTTAGATTTAGCCATGAGGTCCATAGAGGATTCGACCTCCCCTTCCCTTAGAGGAGGGACCCCGATAAAGACAGCGACCAAAGGGGACGCTTCAGGTGGTAGGTTAAGCTTGTATTTACTATAAGAGGGTCTCACGGGGTCGGGGATGCGTAGTGGAAGTTGCGTGCATGGCAGCCCCTCCAAAGTTGGGGGCGATGCTTCCAAGGCTGGGGGTAGTGTGTTGATAACCCCTCCACCATTCTGGGGTTGTAGAACCACACATGGTACCTGTGCCTGCACCGACTCCGCCGTCCCAACCTCCATCCTCTGAACCTCACCCTCGGGGCACTTTACGTTAACATGGGGGGCCTTGTTGGGTGGGGAATTATTAATAAGTCTGTCAATTAGTGCGCATTTCTTAAGCAGACCTTCTAAGCAAGTATTCAAAGTGTGCTGGCAACGTTGTTATCCCATGCACCCTTAGTTGTGGATGTAGTGGTCTGCTGACTAAGATCAAGCAGGCTGGCTGGAAGGGTTTGGCTAGGACCCTCAACTGCAGGGCATGTAGGCGGGAGGGTAGCAATAGTCACAGTGGGGTAGAGTGATGCTGGGGGGGTACATATCACAGGTGAATTACCCAGCACTGTAGGGGAAGGTGCGGCAGTAGTTGATGGGGAGGTAGCTGTCAAGCCCAGTTCAAGTTCAGCATTGGCAATTTCCTTGATTAATTCTCCCACCACTGATGTTAAGTACGTCATAATTGAGTTGGAGTGTCTTGGGACCTTAGCTTTCTTCCCACCCTCCTCCATAGTTGTTGCCTTCTTTCGCTTACCCATTATCGATGATAGATGTTAATGGGGTGGCCCGGCCTCCTTCGGCCCTTGATGGCCACAGATGGCCAGCCCTTTTCCCGGGCTTCTCCCAGCTGCTCCCACGCGCGACTCGCGGAGCGAGAGGCGTTCCCTCCTGTTAAGGCGCCTCCGGGCGCGTTGATGACGTCCCGCTTGCGCCTGCAGCCTGGGGCAGCTGGGTCATGTAGTTTAACCCAGCTGCGGCGGCGGCGGTCTCAACAGGGTCCCTCAGGTGTTGCTGGCTGGTGGCGTGGATGGGGCTATACTGCCGTTTCCCTCACGGCGCTGGTACGATTGACTGCTGCCCCCAGGAGCTCATGGCGCTCACTCCTGTTAAGGCGCCTCCGGGCGCGTGGATGACGTCCCGCTTGCGCCTGCAGCCTGGGGCAGCTGGGTCATGTAGTTTAACCCAGCTGCGGCGGCGGCGGTCTCAACAGGGTCCCCCAGGTGTTGCTGGCTGGTGGCGTGGATGGCGCTATACTGCCGTTTCCCTCACGGCGCTGGTACGATTGACTGCTGCCCCCAGGAGCTCACGGCGCTCCCTCCTGTTAAGGCACCTCCGGGCACGTGGCTGACGTCCCGCTTGCGCCTGCTGTGAAATGCATTTGCACTCTACAGTGGCTGTTGGAAAATCGTGCACACAATCAGCTTTAGATAAAGAAGAGTTGGTTGTAATACAACCTCTACTTTCCTTAAAAAATGACCTGATTGCTGAAGTCAGTAGCCACCGTGCTTTTTGTTGAAATAAAGACGATTTTCCATAGAAAAGGACCAATTGATTGTGCACTGCCACAAAGGTACCATTTTGTTTCTGGAAAACAAGGTCTCTCATCTACAGAAAGAGGTATGATTGCGTGTGTGATGCATATTGGAGGCCAATTTGATAAGTTAGGAGATTTCTTATACAAAGTGTATTGGGAGCATGTAAAAGTAAAAGCGAGCAAAGAAATAATGCATGTGAAAAAAGTACACTATGTAAAATGTTGGGAAAGGAAAGGGAAAATGAGATGAAACAAGAGGTCAAAAAGATAATGTTTCAGGTGTGTGGTCACAAGGGTGATCATCCAACTGGTAAACTCACAATTGAGGGAGTGGACTTCGAGATGAAATTTGACTCATGTTCACATCTCTACATGCATAAAACAGGAATAAGATCAACATTATCAGAATGGATATATCTCCTGTGGGATATTGAGTTGCACCCATTGAGATGTGGGGTAAATTCATGGCATGCATTGAATTTGGAGGAAAAATTTTAACAGGGAAAAAGGGTATGAAATTATGGGTTGACAACATTGGAGGCTGTTAGGTGTGAACGTTAATCCCTATGTTGAGCCACAAGTTCACTTACAAGATCTAGATAGCAACACTGAGCAGTTTGGAAAAGAGTTTGAGGGAGTACTCTGCAATGAGTTAGGATGTTTGAGAAGATACAGACATTATATCAAATTAAAGGTGGGGGCACAACCTGTTGCAGCAAAAGTGCACAGATTACTGTTGAATGTTCAGGCTAGGGTATAGAAGATTGACCATCTGATTAAGTTAAGGATAATTGAACCAGTGGAAGCAACCAATTGGGTATCCCCCATAGAGTTGCAGGGATTCTGCTCAGGAACAGAACTATTCTTAGGACCATAGAACATCAGCATGTAGGGAATGAATCACCATACCACCTCAATATCTATGAGCCCGAGTCTGCCAAGCTATAGTACCTCACATGCCCTCATAACCGTACCAGATTAACAAGTTAATTGTCACCCCAGAACACAATACTCTTGACCTTCTCAGGAATATCAATAAGAAGACACACCCTTTTGCTCTCTCTCTTGTACTCATTCACAATAATATAAACAAGAGACTCGAAGGAAGTTTAAAATATTTACTGAAACTATTTTGTGCAAAAATGCAGTATTTGTGCCACAATTAGAAAACAAATGCATACTATAAACACGGTTAGCATGGTCAATAAACCATAAGTCATAAAAAGCCCTGTCATATTCTAGGACAAAATATCCTAACAAACCTCCCTTCTACTGAAGCTAAAATGATTGGATCTGAAAAATCCTTGGCACCTTAGCATACACAGATAGGTGTTCTACATCTCATTTGCCATAGCTATCTTCCCTCAGCACCCTCGCTCAGTAAGTGTTTTTTCAAGGTCTTGTGCTCAGTTATATGACAAAACGTGTATGCTCACAACCAGCAGCTGCATTTGTCTAGGTGCTAGTGTCTGACCAGAGAGAATGACCTTGTCTAGGGTGATCAGAATTAATTCCAGGAAAAAAACAGAATGATAAAACATATGCAGGTTCTGTGTGAAAGTACAATGTTGCATAAAGTAAATGTGTCTACCTAGAGATGTGTGCATCAGAAAATGTGTCCTACAACGTCCACACTCAGGCTAGCATAGGGAATACATAGGGGCATGAGGGAAAAACATGGCAATTGACATTACAGCACTTATTAGAGAGGTTGTAGTGGATAGATCTCCTCTCCCTAATATAGATGAAATTGTTTCAAATTTCACGGGTGCCAATTATTTGATGACTTTAGATCTGGTATCAGCCTATCACCATGTTGAACTGGATAAACATTTGCAGGAAATCACTGCATTTGCCACTCATATGGGGAAATACACATTGTTAGACCTGACATCATTGGCTTGAGTCTCTCCTCCATCTTTTCTGTTTGCCTCTACTGTTTTACGATGTTTTGCTGGTATATGCTTTGGGCGCCGTGTCACTGCTGATCAGTGCCATAGCGCAAGTGCTCCCTATGTTAAAATGATGTATCTATTGTATCCATGTTTGGCTTGTTTTGGTTTACTGTCAGTCCCTAGTCTAGTGCACCAGGAGTGCCGGGGCTTGTAAATTCAAATGCCGCTCGTGGGCTTGCAGCACGTGTTGTGCCACCCACAGGAGCGGCCTTGTAAAAGAATGTCTACGGGTCGGTCATTGCGAGACCCACGTGCAGTCTTGCACTGTCACGTCGGCTGCGCAGGTATACCTACCTGCCAGCCCTCCAACCTTCCCTTAACTTCATGTTAGTCACCCCTATGGTAGGCCCATGGGCAGGGTGCATTGTAAGTGTAAGGTAGGACAAGCCTGACCAAGTTGGTCTGTCCTGATAGTGAAGTGCCGCCATCTTAGGGCTTCACTATTGCGAGGTAGCCTGCTCTCCGTTGGATAGAATGGGCCGCCGGGATTATTAACGCTATAATCCTAGCTGGCTCGGGGAGCATGGTGCAATGTCGAGTTTGGTATCCCTGAACTCGGGGTTTAATTACGCATCCGTTGGTGTGGATGGTTTTTGGACTCTGGGTTCGAAAATAGCACTTTTAGAAAGTGTCTATTTTCTTGTCTAACCATATCTGGTCTCTGCTGGTCTGCGTGTATGTGACAGGAGCTGGGTGGCTCCAAGAGGTCTGGATGAGTCAGTGTGGGATGAGTGGGACATTACGTTGAGAGTAGGGGGAGAGTAGTTGTTGATAGCCTGCCTTGCCTGATACAATGCTGGCTCCACCTCCTGCCGAGCGACTGATGGCTCTGTACCTGCCATGGACGATCCTGGCTCCACCTCCTGCGGGGCGTCTGAGGACCCGGCCCGGCTCAATGAATAGGCCAGGTGCTACTGCCTAGCTCCACCCACCACCGACCCAGGGTGTTGGGAAACCCCCGGCATAGACAAAGGGATCAAAGACGAAAAGGGGTATAAGAGAAGGACCCCTGAACCAAGAATTTAGATCACTTCTGACAAGGAACCCTGTAACCAAGGACAAGAAGCCTGCTGATCTAAAGGACTGTCTACCCCTTCTGCCGGTGTGCTGTTGTTGGGGGAATCCTGCCGTGCTTCTTTATTTCTGCCGAGGAACCAGGAGAGAGGAACTGTGTGTGTACTCTCACGCTTGCTAAGAAAATCTCCAAGGACTGGAAGAGTGCCAGTCTCCTGCCGAAGTCACAGGGCCAAAAGACTTCACCTGCTAAAAAGTGCTATCCGCTGGAAGTGGGAATCCAGCACCTCTGAAAAGATCAGCAACCACGACGATCGGACGCTGGGCCCAACCGACGCCAGCAGCAACGCCAGTGAGTAGGAGTACGGCTCTAACTCCAGAGGACCTCGTGTCTGCCCCGCTGCTGATCGCATCAACCGTGTGCCCTTCGACGCCGTGAGCGCTGCTCACTCTGTGCAACTGCATCATCGACAACGCCTGCTGAGGCCTGATCGACACCGAAGACGCGACGCCGGATTGCTCGACGCCGCTGATCATCGTGTGCTTCATTTTCCTAAGGTACAGTGTTGTTGGGGGGTCCGTGTGACTCCAGGCCCGACGCAGCGCTCCTCGCGGTCGACGCCGAACCTGTGGATTATCTCTGCCCAGCGTTGTGTAGCTCCCGTGTGAGTTACCCTGTTGCTAAAGAACTGTGTTTCCAAGAAGAAGATTTGCTTGATACTAAAAGACTTTTGTGCTAAAGAAGAAACTACCTTTGAACTATCCCTTTTTCCTTCCTGAACGTATTTATTCCGATTGTGTACATTTTTGCCGTTATTTGGTCTTGTGCTAAGCCTTATATAAAAATACTTATTTTTATAATACTACGGTGTCGTGTCCATTTGTAGTGTATTCACTGTAGTACTGTACGTGGTCATAATTGCTTAACACACAGCCTCTGAGATAAGCCTGTTCTGCTCTGCCAAGCTACCAAGGGGGTGAGCAGGGGTTATCGAAGGGTGTGATCCCCTTGCCCTAACTAGAAAAGGAGTGTCCCTGTTTGTCAGAAGTGCATACCTCTGCCAACTAGAGACAGCTGGTTCTAACACACATTTTTAAGAATGGCATTCAGATTAATATTGGTTGCCTCTTAATCAGACAATTGTGATATATACTTTAAAGGGGTAGTCAGAAGTAATGTGTTTTCAAGATGATGTGTTAATTTTTGGTAGCACCAAGGAAGAACATTATACAAGAGTACATAATACCTTACATAGATTACAGAAAGCTGAACTGATTCTAACGAAAGATAAATGTAGGTTTGGTTTATGTGACATAGATTAGTTAGGGTATCACAGTTTAAGGAAGGGAGTATCTCCAAAGAAAGAGTTTGCTGACACAATTAAAAACTAAAAATACCAGACAACAAGAAAGAATTATTTCTATTTCTGTGAATGGTGGAGTAATATTGTAAGTTTATTCCAAAATATGCTGACAAAAGGGAAACAAATATGACGTTTGTCTGCGACAAGAATTGTCAG
The DNA here is from genome assembly GCF_964263255.1 of Lissotriton vulgaris. Classification (NCBI taxonomy): domain Eukaryota; kingdom Metazoa; phylum Chordata; class Amphibia; order Caudata; family Salamandridae; genus Lissotriton; species Lissotriton vulgaris. The sequence goes on from NC_141696.1 coordinate 381,943,436, forward strand.
AGCGAGTTTGAATCTGTAAAAAATGATCTTGAAAATGACCATGTTTTCAAGATTTTGTTACTGGAGAGTAAACTTATGTGGTAAGAGATGCTAATGCTAAGGGGCTTGCTGCAGAGCTGATTCAGAAGAGGGGGGGAAGAGGAAGATTTGGTTGCCTGTACATCTCGGTGCCACAACTAAGCAGAGGCAAACTATTCAGTCATTATAAAAGAGGCACTGGCAATATACTTTTAGCCCTAATAAAGTTCAGAAATATGATTTGGGGTAGGAATTTCAAAGTGATGTCTGCCCATAAACCTTTGAGAGAAGTGTTTCAGAAAAAGGGATTGGATGTGGTTCCCTCTCATATAAGGAGGTGAGTCATTACACCACAGGAATACGACTTTGCTGTGGAATATGCACCTAGTGTGAACAACAGGTCAGCAGATTGCTTATCAAGACAGGTTGAAATAGATGACATTGAGGAGAGGTCAGAAACATTTGTGGATGAAGAGGTGAGTGTATGTGAAGGCACTTTGGGAACCATAAAAGATGAGGGGTGGAGAACTGAGGTAGATAAAAATCAATCAATTTCCAGAATAATTGCAGGAGTGGTAGCTGGTCAGGGTAAATTGTGAGGTAGGCTACAGCCCATGATGATGGATGAGTTATCATTTGTAAATGGCATACTTATTCATGGAACAAAGTTTGTACCACCGTTGAGTTTATGTGCCAAACTTATGGAATTTGCACAAGAAGATCACATGGGAATTGTGAAAACAAAAGAGAGATTAAGATTGCACTTCTGGTAGCCAGGATTGGACATGAAAGTAGAAAGACTGGTCAGAGGATGTATACAGTGCACAGTGAGTGACAAAGCATTGGTGTGTTGACAAATGCCCATGGTGTGTAGAGAGCTTCCAAAATGTCCCTGGGATGAAATTGTAATATACAGTACAGGACTTTTACATGGGGAACATCACACTCTTGTCTTATAGTTATCATAGATCTATACTCAAGGTGGATAGAGGGTACCAGTCTGCTAGATGTAACATCTATCAATGAGAAAAAGGTTTTAGATGAGATTTTCAAAAGAGAAAGTTATCACGATTCTATGTTGTCAGATAATGGTCCTGAATTCTATTCTAAAGAAATGGAGAAGTATTGATAGGATCATGGGATAACTCACAGGTGGTGTTTTGTGTATCACCCAGAGAGGGTGAATAATACATTTAAAAAGAGCATACAGTTTGCAAGAGCTAATTGTTTGAATTGGAAACAAGTACTGCAAGACAGGATGACAGCTTATCAAATGTCTGTTCATGCAACTATTGGTTAAACCACATTTTGAGTTGTGTAAAGGGAGGTCATTGAATACTAGGATAATTCCAGAATCGATGGTTTAGGGCAAAGGTGATGAACTGTGCTAGCACCCACGGTCTAATACAAACTTGGTCAGAAGCTATAGTGGTCCCCATTTTTAAAAAAAGGGACAGGCACGATCCGTCCTGCTACCGTCCAATTTCATTGATTGATGCTCTAATGAAAGTAGCGGGGCGAATCATCTTAAAACCTATGCAAAATTGGATTGAAGAATCGAATATTCTCTCGATTTTTCAGTATGGTTTTCGTCAAGGTATGGGGATGTTTGAGCAGAGCCTTAATTTACATCTCTTAATTTCCAAATACACCATAGCAAAAAAAGTGAACCTTTTTATTACTTTTATAGATTTAAGTTCAGCATTTGATTGTGTTGAACACAAACAACTGTGGGCTGCCCTTAAAAATCTCGATCTGGATCCTTCCATTTTAAATTGTATTAAAGAATTATATAAAGATGCTGGAGCGAGGGTTCGCTTTGGACAACAGAGAGAGTGCTCATCAGTGTTTTCAATTAGGAGGGGGGTAAGACAGGGGTGCATTTTGGCACCCCTGCTCTTTTCACTCTATATTGATGAAATTGGTGATCATCTCAACAGCTTTCCTTACGATTACCCTGTTGTGCAGGGCTCCCCTGTCCCCATCCTCTTATATGCGGATGATGCCGCAATTTTATCGCAGACCAGACTAGGCCTTCAGAGGGCAGTCTCTAAGTTCACTCTTTTTATGAGGGAGAAGGGACTGAAGGTCAACATTAGTAAAACTTACTCTATGTCTTGTCGACAGGGAATAAAGAAAATACCCTGCCCTGTCTTCATAGATAATAAAAAAAATAGAGATTACAGATCAATTCCCGTACTTGGGGATTTGTTTTCATCGTAATTCCACTTGGAAACAAGCTATTTTAGCGAGAAAATTAGCTTTCTCCAAGGCCATTGGTGCCTTGCAGAATTTCGCAATTAAAATTGGTGGAAGACCTGTCAAAGAGTTGATTGTCATTTATAAAGCCAAATGTGTGTCTACGGCGATTTATGGTTCAGGGGTGTGGGGAATTGATTTGGCACTTTGTATACAACAGACTGAGAATCGTTTTCTCCGGTACCTCTTAGAGGTACCAAAATCCACCCCAAACTATTTTATACACATAGAACTCGGCCTTGCATATATTTCGGACATTATTATGACGGAACCCATCCTTCTATGGCATAAACTCTGGCTGACCACTGAAACCGCCTTTAATCGCAACATCATATCCGACTGTTTACAACTGGATGGCGTTAAGCGTGTTAAGTGGCTATCGACAGTTGAAAATATGATGAATGACATTGGTCATCCGGAGTTTTTCAAGAACCCTTCTACCATGGAATCAATATCAAGGAAAGGGCTACGCAAAATGGTTATGGACCATCTAGAGAATAAAAGATGGAAGACGGTGAAACTAAAAAAGTCTGTCCTAGCCTATCAAAATATAACTCCTGAGCGGGGTCCACAATTATATCTTAATAGTGATATTAATAGCTATGCTAGAATGCTTTTATCCAGTTTTAGAATGGGTTCCTTTTTTCGACTGATCACATTTCCATCTTGTAATGATTGGTCGAGACAAATCCTGCCTTGTCCTTGTAATGATGTGGCCCTCCAATCAAACTTGCACTGCACTTTATTCTGCAAATGTTATCATGTTCCCAGAAAAATTCTGTTAAGACCAATTCTTAAAGAGTGGGGGATCCGTTCTTGTAGAGAGGCGTTTTTTAAACTACAAAGAATGGAAACCCCGAAAATAATTTTTACTCTAATTGAATCTTTGGAAACTATTGGTGAAATTTAGAAATTCAATGAATTGACTGTATATATCTTTTTATATAAAAAATGTTTAACTCATAGGGCTCTCTGAACTGTATAATCTTAAATAATCTTTTAAAATATTTATTGTATGTCTTCTGTATGAATATGATCATTATTTTCCCTTTTTTCATCAAAAAATGTAATGATACTGGCTTTTTTGTGATATATAGTGAAATCTGTATGGTGATTTCGATGTATTTTAAATGTATGCTTTTATGATATGAAATCTTATATCGAAATAAAGCTTTATTTGAATTGAATTTGAATTGAATTGAATACTAGGCTAAATCCAGAATTGATGGTTTAGGGCAAAGGTTTGAAGAACAACCAAATAGGAGAATGGATAAATAAAGAGCTGCAGCCGCAAGATCGAAGGAAGAAATACTTTGACCAGAGAAAATGTGTAACAAGTGAAAAATTGGCTTTAGGAGATATTATAAAGATAAATTTGCCTCTAGGTTGTCAACCAGAATCAATATTCACAAGTTAGAAAAAGGTTGTGTCTCTCATGAAAATAAGAATCCTGATGCTTCTGGAGGAAAAAGCGGAAGAATATGCAGATCACTAACTTATTCAGTGATATTTATATGAGATATATCTTATAATATGCTATTTTAGTTGTGTAAAGTTATAGGGCTATTTGTAAGTGAAATGTATGTTTCTACTTAGAGAAATGAGTTAAGAAAATAATAAGGTGGGAGACGTGTTGGGTGTCCTATTAAGGGATCTTAGTTGGAATGCCTCACATTGGAGATGCTATCCTAAGGGGAAAATTGTTGGGAAGTTCTAAGAGGAGTCAGTTGAGACTTGGAGATTGATGGCTGAGGTGCATTAAAGAGCTTCCCTACATTGACCTTGGGGTGAGTCCTTTTTGGCATCCATATGCAACCATACCTTGTACCTTGTTTCTCTTAAATCTCTGTGTTGCTTCATGATCTGGGATATGTTGGACATTTTTTTCTCCGACCACCATGTGCCTTCTGCGAATCACACCCTACAATGGTTCTCCAGTTTTTTAAGTCAATGTACACAGACTATTTAGGTCCTTTTTGCACGCATATTATTGAGCTCACCAAGGGAGTGCAGCAGGGTTCCTGCCTCAGCCCCACTCTGAGGAAGCTCCCCATGCCAAGATTGTTAGAGAATTTGGGTTCACCACTTTCTCTTACGCAGACAAGACCCAACTTCTCCTATCTTTTGACAACACAGATAATACTACTTCTAAACATCGTTTCTTGGCAGGCATGAAAATGGTTTCGGCCAGGGCGGCTGAAAATGTTCTCCAGCTGAATGCCTGAAAAACACAGATCATGCTCTTTGGAACTGCCCAAAACCTCTGGACTGCAGAGTAGTGGCCTACAAACTTAGGCATTGATGCAGCACCCAAAGCAGTGGTAAAAAATGTAGGTATCATGCCCTTTCTATGAGGAATCAAGTAAGAGCTACCAACGGTACCTGTTTACACATGCTGAGGCTCTTGCATAGCGTATTTCAATTCCGCTCTCTCGAGGTATGAAAACCTTGACTCAGGCGCCTGTGATTAGCCACCTAGACTACTGCAATGCTCTTTTGTCCGCTACAAATGAAGCCTGACTGAATAAACTGCAAGTGGTTCAGAAAACTGCAGCCCATCTGGTACAGACTATGCCATCCTGAACCACTGTGCCACCTCTTTAGCGACAGTTACACTGGCTACCCATTAGACAGGGAATTAAGTTCAAGATATGCTGTATTGTACACAAAGCGCTGAACGGTAAAGGACACAGTCACTTAACAAATAAACTTCTCCATTATCGACCAAGCAGATCTTTATAGTTAGAGAAAAATCCCTCCTTATTATCCCTTGTTTTAAGAAGTCCTGTTTTTGGGGCAAAGCCTTTTCCATTCTAGTGCCTCTACATTGGAATCATCTGCAGCATGGCCTCCCTAAATGTATCGATTTTCCTACCTTTCGGAAACTAATGAAAATCGAACTGTTTTGTAACTGATAACCTGGGATGTTGCTCTCTAGCGCAGAGATATCCCTTTTGGGGTGATTCATTCACTTTACAAACCACTCATTCATTCATTCATTGATTTGTTCCTTCATTCATGTATCGAAGAACAACCATGGGATGTCTTGGTGATTATTTTGGCAAAGGTGTTGCAATGATACAAATTGTTTTTCACATTTCATGCAACAAAACAGAGGGCTTGTTAACATTTTTTGCATTAAGGAACTATCTTTGTGATCTAGACTATTGTCTTCTGTGAGGATACCACAATAGAAGACTTTCAATATGGGGAATAAACAAGTTTGGCTGAATAATTTCAAACATTCTTAGGTTGAAATCAATGGTGTGGAATGTATTTATTAGGCCTGATACGTGTACATGTATGTGTTATATTCTATTGGAATCAACAATAGTTTACCTTTAGCGTGATTGTAGAATACTTTTACATGATTTTATGTGTTTGTTAATCTGTATCATGAAAGACAATGAATTTTTTAGTACCTCTGAGAAATTGGGTTGTACGTTGAGGGGGTGAACCCCTACTCAAGCAAAAGCCACAATCTTTGTCAGGATGAACCAAAAAACACTTAATCAGCCTACGTTTAAATCTCTGGTAGCGTGGCAAAAAAGAATTCAGGTTTATCTCAGATGCAATAGGCCTGATTCACAAAGGTTAACTTAAATTTTTCAATAAGTTTATGATTGTTTGCTATTCACAAAGGGACTAGTCTATTTTTTATGTGCGGAGACTCCGCACTTGTAAAGATATTACTTGTAAGTCCCTTTGGAATAGCAAAAAATCGTGAACTTACACAAAAGTGTACTTTTACCTTTGTGAAACAGGCCCAATATGTAAATTACTAAAGCAGAACAAAACTAGTAATAATGTGAAACACACAATTCAAGAGAAACCCCACACCAATTTAGAAACATGTAGTAAATTTAAACTTATTATTTGACACCAGAACAATAAAAATCTAATCGGTAGAATCTGATATATGCAATTTTGAAGATTTAATGTAAGTGTAGCGCCTAAAAACAAAAACCGCCTCTTGTGGCTATCTAGTTGTACAAGATCGCATGAAATTCACAAGTTCATGCCAACAGTGATTGAGAGTGGGCCGGATACAGGGACCAGTTTAGTCTTGCTGAAAAAGTTACCTTCTAAAGTCCAGCACTAGGATTTCCGTTCATAGTGGTGGAGGCTGCGACATGGGGTGCGTCACAGATACTTGTTGCTCTGCAGAAAGAGCAGGCTGGGAGTCATGGACGGTCATCGCTGGAGATTTCCATTGGCGGTCACTACGGGCTGTCGATGCTGTAGCGTGAAGTGCAGATCTTGTGTTGTTGGTCATCAAAGGTGTCACCTTATGGGGATCAGGCACTCACTCCAGAACAGACCGTTAGGGCTCAGGTAGTGGAGAAGCGTGGCTCAATGGTTAGAGTGGCAGACCCTGATGCAAAGGTCTGGCCCGGGACCAGGGTTCAATTCCTGCTTCGGCGGCTCTTGGACTCAATTTCCCTGGACCTGATAATTCTCGCCTTGGTGCCTAGTCTAATCATGGGTCCCACTCTGTGACTCTGGGCAATAGCTTGCTTAATCTCCACAACGGCCCCAGCAGCGCTTGGATGCCTGGCTTCACCTTGGGGGTGCCCAGGAGTGGAAATCTCACAGGAAAGCCAGGAAGGGTTCCACAGCGGTATGAATACAGTGCTACGAGGCCTCTGGGTAGAAGGCGCTATATAAATACAAACACATTTACACAGGTAGGTACAGTTGCGAGACCAGGCAGGTCCAGTGCAGCGGTCAGCTGGGTAGTTGCAGGGAGTCCTTTGGAGCTTGATGTGTCCCTATAGTTCTAAAAAGGAGGTCAGTCAGCTGGCCCTTGAAGTCACTTCAGCCTGGGATGTAGGGAGCAGGTCCAGTCATCCTTCTCAGCAACCAAAACAGGCCTCCAGCAGCAGAGCATCCGTCTGTAGTATCCACAAGTACAGGAGTGTACTCAAGAGAGGGTCTGAGGGGGAGGAGCTTCGCGGGCAACCAAGATGGCCGCGTAAGCTCGGAGCTCCGCGGACCTTCCGATTCTCCTCATATATCCTGTCTGCAATCCTGTTCCACAAGGGTGGATTCTTATTGCTGATGGTCTACTGAGGCGAGAACTTTTTTCCGTTTTCGAATCGGTGATTCCTACGCTGAGCTACGTCGAGTGGAACTCTGTGCCAGTGCTGTGCCATTGTCTCTCCGGACTCCGTCACTCCGCACGATCGACCTGCGGAGTGACTGCCTGTCGTCTCTGCTGGCGGAATACTAGCGCCCGCAGTGCGTTTTCAAGACGGCCTGGTCTCCCTGTCCGGCCCGGAAGCTCTGTCTTGCTCATTGGGCTCGGGCTTGACTGGCACAGCCCTTTGTCCTCATCGGACCCAACATGGCGGGCAGAGGGGACCCCGACAAGACATCGAACAAAGGCGTCCGCGGGAAAGCACAGTCGCAACAGAACAGGATTGAGCGCTATACCCAGCCGAAGACACCGCCTGTTACGGGATCCTCTGCCAAGAACCTCCATCCTACGGGCTCGCCAGACGGCTCCGAGCCTACCCTGAGCGACATCATGGGAGCCATCACCAGCTTTCGGGCTGACATGCAACAGCAACATGAGGTCTTGACACACAAGGTGGACACTATGGCTGTGGACCTGACTCTTATTAGAGCCGACCTGGGCAAAACTAATGATCGAGTCAAAACACTGGACATTAAGACCTCCAGCCTGACAGCCGATGTCTCGGACCTGCAAACTGAGGTCCGGAACCTGCGGATGACTGCGGACCAATTCTCAAGGAGGCTGGAGGACTTTGAGGGACCTGCCAGGCGGCAGAACGTCCGCATTGTCGGTGTCCCGGAGGGCTCAGAAGAAGCGGCGACGGACCTCTTTGTTGAAGAACTTATAAAGACCCATCTGGCACCGTCTGGCCTTAGCAACTTTTTTTCGGTGGAGCGAGCCCACCGGGTGCCGGGTGGCCCGCCGAAGTCGGGCGTGGCGCCTAGGCCCATTGTGGCACGACTTCTCAACTTTCGCGACCGGGATGCGGTCCTGCAGGCATCCAGACGACATGGACCGCTTAAGTACCAGAACGCTGAGATACATTTCTATCCGGATTTCACTAGGACGGTACAGCGGCAGCGCCAGAGCTATGCCGGGGTGAAGCGGAGATTGCGAGATATGGGATATAAGTATTCCATGATGTTTCCTGCCAAACTCCAGATTGAACATGAGGGCCGAGCCCTTTTCTTTGACTTTGCCGAGAATGTGAGTGACTAGTTGGACGCTTTGTCGCCGCGTCGAGACGCCCAAGACGACCATGATGGAGGTGCGGCTGGTGGCCCGGATCTATGAGACTTGGCTCTGCGGTGGGAAAACCGGCGCTTGGTCTTCCCGCCTCATGTGACTATTGGGTATTGTTTCAATTGACCCTGTTGACTTTCCTGTTGGTACATGGAGGGTGGCGGGGGGTGTTTGCGGAGATTCCTTACTCCTCTGGGTCTCTTCTTGTAGAGTAGTTATTTGGGGCAACAGGCACACTGCTGGTTGGGGGGGCTTTTTTAGTCTTATGCAGGGGTGCAGGGTGGGGGGTGCAACAATGCAAGTTTATTTGTGTGGTCTCTTCTCTTTTCTTTAGGCAATGGATCGTGTTTACTACTGTTCATTTGGTGATCGAGTTGGCTGGGGTCGGGTGGGACGGGTTGCGGGACGATGGGGGGTAGGAAATTAAAAGTGATCAGTTGGAATGTTAATGGGTTGGGTGACCGTGTTAAGAGAGGGGTGGTGATTCAACTGATTAAGAGACATATGCCCGATATTGTGCTTTTACAGGAGACGCATTTGGTGGGGAACTCTTGCAAGGCCCTTAATCGTAAAGGCTACAAAATGGTGGCCCACTCTGGGTTCTCTTCGGGCTCCCGGGGTGCGGGTATCTTGGTGCGTTCGTCCCTTCCCCTTGTGATAGACGTCACTGTGATCGATGAGAGGGGACGCTACGCTACATTGGCGGGCAGATGGGAGGGGCGTTCCTTAGCGCTACTTTCGGTTTATGTTCCCCCGGGCCTGCAATCCAGTACCTTCCAAGACCTTGGTGGCGCCATTTTGTCCCTGCCTGCTGGCCCATTGATAATGGGGGGTGATTTCAATTCAGTTTGCTCTGGCTCCCTGGACCGCCAACCGCCGAGAGATCTCCGCAGTTCCCAAATGTGGTTGCCTTCCTTTCTTGATTCTATGGGGTTGGTGGACAGTTGGCGATTGCTACATCCCGTGCTCCGCCAATTTTCCTTCCTTTCCAGTGCCCATGGAAGTCTGTCCCGTATAGACTACGTTCTTACCCTGGCTGCACATGCGCCGGCCGTGTCTGAGGCCCGTTTTCTGGCACGGGGTATTTCCGACCATTCCCCGTTGTGGGTCTCGTTTGATTTTAACATTGTCCTGTCTGACCGCCCGGTGGCGGTTAACCCATGGTATTTCCGTAATCACAAGACTCGTGCGCTCCTGGCTAAGGCCATCGACCTCTATTTCTCCGAAAATGTAGGCTCGGTTGGCTCCGCTATCACCTTGTGGGAGGCATTCAAGACTGTGTTGAGGGGTGAGGCCCTTGCTCTCATTGCGGAGGCCAGGCGAGTCAGAGACGCCGACCTCGCGCGTATTGAAGATGAGGTTCTCTGCCTCGTGTCCCGTTTGGGGCCCGAGCCTGACCCTTCTCTTTTGCATGACCTCTCCCTAAAACAATCGGAATACCATGATCTCGCCACGAATGCTGCCCTCATCCTGGCCAGGGAACAGCAAGGTCGTGTTTACGACGTTGGGGGCAAGGCCGGAAAGCTGCTGGCTTGGTTAGACAGGCGCGAGATGGCTAGCCGTGTGGTGCCGGAGATCTTGGGCGATGACGGAGTGACCGTCACGGACCCGAGTGCCATTGCAGAGTCTTTTGCTGATTATTTCCGGGGCGTCTATACTTCCAGCTCAGACCGCTCCGAGGCTGATTCGGCTGCGTTCCTCTCGACAATTGACCTCCCTTGTCTTTCTGAAGAGGACCGTGCCGACTTAGACCGGGACATATCCGCTGACGAGGTCGCCTTGGCGATCCGTGCATTACGGTCGGGTAAAGCGACTGGCCCCAATGGTATCCCGGTCGAGTTATACAAAATTCGACCGGATGTGGTATCCCGGTATCTGCGGACCATGTTCCTGAGGGCTCGGGAAGAGGGCCTCCTCCCCTTGGATCAGCGGTTGGCCACCATCGTGGTTATCCACAAGGAGGGGAAACCGAGGGACGTGTGCAGATCCTACCGCCCCATCTCTCTCCTCAATGCGGAGCCTAAGATCCTAGCCAAATTGCTTGCCAATCGGTTGATTGGAGTCATCGGTGATTTGGTGCACCCGGACCAATCGGGTTTTATTCCTCGCCGTAACACTGCCCTTAACCTGCGTTGGCTTCATGGTGTCATGGCCAGAGCACACACCCTGGAAGAACCGGTGGTACTTGCTTCCCTTGATGCCACGATGGCCTTTGACTCCCTTGAGTGGAGTTATCTTTGGGCGGTGCTAGCGAAGCTTGGCTTCGGACCGGGCTTCCTGAGTTGGGTGCAACTTCTTTACGCTTGCCCGCTGGCTAATATTACAGTCAATGGCCGCATGTCGGCGTCCTTTGCCCTCCACCGTGGTATCAGGCAGGGTTGCCCCCTGTCACCTCTCCTGTTTGCTCTGGCTTTGGAGCCGCTCGCGGCCATGCTACGTGTGCACCCGGACTTGCACGGTATCACTTGGGCCCCGGGCTTTGAGGATAGAGTTTCCCTATATGCAGACGACATTCTGCTCTATCTTACTTCCCCCTGCAAGTCACTCATTGTAGCATGCGACGTGCTCAGGCTGTTTGGACGCCACTCTGGACTGGTCATTAACTGGGCTAAGTCTTCCCTTTACAATCTAAAGGGGGACACGCCGCGCCTCCCCAGAGGCTGCAATATCCAGTTGGCCGGACGGGGCTTTAAGTACCTGGGAATATACATTTCAGGTAGTTCAAAGGCGCAATATGATCACAATCTCCTTCCCCCTCTCCAGCGGCTGCGGAGAGATGTGGATAGTTGGCGCAAGCTCCCGCTCTCTCTCCTGGGCCGGGCGGCATTGTTTAAAATGATGTCCTTGCCCAGGTTCCTGTATGCCCTACAGAACACTCAGGACTCGGTTCCGGCTTGCTATTTTCGAGAAATTGAGAGCCTACAACGCGCCTTGCTCTGGGAGGGTCGACCCCGTGTCGCCATCCAGAAGCTCACATTGCCGTGGTATGACGGAGGCATCGCCTTGCCAGATGTACGGCGGTACTACTGGTCCTCTCAGCTCACTGCCATCAACCATGGGTTTTACGGCCCCGTGGACAGCCCAGGCTACGCAATGGACAGATGGCTTTTGCGTGGTGGCAACTACTATCGCGCCCTGTATTCCAGATCCTTCGATCGGCGCCTTACGGGCCCGACCAAGGCAGCGGTTCACACTTGGCGGATGATTACTAAAGCACAGGGTTGGCAGGGCAGGCTGACTAGATTCACCCCATTGTACGACTCTGATATCCTGGGCAGACTGTGGCACACCAAGGGTTTTGATAAATGGGATCTCATAGGTATCTCCAGGGTGGACGACATGGTTGTTAAAGGAGAAGTCAAGACCTTTCCCCAACTGCAGGCCGAATATCATTTGGGCGGCTCGGAGTTTTTCCGCTACGCCCAGCTGAGGCATGCGTTGATTTCTGTTAGGCCAGCGGAGGGCGAGATCCCCGAAAGCTCCCCCTTGGAGGACAGGATTCTGGATGGCCACATGCCTGACAGCGCTATTTCATTGTCCTATAAAAAACTGATAAATGTTCGAACTGATCTCCTCCTGTGCTTGAGAGAACAATGGGTGGCGGACGGCCTGGAACTCGACGACGAGGACTGGCAGAGTGCAGTGTCCTCCCCTAAGGAGGTCGCCATCTCCTCACGTCTCCGACTGGTGCAATTCAAGATCCTTCACCGGGTGTATGTTACCGGCCCCCGGCTTGTGCACATGGGCTTCTCGCCCGATGGCCTTTGTCGTCGTGGTTGCGGGATTCTAGCTACCTTTATGCATATTTTGTGGGAATGCCCCGTCATCGCCCCTTATTGGGCGAGGGTACACCGGATTATGGGAGAGGTGACTGGTGTTGGGTTGGCTGCGGAGGCGCGGAGGTGCCTCCTCAACGTCTGGGAACCGACTGATTACAGCACAGCGCAGACTCGTTGGGCGACACTGGGCAATATGATTGCTAAGCGAGATATTGCCCAAAAGTGGGGTGCTGCTACGGCCCCCCTGGTGGTACAATGGAAAGCCAACATGGATTGGTGTATGCTCAGAGAAAAGACGGTTTATGCTGCCAGGGGGAGGCCTCAGACATGGAATAAAGTGTGGGGGGCATGGAATGCATACAGGGGTGATGTGTGCTTACCACCGGAACCTATTCCCCGGGACGAACACCTATCGCCGTAACCTGTGACACCAACTGTTTTATGCTGATTGTACTTCTGCTCTTTCCTCCCCCCCCTCCCCATCCTACTATTCATTCTTTTATTGATTCTCCACCTGTCCTCCTCTGCCTCTGACCGACTCTTATACGTCCTTGTTACTCCACTGCCTATCTTGTGCGCCCTTTGGCGTTTCTTTCTTGGTTTGGTTATCTTTTATAAAAAATAAAAAACAACCTGCAATGTTCTGATGTAAATCGCCTTGCACTATTTTCCTCCTGAGACTATGCTGCCTTGACTCCGGGATGTTAGGCTGAAAAGCTGTGTGCTCTTTTATAATAAAGGTTTTAAAAAAAATTTTTTTTAAAAAGAGAGGGTCTGAGGATCCCCTTTTCAAACTGGGTGCCCATATTGAAGTGGGAAATGCATACGTATTGAAATGCATACGTATTTTTGCCCCTACAGAGGTGTCTGGAATTTCCTGCCTCCGTACCCTGGTCCGAGTCTATATGGGGGCACAATATGCTAGTGTGAAGGCCTTTGTGTGTGAGCTGGGCCTGTGCCTTTAAAGTGTGGTAGGTGACAGCTCTGCCGCCCCATTAAGCCAGGATGGCCAATCATGCCTGCACCCAGACCCTCTATTGTGATGCTTTCTGGGGGGAACACACAAAGGTCAACTGCCAACTACACATAGTCATATACCCCAGGAACAGTCTGCAGCGACTAAATGGTTAGGACAAGAAAATGACAACTTTCTAAAAGTGGCATTTTCAGAATTGTAATTTACAATCTGCTTTTACAATTATGAAGTGTTTTAAATACAATTCCTCAGGCAACAAACATGAAATTCCGACTTGCTCCCATACAAACATTATCCCTTATTAAAAGTAATAAGATGTCCCAATGTTATCTTATGGGAGAGGTAGGCCTTGCAATAGTAAAAATTAATTTTGCAGTTTTTCAGTAACAGGACAAGTCAAACAAAAATGTAAGTGTTTAACCTTTTACATGCAGTACACCTTGCCCTATCAGATGTTTAGTGTCCACCCTAGGGGTGACCTATATGAATTAAAAAGGAAAGTCTAGGTCTGGCAAAAGGTTTATTTTGTCAGGCCAAAATGGCAGTTTAGCATGCAGGCTGCAATGGAAGGCTTGGTACATATTTAAAAGGCTACTTAAGTGGGAGGCACAATCAGTGCTAAAGTCGCACAAGTAGCAATTCGTTTACGGGTCCTGGGTAACTGTAGTACCACTTTATAGGGGACTTGCAAGTAAAATAAATGTGTTATTTGGGTGTAAGCACCATGTTTAAAGGAGGGAGCCCAAGCTCATTATCACTGGTTAGTAATGGTAAAGTGCACAGAGTCCTAAAAGCCATCTAAAAATACACAGATGAGAGGGTTAAGTCAAAACGATTAGCGATTACCTGCCAAAAAAGGCCAAGTCCAATAGTACCTATCTATGTATGTATGTGCATATTGTAGACAATGGATCTGGGAGCTTAATTTTTTAGCTGAAGTTTCTAGTGATTAAGGTCTTTCTTCTGATTTTTACAAAAGATGAATGGGATTAGAGTAAAAAACATTTGTTTTTATATATTTCATTTTTGAAGCAATGTGCTGAAATGCCTATATCTGGACGTGACCACCTGGATCTGATCTGGACGTGACCACCTGGATCTGATCCTAGGCGGCCGCTCCCCTCACGCTCCCTGACCAAGGAATCTGCCTGCAATTCTAGCTTCTGGACGCCTCTGCCTGACTTCGTGGTATCGTACACACTCGAACCGCGCTGCTAACTGCATTATTGACATAGCGCTTGATTGCATTACATTCTAAGCTTTGCGCGTGTGTGAAAGCAGCTTCTGGACCTCGCACTTGATTGGTTGTGCTTTGGGAACATCGCGCCAGACTGTTTTCCATGTAAAAATTATCGCGTTTGTTAAAGCAACATCCGTGCCTCACGCTTAATTGCTTATCTCTTGGTGACATCGCGCTTGACTGCAAATATCCTCGAGACGTGGCGCATTGTCTGTAGCATAGTGCCGAACCTCGTGTTGTAACCTGCGTTTGTGCCCAGCTTTATTTCATTAGATTGTGGCTGCTGCTGCCATCTGCATTGCGCATTTTTGTTCTGCCTTATTAATTAGTGGAATAGAAACTTGTAGGAGCCGAGCTCTGTTTCACTTTCCATTCTCCATTTTGGATCCTGGTTTGTTGTGTGTTCCCTTGGCCCGCCCACCCTCCCCGCTGACGCCTCCCAGCTGCCCCTCCCACGCTCCGCCCCTCCACTATCCATCAAATGCCAGATGCTCCAACGTGCAGCGTCCACGCGCTACGGCCGCGCCGAAGGTGCGCCAAAGGTAAGCCCGTCTACGCCCGTCCGCGCCTGGACCGCGCCCAGCGCCAGACCCCCTGGTTCCCGTAATGCCCAGCCCTCTCGCATTACTTACGATGCCACCACCCTCTTAGCCCTAAACCCCGGCCGTTCCCTCAACTGCGTCCAAGCCGCTCCTGGACACACCCATGGACCCTTCTCTTGCAACTCCTGCAAGTTCGACGGCACCAAAACCAACTCCTCATCCACCAACACCAACCATAGACCGGACTCCAACCACCTTAAATGCATCCTGCTCAACACCCGCTCGGTCCACAGACACGCCATCGACCTCTGGAATCTACTAGACACCATCTCACCGGACGTCGCCTTCCTAACAGAAACTTGGATGAATGCCTCTTCAGCCCCAGACATCACCATTGCTATCCCGGAAGGATACAAGATCATCCGTAAGGACAGCATCAAGCATACTGGAGGAGGCATCGCTATCGTCCACAAGAACTCCATCCTCATCTCAACCAGCTCAGACGTCAACCTAGCCAGCGCCGAACACCTCCACTTCCAGATCCACACCGACCCCAAGACCACACTCAGGGGCACCCTCCTCTACCGGCCTCCAGGACCCAGGGCACAATTCAGTGATGACATCACTGACTTTATCACCCCACACGCCCTCCCCTCCGAGGACTACATTCTATTGGGAGACCTCAATTTTCACCTGGAAAAGAGCAACGACTACAACACCACCACCCTTCTGGACAATCTCGCCAACCTCGGACTCAAACAACTTGTTAATACCCCCACACACCACGCAGGACACACTCTCGACCCTATCTTCACCTCCAGCAGACATATTTCCTTCAGTCACACCACAGCTCTCCAATGGATAGACCACAGCTGTGTTCACTTTGTCTACAAAAAGAACACAACCCACAACCATCCTCAACCTTCCCTGCGAAGAAACTGGAACAAAATCACCATCGACCAGATTTCCACATCGCTTCTTCAAAACCCCCCTGCCCACTCATCGAACCCCAACCAAGCAGCCATTAACCTCACTCAATGGCTAAGCAACACCGCCGACAACCTAGCACCTTTGAAAAAACGTCAAATCAAACCAGGCAACAAAAACGCCCCCTGGTTCAACGAGGATCTTAAGAAATCCAAGAAACTCTGTTGCTCCCTTGAGAGAGCTTGGAAAAAAGACCCAAACACCAACACCAGGGACGCCTTCAAAAACGCCTCCCGAATACACCACCAATTAATCCGGACTGCCAAGAAAACCGCTTTCAAAGACCGACTAGACAAAAACGCCCACAACAGCAAGGAATTATTCAACATCGTCAAAGAGTTTACCAACCCCACTGCCAACTCCAAAGACATCACCCCCTCTCAAACCCTTTGCGACTCCCTAGCTTCGTTCTTCCACGACAAAATCGCAGACATCCACAACAGCTTTGACAACCAACCCGAAGACCAACCCACCCATCCCACTGCCATACCCTCACCCCCCTTGAACATCCTTAATGACTGGAACCCAATCTCCACTGAGGACACCATCAGCCTGATGAACTCCATCCACTCAGGATCCCCCACAGACCCATGCCCTCACCACATCTTCAACAAAGCAGACTCAATCATAGCACCACACCTCCGAGACGTCATCAACTGCTCCCTCAACTCCGGCACCTTCCCAGAAAGCTGGAAACACGCCGAACTCAGCGCCCTTCTGAAAAAACCCATAGCTGACCCAACCGAACTCAAAAACTACCGCCCCATCTCGCTCCTTCCATTCCCGTCCAAAGTCATCGAGAAAGCTGTCAACAACCAGCTCGCCGCCTTCCTCGAAGCCAACAAATCCCTCGACTCCTCACAGTCCGGCTTCCGAGCCAAACACAGTACTGAGACCGCACTCATCGCAGCAACAGACGACATCCGTACTCTACTGGACAATGGAGACACAGTCGCCCTAATCCTCCTCGACCTCTCCGCAGCCTTCGACACAGTCTGTCATAACACCCTGTTACAAAGACTCAGAAACATCGGAATCCAAGGAAAAGCACTGGAATGGATCACCTCATTCCTTGCCGGAAGAACTCAGAGAGTACGCCTCCCACCATTCAAGTCAGAGGCCACAGAAGTCATCTGCGGCGTACCACAAGGATCTTCACTCAGCCCCACCCTCTTCAACGTATACATGAGCACCCTCGCGACCATCGCTCGCCAACACAACCTCAACATCATCTCCTACGCTGATGACATTCAACTGATCCTCTCACTCACCAAAGACCCAAACATCGCCAAAAACAACCTACATGAAGGAATGAAAGAGGTAGCCGAATGGATGAAGAATAGCCGTCTGAAACTGAATTCAGACAAAACAGAAGTCCTTATCTTAGGTACCTCCCCCTCCGCCTGGGACGACTCTTGGTGGCCAGAGGCCCTTGGAAAAGCACCCATCCCGAAGGATCACGCACGGAACCTAGGCGTCATCCTGGACTCCTCACTCTCGATGACCAGACAAGTCAACGCCGTCTCTGCATCTTGCTTCAACATTCTCCGCATGCTCAAAAAAACATTTTGCTGGATCCCCACCGAAACTAGAAAAACGGTCACCCACGCACTGGTTACAAGCCGCCTGGACTACGGAAACACCCTTTACGCCGGCACCACCGCAAAACTTCAGAAAAAACTCCAACGCATCCAGAACGCATCAGCCAGACTCATATTAGACATCCCGCGTAAAGAACACATTTCTGGTCACCTGAAAAACCTTCACTGGCTCCCCATCAATAAGAGGATAACTTTCCGCCTCCTCACCCACACACACAAAGCTCTTTACAAACTTGGACCCGATTGCCTCAATACACGTCTTTCCTTCTACACCCCCCCCCCCGCCAGCTGCGCTCTTCCAACCAAGCCCTTGCTGCTGTTCCCCGCGTCAACAAAACCACCATGGGAGGTAGATCATTCTCCTACCTAGCGGCCAAAACCTGGAACTCACTTCCCATGCACCTTCGCCTCACTCAAAACCACCTAGCATTCAGAAAGCAACTTAAAACCTGGATATTCGAGAAGTAATTCCCCACCCCTCTTCAAGCGCCTTGAGACCCTCTGGGTATGTAGCGCGCTATATAAATCTACTGACTTGACTTGACCATATCTGAGAAAGCAGCCACCTTGAGGGCTAATTATAATTTCCCCTTCATTGTTCTAAGGCTTCCAATCACCGCTTCCTGCCACGTTCCACCAAATGAGACCTCCACACACATAAAGTACCTCATTTTGGAAGGGAAGGCAAAAGGAATCTGGATCCTGTTTGCTTCCTTCTAGTCAATAATTTTCCATTTAATATTTTTTATTTAAATTAGCTTTTTATTAGGAAAAATCTTATAAAGTCGGATTATAGAAAAATTGTTATTTGAGCTGGATAAGTGTCCACGTCAAACAATAAGGCTACTACCTGCTGGATGTTACCCCAAAAAAGAAAATAAACATTTTTGCTCAATATCTGGTAACGTGACACAAACCAGTAAGGCTTAAATAAAAGACAAAATGTAAAATATTAGTACATTAACAGTAGAGAAAGTCAAACAAAAGACAATAAAACTCCACAATAAACTGTGACATAAAGAGTCAATTGTTATGAGTAAAATAAGAGCAAAACAGCAAAAATCCAATTAGTAGAACCAGAGATATGAATTTCTTAATAAATAAAGTGAAAAAGAGCCAGGAAAAAGAAAGCGCCCAATATAAGTCAATAGTCACTGTAGATAGGTAGAAAGATGCAATTTCAGGAGGAACCCAGTTGAGTCCAGGTTAAAAACACCGAGTGGATGGTCCCAGTGAAAATTTTGAAGACAAAAAGGTCGTAAAACTCTAAGTCCCACTTCAGAAAGAGACTTTGTACTTTCATGAAGAAATACATTAAAATGTCTTTTAAAACCCAATGCAGAATGAAACTTTGTCACTTAGGGGTCATTAGAGGGTGGACTTTATACCATTCACTCTATCAAAGGTAAAACCTGGCTGTAAGCGGCAGGAAAAAATACCCCAACACCCTGTCAAACTTTTCCTGCATAGGCAATAAACGCAATGATAGTAGTACCTGACAATGTAGAGAAATGTCCATGGGGCTGACGGAGAACTCTAAATTTGGTGGGGGGAGGTCCCGCAGAATGGCGAAGGTGTCTTCCTACACTAACCTGAGGGAGCTAATTTTTCCCTCCAAACTCTAAATCAGGGCTAAGTTTTTCCTTCTTTCTGTCATAAAATTGTGATGTAGCCTCTCAAATATACTGTATTGATGACTTCATAAGGGGCACTTTGTAATTCTATCTATTTTTATAAGATCACCCTAAATATCTGATGGCACTATATCACTGGTGTACAATATTTCTATTTCTTGACTTTGATTTTACAGAATATTGTTTACAGGTGCTTTAGAGTGATTTGCTTAATTGACTTGAAACAGAATTAATAATTCCGGAATGCTTCTATTTTCTGCAGAAAAGTGGTGTTCTAAGAAAATGGAGCAATTTGGTAACCCTATATCTGACCCTGGTACATTCCCATGGCTTTGTGAGTAGTAGCAAGTATATAGCTGTAGAAAGGCCTTCCAAGTTGCTTTGTCATGGCCCATGGCACAATGGAGTTGCATTCTGTGCCATATCTGTCAAAATAACTTGGAAACATTCAAACATTTAGGACATTTAGACCTAATAAGTAGGGGTGAACATAACTTGTGCAATTTGCTGGGGCCTATTCAGACATAATTACAGGAAAATGATGCACCCTTGCATCCAAAATGGAGCGTAGGAAGCACTTTGTGCTAGCAAATTAGAGCTTAATGCAACAGAACAGGAAATTCAGCAACCAGAATCCGCTTGTGCTCACTAAGGTCATTGTTCCTGCACTCCTGTGGAAGGATTGTGGCCCCAAAATTACTTTTCATTACGCAAGCGGGTGTAACTGTGTAATTATTGGTAATTTTGTATCGCAAGAATAATGCGGAATTACCAAAATAATTCTGATTACTCCGGAGTAATTCAAATTTCGCCCTGGCCTACCTGTAAATTAGTGTATGCATCTAAGCCAGTATTAGCACTAAGGGCCTCATGTCCCAAAATCACAGGATTTGCGACCACAAAAGTCATTATGCACAAAACTCCATTTACAAGTTGGAAAATTCTTTCAACTCGTAACAGGACTATCTGAATTGCAAATAGGAAGGGTCCCAAAGTTGTTTCCTCTTCCCTGTTCCAATTTGATAGTTTATAACTGCAATTGCTGTCACAAACCTTTAATGAGCTAACAATCCTGATTTGGGGAGGTAACTAATTTGCAACGGAGAAGAGGTCCCCTTAGGATCCCTTTCCCTTTGGGAATCATATTGACCACCTTAGGGGAAAGAAGTTTTCAAAAATTAAATTTGTATGTTTTTTTCTAAAGCAGAACTGCCTCCTTTAAGCAACACAGGCTGCTTTAAAAAAATATTTTCCCTTTTTGGAATGCAGTCATTTGGATAGTGTTTTTTTGTCCCTTGAATGCCAACATTCCAGTGATTACAGGCAATTGCGAAGGGTCGCAAATTGAAACCTGCCTAATGAATATTAATTAGGCAGGTCATTCTGGAACCCCCCTCCAATTAAGTTTTTTGTGAACTGACTTAATATTTCATAGGCCGTTTTTAAAATACTATTCCATTCACAAACAGTATGTGTGCAATTTGTTACCACATTTTGCGAATTAAATAATAATACAGCAGGACCCTAACTTTCACAAGGAGTTGGATGCTAATTGTAGTGTCTTAAGACTATGAGCATTGGGACCCCACGTTTCAGGGCGGACTCAATGAAAGAATTTTCGAACCACTTGGGAGGTGTTAAGGTGTGATTATAAATGTTTATGAGATAGTGAGAAATTCAGTTGAATATTCTACACTGATTTAAAAGGACGTCAGGAGCAGGGTCTGTGTTTGATGTGATCATTTGCATTCTCCAGGGCTGGGGAGAATGCTACTACTGGCGAAGAGTGCAGGATCTGTGCCCTGAAGAAACAAGACTGCTATCCCTGGAAGTTTGCAAAGCTTCAGCATACTCCTCGTGGGTGCATGCCCGTCTTTCCGATGAAAAGCATTTTGAAGTTGGCGTGTGTGGAATTGAAGTCCAGTTCCAGCCTCCATACAGCTGTCAAAGAAATGGAAGGCCCTGCAGAGGAGCACTTTCAAAAGCGCACCACAAAACCCCATGTAAGGTCAAAAGAAGAGATACTGCACCACAGCCATAACACAGAGCCATCATGGATACTAAGTGAAGCGCTCAAGAAAGTAAGAACCAGGTACGAAAGATGGAGGAGACTTACCTGTGAGAACAGACAAAGTGCTGTATGACCTCAAGATCGGGTGAAACAACCCAGGTGCAAGCATAGGGCTTGTGCTTGCCAAATATACACCTTCCTGTAGGCGCCGTGAAGTGCTTCGGAATTGTGATATTTTTCAATGGATGCTGAAAAGAGCACAAAGTTTGATGCAGCTGCTTTTCTGAAACAGCCATCTCCAAGAAGCATAATACTGGCATCATATGGACTGCGTGGATCGAGCCATTTTAATATTTCACAGATGCCTTAGTAGAGGTAAATGACAAGAAAATAATTAAGTTCCTAAAGAACTTTGCTGGTGATGGTGTAAAAGAAGTGATAACGTAAATCTCACAGTCTGGGACACATTTGTACTGTAAAATCAAAGAAGCTTTAGGAGCTAAGTTCAATCCGATGCTAAATGTCGACTATGAAAGGTACATTTTTAATCAAGTGAGACAATAAGTTGGTGAAATGAGGGATGAGTGTGTTGAGAGACTTGACGTGCTTATCAAGCATTGTAAATTTAGTGAATTTAATGATGAAGAAGCCATGTGCATGAGAGTCATTGATGGCTATCTTTCGTAATCATTTAGAAGATGCATGTTGAGAGCAATGCTCAGTTTAGAAAAAGTGATAATGGCTGCAAGAGCCGAGGAAAGAGAAGATCAGCAAGCTGTAAACATGGAAGGTGGAACACCAATCAGCGCTAATCATAAAAAGCAAACACAAGTGCAAAGTAAATCAGCATACTCGATAACTGTGCTTCCAGTGTGGATGTCATTTCCACATGAAAGTAAATGTCTGCCCATCAGACAGATGTGCAAAGGTTGTGGAATAGAAAACCACGTTATAATGGTTTGCAAGGTAAAAGAGAAACCAATTGAATTACGGCAAGATGAGAAAATGGATGCCAGAGAGTTCCAGAAGCATTCTCGCCACTACAAAGACAAAAAGCAACCTCATTTGTGACAGGTGGAAACTAAATGAAGTTGATTCTTATCAAGATCATACTACAAAAGTTCTTTAACATCACAATCGAGCAACATGTGCTATTATCCCATCCAGCAAAATGTGACATGCACACCTGGATCTTGCTGCTCGCAAAGAAGACAAATGAATGACAAAAAGTATTGATTCAACATAACAAAAGAATTCATATGGACGCAGCCCCAAGATTACACTAAAGGTCAGGGGTTACCCTTTATAATCAACATCAGTGCATTGGTCAACATCATGGCAGTCAAACAGTTTAATAGTTTGTCACTCGTACCACTACACAACGCATCAAACGCGAAGGTGTGCACATGGGCTGCTGCCAAACCATTGCAGTGCCAAGGATCATTCATAGCAATCTAAAGGCAAAAAAGACATCCATGCAAGCCCCAATTCACGTTCTTCAAGGTACTTTGCCGAGTGCATGTCTCCTCAGTTTTGCAACTGATGCTGACATGGGAATAATTTCTATGAATTACAACCTACATACTCAATCTGAAATTGGTAGTAGGTTCCCGTCATTATTTAATGGCTTAGGAAGGCTCAAGATAATGTAGGTACAGCTTCACATCAACAAAGATATCCAGCCTGTTGCACAGCAGGGACCGCAGAATAGCATTTCGCCTGCAAGAAGCGGTCGAAAAAGAACTAGAAACACTGTTGAAGCACGGCATCATTGAGTGCTCTACTGGTCCCACACCATGGGTGTCGCTTATAGTAGTAGTGCTGAATAAGGACAGCGGAGGTACCGTGCACATTTGCGTGGATGGAAGCCAGTCCAACAAACCAATTGAGAGAGAAAGACATAATTGTCCGCACATAATAGACATCATCATGCAGCTGAACAGAGCCAAAGTATTCTCCCATCATGACCTGAACAAGGGAACCATCAACTCGAATTGAATGAAAACTGTAGGTACATTACCACTTTTTTTTACTATGTTGGTTTGTTCAGATACCTCAAGGTTGAATTGTGAAGTGCCAACTGCTGCAGAAATATTTCAAGATGTTATACGTAGAATAAATAAATGTGTTACACATGCTTTCAATAACAGTAATTACATACTGGTATTTGTGACACCTTGGAAGGAGCATGATAAAGCTCTCAAACAAGTGTGCCAATTACTCACAAATGCACGCCTCACTTTAAATGTGAATTTCACAAAGACAAACTCAAGCCTTTTGGGCACATATTCTCTGATCAGGTGATGGGCCAATGACTCCTGACCCAAATAAAGTACAAGCACTGTCAGCTACCAAACCCCTACAAGATGTCACCATGCTACGATCCTTCTTGGGAATGGCCAGCTATTGTTCATGGTACATTCATGACTTTGCTATAGTTAGTGCCCCATTGAGAGACCTGACTAAGCAAAATGCCCAGTTCTGATGATCCTCTGTATGTGACCAAAGCTTCAAGGGGATAAAACATGCAATTAAAAATGCAACTGAGATTACCTACTTTGATCCTATATTACATACTGAGATTTCTCTTGATATGAACCTGGTGGTACTGACAGCAATCCTTTTCAGCATAATGGACATTCAAATGCGCAGAGGCACATTGCGGCGTAGGCCAGCCAAAGTCTGTCTGACACAACAAAATGGCCTATTCTCAGCTCGAGAATGAGAGTCTTTCTTTGGTGTGGGCCTGAAAACACTTTCATGTTCTACTTTATGGAAACCATTCCATGATTGCTACAGACCACCAAGAACTGCTCACCATATTCGTAAACCTAAAATCCAAGATGCCCCGTCACATTGTGAGGTAGGGGTTGCATTTACATGAGTACGAGTTGGTAATGGAAAGAAGTCTTTCAGCTATAAAATCCTTTACCCAAACATTGGGTGCAAGACCAGTAATACAGATAAAAATCATCTATCAGGCCAAAACAAAGGTGGCAGTAATGTCTGGGGCTGGCGTCTGGGGCACGGTAGTGACAGAATCGAAAACATTCTAAAGTCCATAGTGGGTCTTCCTCTCTCTTCCTCTAATTACATTTTACATTTGGAACTGGACCTGCCTTACATTGTAGATTTGATTCAGTGAGCCCCAATCAATTCTTCTGTAGGACTCAATCTGTTGGAGGGACACAGTGAGCCTGATCCAAACTATAATAAGGAATTGCTTAAGTATGGAAAACCACAGAAGCACTAGCTAGCTTGGCTACGTAGAGTCAGTGTTGAAGGACATTGGCCTCCCTGACTTAATTAAGGACCCATTGACATGCAGTAAGGTCTCAAAGCAACAGGTAATCAATATGTTTTTATTGAGTGCAGAATTTAAATGGAAGGAAAATAACTGAGAGAAACAGGCAGTCCATACTTATTGTCAGAGTCCGCCACGGGTAGAAATAGGGTACTTCTATTTAATAAATTTCACTAGCCCGCAACACAAATTTATATTGCTGAGATTTCGAATGAACATGATACCGTTGATGTTAGGTTATCCTGGGAAAATGTATAACCACTCAAATTTAAGTGTGTGTCCGTGTGACAACCTCTCAACACAAACTGAATTGCATTTAGTCCTGTTTTGTGGGCTCTATGAGAGAGAAAGGAACAACTACCTCATACTAATTTTAGAGGAACAGAATTTTAAACATTGTTGGGTTGCATTATATTTTTTTTAAATGTTATCTGACCCCACTGGTCTGCTTTTCGGTAGCTAGGTACTTATGGGCTTGTATGATAAAGAGGAAGCAGGGGCTGCAAGCAGTATTGGGCTTCCTTTGCGGTAATTTTGCACAACCCCCCATTGTGTTGTCTATGAAATAAGAGTCTTTTAATATGTGTGAAAGATTAATGGCTGTTAACTTTATCTAAGATGAAATATGAATTGTACTGTTTAATCTGTTTTCATCTGTGCTTTCATGACCGTTTTTTCTGGATCGAATAAAGAATTAATTGATTCATTGATTGAGTACGACTATACAATTGTGCATAAGCCAGGCAAGAACCAAAACCCTGCAATTTACTTATTATGAGTACCATTACATCAGCATGGCTCAACATTGAAAACAGCTTGAGAGAACATCAACTTCATGTAAGCTCCAATATGCTAGCAGCATTATCCTTTGAACCGAATGTTGCCCCTACTAATGCTGATAAAGACATGCTTGCCCTCAAAGACATAATTTCAGCACTGTCATGGAGACAAAGTGTTCGACCTCTGAGTGATGAGGTTGAATTTCAACAGTTCAAAAAAGTGCAGGATGAACTGTCCATCACTACAGAAGGTGTTGTATTAAGAAGTGCAAGGATCATCCTACCTGAGAGTCTAAGACAGCAAGACATTGAACTCTCTCATGAATAACATTATGACATTCTCGCTTCAAAAAGAACCCTGAGGGATTAAGTGTGGTTCCCACACCTGAACAAGAGAGTTGATAGGGAACTAAAGGACTTCCACTTATGCAATTGCCTTTCCCCCAAAGTGACACAGCATCCACCAAGCATGCCTGATCTTCTTGCACGTGCATGGTGAAGAGTGGGAATTGATTTATTTGTTCCCCTGGCAAATGGACATCATCTCAAGGTAGTCACTGACTAGTATTCCCTTTTTCTTCTGATGGAGGAAATGTCATCAAAAACTGTAGGAAACTGGATTTTTAAAGAGTGTACCAATGTAAGGGTACACCATGCAAAAAGTCCAGACAACCCTTATTGGTTTAGAGGTGCTTACTTAAATAATTCCAAGTCTTCTATTTTTGATAGCTTTGTTGAGCAGTTTAGGCTTATCAGAGGGGAGTGTTAAGCAATTGTAGTGCAAACATAGTCAATAAATGAAACACACACTCAAAAAGCAACCCAAGACTAATGTAGAAAAATAACACAGATTTTTATATAATTCTAGACACCAAGATCATCAGAATCAGGTAAGTACTTTCAGATATATATATTTTATAGTAAAACATTAAAATAGTAGAATAATGTTTTTTCTGAGGTATGTACTTCCAATGCAGTAATTTTATTCTATGGGAGTAACATACACTGCATACATATGTTTGCAAACGTGTCTTGCAGGCGCCTGTAGAGACACAAGGCACATAGGGACCAAGTTCCAAGAGACACCAGCAGTTTGGTTTTACCTGCCATGGTGTGTTCGGGTGCAGAGGTGCTGGTTGTGTTGGTGGCCTTTAGCTGTACATGTTAAAGTCAACAGAAGGGTGCCTGTAAAGAAGATACATTGCAAGTGGGGAATTGGGGACAAGTCTTGCAGAACCCAAAGGGGAGCTCAGTTCTTGAGAGTCTCTGGAACAAGGGGTCACAGTCAGATGCCGAGACTCCAGGGTGTGGGGCTTGGGAGCAGAGGTGTGTGGCTGGCCGGCTTGCCACTTGCATTGGAAGCCCTCACAATTCTTGGGTGTACCTGGAGAGGTAACGAAAACAAGACAGCAGCACCACTCTCTGTACAGATCTCATTGGTCCTGAAGTCCCTTGATGGCATGTCTGCTTTTGGAAGTTGTTGTGTCCGGGCTGGACAATTAACAAGCCTTGATTGGGGCAAATGCTCTGGTACCAAGGGTAGGGAGGCTCCTGGACTGTCTAGCATCTCAAAACGCATTGCAGCGATGGGGTTGACCTACTGGAACCAAGAAGACCTATGGAGGAACTCCAAAACCGCAGTGAACCTCGGCAAATACAAAACAGCCACCACTGCCCACCAGACACTTGAAGAAAAAAGCACTCCAGGAAAGAATCTCTGCCCACACACCCAACAGGAAGGAACTGTTCAGAATCATCAAATAATTTGCCCAACCCAACAGCGAGTCCACCGAGATCCCACCTTCCCAGGACCTCCGCGACAAACTCAGCGCCTTCTTCTACCATAAAATCAGGACCATCTATGAAAAATTCAACAAAAACATCCACCACAAGGAACCCACATCCTCTGCCTCCTGTTCCACACAGCCGACACTGGACAGCTGGACCACCCTCAGCATCAAAGAGACCCTAAAGACCATGAGGACGACCCACTCTGGGCCCCCATGGACCCCTGCCACCACCACATCTACAACTGAGCAGCAGACATCATTGCCCACTGAGCTACAAAGAATTATCAACCCATCATTTGAAACAACCTCATTCCCTGATGACTGGAAACAAGCGGGGTCAACCCTCTCCTTAAAAAACCCTAGGCGGACCCCACCGACCTCAAGAAATTCAGATCGATCTCCCACCTTCCCTACACAGCGAAAGTCATTGAAAAAGCTGTCAACAGCCAACTCGCCTCCTTCATAGACGGGAACAACATCCTCAACTCCCAATCAGGCTTCGGGAAGAACCATAGCACAGAGACCGCCCTCATCGCCTTGACAGATGACATCTGCTCCCTCCTCAACAGAGGAGAGAATGGCCCCCATCATCCTGGACCTCTCCACGGCCTTCGACACCGTCTCTCACCGCACCCTAGCCAGCAGGCTCCACAAAACAGGAATCCAGAACAAAGCCCCCGACTGGATCCGCTCATTCCTCTCCGGCAGAACGTAACGGGCCAGACTCCCTCCCTTCATCTCGGAGCACACACCAAACCTTGCGGAGTCCCCCAAGGATACTCCATCAATCCCACCCTGTTCAAAGTCTACTTGGCCCCTGTCGCTTCAACCGACAGAACACACGGACTCAAGATTGCATCTTATGCAGACAACACACAAATCATCTTCTCACTATCCAATGAACCCAACATCTCGAAACAAAACTTTCAAGAAGGAATGTAAGCAGACACCAGGTGGATGAAGCACAGCTGCCTACAATTGAACACAGCAAAACCGAAGTACTCATCATAGGCCCACATGCCAATGCCTGGAATGACACCTGGTGGCCCCGCCTGCGGACACTACACTGGCTCCTTGTCAAGAAGAGAATCACCTTCAAGCTTCTCACCCACACCCACGAGGCCCTCCACAACACCGGCCCCGCCTACATGAACCACTGCCTCTCTTTCCATGCACCCGAAAGATCCCTCCGTTGAGCCCAGCTCTCCCTCCTCACGATAGCATGTATCAAGAAGACCAGAACAGATCGCTCCTTCTCCTTCCTCGTGGCCAAAGCATGGAACACCCTCCCTCTCGACCTCCGCCAGACACCAACTCTCTCCAAGTTCCCGAAGGACCTCAAGACCTGGCTCGTCGACGAATCACTATGAGCGTCTGGCACTGCATACTACCTGATGGGCTATGGCAGCCTTCTGACGATGCTCCGTGAAGGATTAGGAGTCCCACGCTCCCCCGGCCAGCGCCTTGAGACCCCTCTGTGTGAATATCTGCGCTTCACAACACCTGATTGATTGATTGATTGATTGATTGATTGATTGAAGCTCTGGTGTCAGGGGGACCCCTACATACTGAATTTGGAGCATTTAGATTACAGTAGGTCAGTAGCTAATGGGCTACATTCTCCTGGAGTATCTATACCTCCTATATGACAAATTCCTGTGAGGTATGGACATAATCTTGACCCAGAGTTCGTAGTATCAACAAAACCAAAATGGTGAAACCCTCCTTTGATTCTCCACTTCAGTTGGTCCACCTTAGGGGTTTGGCTAGCTTGTGAGTGTGATACACCTTCAGGCTATCGTATTTCCTGCCTGCTCTGGTGCAAAATGGGCCTCAGGTCAGGGGGTGGTGTTCTTCAGGTGTGTGGGGATGCTGTAATCGCGTTTCAAAGGAGGTAGAGGCTTTGAAGCCTCTGGCCTTGAGATGCTAATCTGCTGGCCATCCTGCTGGTGGAGGTGTGATTACCTTTTGCCAGACAGACATTGTTCCTGGCTTCAAAAAGGATGGACCCTCATCTGCAGAGGGTCAGAAACTCATCTGTGCTGGCAAGCTGGAAGATGCCAGTCAGCCAGCATACTAGTTGACTGGTAAGGTTGCAGGGAGCACCTATGAGGTGCCCCTTGCGGTAATGTCATGATAAATCTGGTGCTGACATCAGTACAGATTTATTAAGACAAGATGTTTGATACCAAACATCAGTATTTTCAGTGAAGCCATTATATAGCTGAGTAACTTGTAATGACCCAGTACATACCTTACAATGGCTTCCTGATAACTTGCAATGTTTAGCACTGGAACTAGGTATTGCAGGGACACATCTGCTCATGCCGTAATATAAAACACTCTGCCTTAGGGCACTGAGGCCTGCTGTAGGGGTTACTCAGATTAAGTAATTTCAGTGTTCAGGGGCATGGCACACAGGGAGTGTGCCTTCACATGTTTTCAGAATGGTTTGCACCATTTCCCACATCCTGCAATTGCAGTCTGCATGTAGTTTGTGTGTGGGTACCTTAGGGTTGCATAATACACACTGCAGCCCTAGGGACCCTCTTTAGTACCCATGCCCAGGTACCATTTACTAGGGACTTACAGGTGTGCTGAAATCCTTGCCGATTGGGTTACAATTGAACATCTGTATAGTTTTAGGAAAAGAATACTGGCACTGGAGCCTGGTTAGCAGGCTTCAGTGCACTGTTAAATTAAAATCCTACATCTAGTAGTTCAAGTTTGGGCAAAAAGTGGAGAGACATCTGCAAAGAGATGTCCAGCTTCCTACAACAACCCATGGCAAAGTATTTGCGCTGCTGGGTGATGTATTTTGCAGCATGGGGCACCTCAGGAATTCCTAAATCTGACTATGGTCAGGTGTTTAAGGAATTTCTAATTAGACTCAATATCAAGTACCAAAAAAGTACACCTTTGTGGCCTCGATCAATGATGTTGTGGAATGATTTATGGGCACGCTGAAGAGAGTGATCCACCTGGCATCAATGGAGGGAATCAAGCTGAGTAAGGCCTTATGGAAATCTATGCCTATCATTTGACTCCTCACTCCACCCCCAGACCCCCAGTGAGAGTCCTTTCACCTTGCTGTTTGGGAGAGCTATAAGAACCAAACTAACACAGTGGACCACTGAACAATCTCAGAATGGTGATGAGGTTTGTGCCACTGACAAAGCTCGAAAATGTCAAATGAATACATATGCTGATCAGCGTCAGTGAACTCAGGAGATCATCTTCAACGAAAGTGACTGGGTTCTTCTCAAACAAAAACAGAAGTGGGAAATGGATCCTCCATCTGCTGCTGAGCCTCTGAGAGTTGTGAAGTGCAAGGGATACATGATAATGGTGCAACGTCCCAGAAGATCCATCACAGGTTCTCTTCACGTTTCAGACATCTACCTTGACCTTCATCAGCCTCTGCAATCACTGGTGGGGCTGCTTCACCTGATAGTGTAGATCAAACATCAGCTCCTGTGCGCTCAGTGTTCTATCAAAGAAATATAATGCTGCTGTTGTTTACACCTCTTTTTTTAACAAGGGGGAGATGTAGTGTATTAAGACTATGAGCGCTCTGACCCTGCAGTTCTGGGCAGACTCAATAAAAGAATTACGTAACCATTTGTTGTACACTGATGACTAAAGACCTCAGTTATGACCTTAGTGTGTGGTGTGTTCATTGTTATGCTCCTGAGCGGGAGAGGACGCTACACTAATTATAATCACCCCTTGTTTGCAGTTCTACATGATAGAAAGTACCTGTTGATATCTGCATAAGGCATAATGACACAAAATGTAAGATATTTAGACAACAACCTTGAACAATGAATTTACTCTGCTATTTTCAGGTCTACTTGCCAAGTTGTGCACACTGTCTACTACTTAGAAAGCCATCAGGTAAATAATTAAGCTTCTTTTCTATTAGCAAGGCCACCACCCAAACAGTACATCTTTTCTGCTATTTAGCTAACAACTAGGTAAACAATTTTTTTTCCTACATATCAGACTACCTCTGAATTAGTATACAATATCGGCTATTTAACCAGCAGTTAGAAAAATATTTAAATGTGTTTTCTATTCGCCTGGCTGCAAAGTAAACCAAACTGAAAATATTGTCTGCTGTTTTACATCAATAAGGTAATGAGTGAAGTTTCTTTGCTGTTTGCTTGACTATTGGCCAAACAGTAAATAACCTCTGCTAATTAGCCAGTGGCCAAGTGCATAATGAAGTTTCCTGTATTTTCGCAGACACTGGCCAAACAGTGAAGAATCTCTACTATTTTGCCAGCGGGCAGGTACATAGTGAGGGTTTTCTACCAAGTGCATGGTTACTGGCTAAACAGTGCAGAATCACTATCATTTAGTTAGCAGCTGTGTAAATAGAAAACATTTCTCAGCTATTTTCAAGGTTGAGGTGATAAGCGTTTACTGTTTTATGTAGCATAGAAAATTAACTACTTACACAGTGGCTGGCTAAACACCTGCTACCACATGTTTTACATAACCAGTGTTACTACCAAGCTCAATTGAACAATCAGGAAAAAATTAAAGGCTGCATCAGCTTTTTTGGCCATAAAGTTGTCGGCAGTGATATTTATATCCTGCATCACCCACCAACCCTCACCACAAAGACTGGGAGTCCACATATGAGGTAGGGGAGCAGGTACAATCTGTAACAATCAAGAGGTGGCCTGTGCTTGCAAAAACAGCCATCAATTGTACTTAATCTCTGCTATTTTGTTGGTGGCTGGGTAAATATTAAAGCTTTTTTGCTGTCTCGATGGATGCCGCCAAAGATTTCACGATGTCTGTTACTTTGTCGGCAGCCATATCAATAGTGATTTTTTTTTGCTGTTTGCACTGTCACTGGTCAAACAGTACATGATCTCTGTTAATGTATGCTGCATGGTAAACAGTGAAATTTATTTTTGCTGTTTGCAAAGCTGTCAGCCAAATTGGACAAGATCTCCATTATTCATTTGACAGCTGGGTAAATAATGGAAATTCTTTGCTGTTTGCATGACTGTGGGCAAAAAGTACATAATCTCTACTATTTATTCGGAGGCCAGAAAAATTGTGAAGTTGCTTTGGTCTTTGCTTGATTGCTGGAGAAACAGCCCATGAGTGAGCTACACTATTTTAGTATGCAGCTGGATAA
Source organism: Lissotriton vulgaris (assembly GCF_964263255.1). NCBI lineage: Eukaryota > Metazoa > Chordata > Amphibia > Caudata > Salamandridae > Lissotriton > Lissotriton vulgaris. The sequence goes on from NC_141696.1 coordinate 381,975,776, forward strand.
TTAGTGAAGACTCTTTGTTATTTGCACAGTCGCTGGCCAAATACTCCATGATTTCTGCTATCTAGTCAGCGTACTCGTAAATAGTGAATCTTCTTTGAGCAGTTGCCAGACACATAGTACACATTCTTTGCCATATAGTTGAATCAGTGGCAAATAGTGAAGGTTCTTTGCAATTTTCACAGCCAACTGTCAAATAGTCCAAATTCTGTCCTAGTTAGTCAGCATCCGGTTTACTAGGGAAGTTTATTTGCTGTCTGCACAGTTGGCAGCCAAATAGCACATAATCTCTGCTATTTAGTAAGCATGGGCGAATTTTGCGAAATCGCAATCCGCGAATTTGCTGATTTGCGAATTCGCAATCCACAAAATTCGCGAATTCGTGTGAATTTGCAGATTTTTTTATCTTTGCGTGTTTGCAGGTGTTTGCGGGGTGCTTTGCGTATTTGCGCGTGTTCGCGAGGCGCTTTGCGTTTTCGCTGTTTTTTTTTTGCCTGGTTAATCACTGCCACCCTCTCGTTTTTTATGCCCATCTGCCCTCTGTACCACACGTTTCTGTGCCCTTCTGCCCTCTGCCCCACTCATTTTTTGTCCCCTTCTGCCCTCTGTCCCACTTTTGTGCCCTTCTGCCCTCAGCCCCATTTAGAATGGCTCCGGCAAGCTGCCAGCGCCATTCTAAAATAGCTACAAATAGCTTCAACAGGAAGCACTAATAGATAAAGTAAAGCAGGTGCTCGAGTTGAAGGTCAAACTAAGTTACACAATCATTAATCACCCCAAGTTTGGTTGTGTAACTGAATTTGAGCAGCACCTTACAGCTGACTTTTGTAACTATTTTAGAATGGTTCTGGCAGCTTGCCGGCGCTTTTCTAAAAGAGTTACAAAAGTCAGTTTGAACTTTTGACCCAATCCGTTCCGCTCGCGGATTTTGCGGGAAATTCGCGAATCTCGCGGATTGCGAATTTACCGAAAATCCGCAAAATCCACGAGTGGAGCAGATTTTCCGCCCATGCTTACTATTTAGTCAGTGGTCAGGCAAATAATGAAATTGTCTACCTATTTACACTGCCCTGGCCAAATAGTGTATAATCTATTAACCGTGGTGCTGTCTAAATAGCAGCAGAATCTCACTATTCATACAGTGGCCTGGTAAACAGATTCTACCTTTTAAGAATCGGAACTATGCACATTCAGCAGATTCTACCCAGAATGTTATTTGCCAACAATGTTAGTCTTACATGCAAGCACATAACACCATTTTATTGACACTGTGCTTGTGTATAACATTCATGCAAGTTGCAGAAACCAAGCATACAGTTTCACAGATCTTGTAATAAAAGGTGTGACTCCTTCACTAGCCACAATTACGACCTGAGACTTGATTTCGCCATAGGTCCCCTTCTCTATGTAGCCCTATCCTGGGGCATAGTGTATCTCTGCCTTCTTTTTCAATGTTTTCTTTTTTCTCCACTTACCTTTGGGGTTGGTCCTTTTTTCTGCCTCTCTGGTAATTGGTTCCATCTCCTTTCTGTTCCCGCTGAGGGAAGGTCAGGCACAGCCGCAGTGGTGTCCTCTGGGCGGTAGCAAAGAGTATTTAGGACCCTCCTCCCGTCTCCAGATTGCTCAGTTTCTTTTCCACTTTCTTCCCTGGAAGAAGTCTTGCCGTCAGCGTCTCACTGACACAACGTTGTTCTCAGCTCCTCCTTGGAATCTGCACCAGAAGACTTTTCATGCAGTCTTCTCTCCCGAATCGACGTTAGCATTGCGGAGGTGCTTTCTTTCTTGCTTGGACTCAGATTTTTAGTAGCGGTTAGCGGATGTCTGAAGAAGTTCGTTTTGCTTTTTTAGCTCTTGCCTAATTTCATTGCTCTCTGCCTTCGGGGTTTTTTCCTGCTTTGGACCCTAATACATTCTAGTAGGACTATTACAGCCTCTTCCAGTAAGTACCTCCTTCTCCGTGGCATACTATAAGTATGGATTTTGTCCCGGATCTCCCTAAGGAATCAGGTTTTAATACAATTTGTGTAGTTGTTGATATTTTCACTAAATCTGCCCATTTTATCCCTTTGCCTAAATTACCTATTGCAAGAGAATTGACAGGCATCTTTATTTCTCAGGTGTTGCGATTAAATGGCATACCAACTGCAGTTGCGACAGACCGGGGAGCACAGTTTTTTTCTCATTTTTGTGTTCTTCTTTACAAATTGGATTTCGGTTGTCCTTGGCTTACCATCCGCAATCCGATGGACAAACCGAATGCACTAATCAAACCATGAAACAGTATATCTGTTGTCTTCTGACCTCACTTACTGGTAGCTGGGTAAAAGCACTTCCTATCGCTGCATTTCCTTATAATTACAGTTTTCACTCAGCCTTGTATGTCTCGATTCTTTTGTTCCATGGGTTTCCATCCTAGAGCCATAACCATTCAACCTTCCTGTAGGGTACCCGCAGTGGACACTGTAAGTCTTACCCTAACTGATATCTGGAAAAAAGCTCAGGAATGTTTGTTGGCAGCTAAGAAAAACATGAAAGATAAGGCTGATAGGCACTGTCATCCCGCCCCCTCCTACACTCCGGGAGACATGGTGTGGCTGGCATCTAAAATCTGCCTTCCCATTGTGGGGACATTTAAAATCCTTCAGGTGATTAACCCGGTTGCTATGAAGTTGGAATTACCTGTTGATTACCGAATACATTCTGTGTTTCACACCTCCCTGCTTTAACTTTACAATGTTACTACTCAGGTATTGCCTTCGCCTCCTCCCTTGCTTGTTAATGATCATGAAGAATTTGAAGTTAGTGCCATCCTTGATTCACGGAGAAGCCAGGGCAGGTTATAATATTTGGTAGATTTTAAGGTTTATTCCCCCGATGAGTGTACCTGGGAACCTGCAAGTTTTATGCATGCTCTCCGCCTGGTGTGTCTTTTAATGCCCGTCATCCGTCCAAGCCCCATCCTATGGGGAGCGGTTGGAGAGGGTGTAATGTTACGGCCCGAGGCTCGAACTCTCCATAGGTCCCCTTCTCTACGTAAACCCTTCCTCTGGGGGTACTGCATACCTGCCTTCTTTTTATATTTTTTCCTTTTACTTCACTTACCTTTGGGATTGGTCCTTTTTCCTGCCTCTCTTGTGACTGGCGCCATCTCCTTTTCGTTCCCGCTGAAGGAAGATCAGGCACAGCTGCAGTGGTGTTCTCTGGGCGGTAGCAATGAGTATTTAGGAGCTGCATCATGTCTCCTCGTTGCTTGGTTTCTTTTCCAGTTTCTGCCCCGGAGGAACTCTGGCCATCAGCATCTCGCTGACAGAACGTTGTTCACAGCTCCCCCTTGGATTCTGCACCAGAGAAACCTTTCGAGCAGTCTTCTCTCTCGAATCGACTTTGGCATTTGGAGGTGTTTCCTTCGTTGGTTGTACTCTGATTTGTGGTAGCGGTTAGCGGATGTCTTGAGACGTATGTTTTGCTTTTTTATTTCTTGCCTACTTTCATTGGACTCTGTCTTTGGATGGTATCTGAACAAAAGGGTCAGTTAATTAAACTCACATTTTTTTTTTGCTGTATACAGTGTGGGTTTTTTACCCTTCAGGGTTTTTTCCTGCTTTGGGCCCTAATACATTTTGTTTTTGTTTCTTGACCCCCACCATTTCTACAAGACTTTGTGTCTCTCTCTTACTGGATAGTAAACCTGGATAATTATTTTATTTGAACATTCTCATTGGAACCCAGCTATGGATATTAAGGGGTGAGCTAAAACATATATGATGTGATGTTAAGTGTTTTTCTTGACATTAATCCCTATCTTTTTCTTTTCCTTTATGTTCTAAAGACACCTTTGAAATTCCCTGACTCCCATGATCGTCCAGAGAGAGATATCAAGAGTTGACCTACACCTTTCCTTTCTTCCCTTGTTTACCTGCTTTACCCCAGGGCATTTTCCGCTCATGTCTCTGTTACATATGGGCATGATGGGTTAAGACACAGGGTGATTTGTGGGAGGACATTCTTCGTTCCTGCAGTACTTGGTGTTCAGGTGAATGTGGGTGTAACAGCCACTGGATTCAAGCAAGTCGGGCTGAAGACGGCTGGAATGCCAGAAACCGGTCCTCGGAAGCTTGTTTCCGGTCCAGGGAAGGCATGGCTTGGCAGTTCGGGCTGGACTGTTCCCATGAGGCACAGGGTCAGACTGATTTGCATATGGCCATGTCTGAACTGGGGTGGTGTGGAGTGCAAAAAAACGATGGATTTAGGTCCAGATCTCTGTACTGGGGTGAATGTATGACATTGTTCTGCATTCTGTCCATCAACTGTGGTTTTTGCAATTGTCACCCCGAGTGGGATGGGTATGCTCAGACGTGAGTCCCATGCACTCCACACCACTGGATTCAAGCAAGTCGGGCTGAAGACAGCTGGAGTGCCAGAAACCGGTCCTCGGAAGCTTGTTTCCTGGGAAGGCATGGGATGGCAGTTTGGGCTGGACTGTTCCCATGAGGCACAGGGTCAGACTGATTTGCATATGGCCATGTCTGAACTGGGGTGGTGTGGAGTGCAAAAAAACGATGGATTTAGGTCCAGATCTCTGTACTGGGGTGAATGTATGACATTGTTCTGCATTCAGTCCATCAACTGTGCTTTTTGCAATTGTAACAGCCACTACCCAGTTATAATCCAGAACTTGCTGTTAATTAAGGGTTTATCCCACGATTATGCTGTATGGACTCTGGAACCCATAATTACAGCAAAACCAGCCCAGCAGAGCAGTGTTGTGCATTTATATTTATTATGTAGGAGCCTCAATAAGACACACATTGTAACCACTGGTAATTATATTTAAGAATTACATGCTTTGGATTACTGTACACTAAAGTATACAGAAAGTAATGAATGGATTGCTTGAATTAATCTCAGCCATTAGTAATTACTCGGGCCTCACCCCTGTCCATTGTTATTTTGCAAACCATGTCACATCAGCTTGGACCCTGTCGTTTGACAATCAGTCTTGACTCTGCTCCTATAAGAACAGTCTGTCGGAATTGGCAGGCCGGGTCATCCCTTAGCTAGAATATAAACACCGTTGGATTGGTTTCGCTCTAGTTAGGGATCATCAGCCAGGTATAGCTTGATTCCTGTCACACTGGTTTCCTGTAGAGTCATAATTATTCTAATCAACTGAGAATATTTACACTATCTAGGCCTAATTTTCAGCTGTTTAAAATACCTTCAAAAAGCAATACACAAATGAAACCTAACTACTACGTTTTTACAGCGTGTCACGAGAACCATCACACATCATGTGCAGAAATTCGAATAATTTTTTTAACATTTGAGCTAGCTATTTTTTGTTATAAACCGTATATTGTGCAGCAGATGGTGGATTATATGGCAAGGAAACAAATGGATATTTCTATAGGTTTTTCCCCCGTTGTTTAGTGTAGTGCAGACTTGACCCTAAGGTATCAGAGCGCTTTACATGAGCACCAGTTGCTGTTACACAAGGACACTATCATTTACATTTGTTAGGCATAGGGAGATTAAGTGATTTGCCCAGAATCACAGGATGTTGAGCTTCATTGCCGAGACTCGTACCATATTTGATATCAACCGCCCTAGCCGCTAGGCCACACCTTCTCCCCAAGTTGAAAGTTAAAGCTACGACCATAGACTCGTGTTTTTTAAAAAAAATGCCCTGCTAATAAGGCATCATATTTTAAGCTTCTATTGTGTCTATAGATGATTCCCTTTCCCACAGCCCTGGTGCTTAGAAAGGATGACAATTTGGTATTGCTTTTTTCTTTGCAGAACGTTCGTGTTAATGACTCCAGAATGAGAAGGGAACTGTCTAAATAAGGACATAATCTGTAATTCATGTTTAGTTTCTTGATGACTGCCAAAAATGTTGAATTGGCTGTGATTATATTGCCCTTTCCTTAACCTTGCTGCTTATACAGCACAAATTGCTGAAAGACATGTTCTGTTGCATTAATGTTCACATATTTTTAGCTCGTATGTTAATCTGTTCTGTTTTTCATTCACTGTGAGGGAAGAATATATTGCTCCATTTTGTGGACAACCCCACTCAGAAACAGATTTTTAGAAGTGGGCTATACTGATACAGTCCAAGTATCAAAAAATATACTTATGTTGCTCAAGGTATCCCATAAGCACGATCAATTCAGAGGTCTGGTGATTTAAAAACGATTTCTCCTGTTTTTGTTGCAGTTTTATATAGCGCAACCTCGACCCCAAGGCATTGGAGCCCTTTACATGAGCACCAGTTACTACACAAGGACACATTCCTTTTTGGGAGGCAGGGGGATATTAAGTGATTTGCAGGGGCGGATCTAGGCTCATGGCTGCCCTGGGCAGGGAGCGTAGGTAGGGGCCCCCGGAAGAGGGGGTCTGGGCGGGGCGGAGCGCGGCGGCCAGTGAAGAGGGGGGGGGGGGGAGTCAGGGTGTTTGGAACTTGGAAGTGGAACAGAGCTGGAGGCAGCCAAATCTCTGCCAGGGGCCGCCATGCAAATATGTATCCATCCTCAGAGGATTAATATATTAAGGATATATATTGGTGTGGTGGCCCCCGGGGTTTGGCGGCCCTGTGCAGGTGCACAGCTTGCACATGCCTAATGGCCCCCCTGGTGCTCAGAATCACAGGATGCTGAGTCCATGCTCAGGATCGAGCCTGATTCCTCATCGCCAATGTCGGCAGCTCTAGCCGTGAGGCCACATCCTCTCCCCACCGGCTCCTTACTTGCTATTTTCAAATGAGCTTGGTAAAGTATCTCCTTATCACGCACTTTATTATCTGGACATGGGATCTTACATTAGTGAGGATTCTGAAATATTGTTCATGACAAATAGCTTCTGCTTTTATTTCCACAAATACTTAAAAAATTTAGAGCAAAAATAGTTTGAGGTTTTGTGCAGCAGCAGCAGCAAAGACATGAATGTCAAACAAATGCCATCTTAAGCTGTTTTATTCTACGTATATTATAACAATTGTCTTACTCGCTTTATCAGGGAACGCCAGCATGTTTTTTACTCCTCAATCCATCCATCCCTAAACTACTGGTAAATTTGTATATGTCAAATGAAACTGTGACCTGGATACAAGGAATGTCGCATGATATTCATAAAGACAAGATTGTGTGTCTTGACACTCGCTCGGTTCAATAGAAAATCGAGGTTTTGTTGAAATATCTTTCTCGAAAAGTATTGGCCTCACATTTGTTTAGCTAGTAACTCAATTCTTCTGATAAATTGAGCACTTTGTTCTGTGATTTCTTCTGTATTAAAAATATTGTCGAGTTAATTCGTTGCGAAAAAACATTGCCAGTGTTAGCTCATCACATTCCCAAGGACCGTTGCTTGCAAAACCCACGTTTACAGCTGGAAATGGGGCTACCAAAAATCCACTATACTGCAGAATTTTCTGCATTCATGAGTGGGATTAAAACGCTGCCCATCCTTATTTTCAATATATTGAATTGGGAATTCAATCCTAAATCCAACGTTTTTCAATCATACACATTTTGTGAATGTCACTACGTGATTTTTCTCTACAAAAACTCTATTTTATCATTAAAACTCTATGGAGATGGGCTTGACAATTAGCCCAGCACACTGCCTACATCTGAGATCCAACTGCAACCTGCAAATGCAGTTTGGAACATGATTCAGTCCTTTCAGCCTGCCTGCCTTTGTATAATCGAAGCAATTGAGTTGCGATAATGATCACAATATCCTTTATAGCATTTGTAAACGTCGTCCTGTTCATACTGAGAACTATGTAAACAATGCACTAGAATGCATTACAATGACATTTCTTTTTCATCTTAACTGCCAGGCACAGCAGTGACAAAGTGAAAAACACAAATTAAATTCTACAGGAATCAACACATGTTCTGGTTTCTTAAGAGGGATAAATAGGCCAAAATGTTTTTTTTTGTTTTTTTAAACATAAAGGTTGAAGAAAAGTATCATTGAGTGAAAGTATGAGTATTTAAGGATGTAACGCATCTGGATTTCAAGGTCCAGTGACAAAGGGTACCTATCATGTCTCTCAACCTACAGCGGCAAGAATTGTACATACAGAAGTGGAATCCCATGTGGTAAACTTATTTGGCCATGGGACACATCCAAGTGTTAATTTGGGGGGGTGGGGGGGGGCAAAATGTAGCCCTTGGGGACACTGCATTTGAGCAACTAAGTTTGTTGCCAGCCTTTGAGAAAAGATTTTACCCGATTAAAATATTATACTGAGATACTTAAGCCTGAATATCTCATAGCTATTATGCATTGTCGATGGTATTGAAGACAGTAAAGAGAGCTAATAAAACAAGTTCCCCAATACCACCTCTGAGCACCAATCCCTTAAATCATGCAGTACTGATACAACGACTTGTTCGGTACTCTTACTGTGATAGAAACCAGCCTGGTGGCTGTCCAAAATATAATTTGATTCTGCATAACTTTCTGGTTAAAGACAACTTTTCTACTGCTTTTCCAGATAAAAAGGGTGCACAGAAAAGGCTCAGTATTGGGGGTCTGGATGACATCCTTCAAATGGCTGATGATAAAGCTAATACCTTTCAGGTTATGTTGATAATAGTAATTTTTACATAGTCATTTTAATTGCATTCATGTTTACATCATTTACAATAAAAACGTCTGCAGTTTACAAAAGGTGTTATTTACCAGCGCTGATACAAAACAATGTAAAATGTGCATATCTGATCACCAAAGAATCACTGTTCAAATGCTTTTCACGAATGTTGCACAAAGTGAAAATACGTAAAAATATGATATGGTACTGCTTAGATTTTTAATGTCTATTTTTGATCTTCTTTTGTGTTCCTTTTCAAAACTTCTACAGCTTACCTAATGTGTACTCTTTAAACCATGCCATTTATTTGTAGTCTCTTATTTCAGAAAAAAATTGGTGTAATAACGTTACTCCTAACTACACCGTAATATCTAAGCATAAAATATGGTTGTATGATTCTCAACCCCCCTCAATTTCCCCTCAGAATACTGTCGCTTTTTATACCGCCCTTTGACTTGCATCTTGAATTTTAAGTTATTTACCCCACTACAAAGTTAAATCCATCTATATAATCTGCATCTTATTTGAGGTGAGTACACGATGTCCTAATAAGCTTCTCCTTAAATGTGATATTTTAGAATATAAAGAAAATTAATAAACCATTTTTATTGTGGGAAACTAAGCAGTAGCGGCAACTTTAGCTCTATTAAAACATTGATGGCGTGTGAATTTCATTTGATGTCAATTTCAGCCAGACTGTGCTTTAACCTCCTTTACTTAGTAGTTGCCTTCACAGGGAAAACAATTGGCATACACGTTTGCCAAATTGCCCTTACGATGATATATCGAAGCAAAGCACTATGCACTTTACCATATTATGTCATGTATATTTTCAACCTCAGAAGCGGTTCATGAGACCAATGTTCATCTATGAACAGACGCACTGTTTTATTTGCAACAACTGTGTGAGTTGGGTCTCTGTGTAGCAGTTTTAAATTTAACTCACTGTGCAATCAGGATGAGAAACCTCTATGCGGCTGTGTGATGAATGCTCCTGCTCTTATGAACTTTTGTGACGCTATGAATTGGATTTGATCCAGTTTTAATTATGTTTTTACTAATTCTATGTAGGTTTTTGATTGTATTGTATTGTGCTTTTACAGCTTGAAATCCACTGAGTTAAGATCCTTGACAGACTGACTGAATAATTCCTTTTAATCATCTCACAGTCCAGTATGCGTGCCAAGTTCTTATTGGTGAGCCACAAGCCTACCAGAACCTGCCATGCCCGTATTTGGTGGGGTGCTGTTGTGGTCCACCAGCTAATGGCTGATGGTAGTCCCCTCCCCTCATCTCCTGCTCAGGGCCTGGGATATTCCTGCAATTGCCCTACCAAACAGTCGCACATGTTTTGGAGGCAAAGTGGACTCCACAAATATGTTCTCAGCACTGGTGAGGATAGGGCGGTCCCAGCTGCATGTTGAGGCACACTGGTAATTTCAAGGATTAACAACCAGATTCATGAAAACCGAAATCTGCGAATTCTAAATTGCGATTTATACTGATTCGCAATTTAAAATTCGCAGAATGGGATTCATCAAAAACTGCGAAAAAATAAAGCGAATCGCAACCGGCCGCAAAAGGCGATAGCGATTGTCCAAAATCACAGAAAAATCGCTAAATCCGTTCAATTCCGTGTAGGAATAGCAATCTCGCAATTTGCGAGATCGCAAATTGCGAGATCGCAAAAACTGGAAGTCGCATTTCAAGCACAGTGATGAAATCACAACTGGGAAGCAGGCAGAACACTGAGGCAGAGATCAAAGCAGCACCAGTCAGAGCTCCTCTCAGAACACCTCCAGACTTGGAAACTTTTGGAAATTGGAGACTGCAGCAATGGCAGAGGATGCAGCAGCAGGGCCCAGTGACACCGGGCGCAAGCGCAAGCTAAAATTCTCAGAGCAGTAGCTAGAGCATCTAATAGATGGAGTCTGCCAAGACCACACCAAACCTTTCGGCAAGGACTCCAGGAGGGTGCCTGAGGCCGAGAAACGGCGACTGTGGCTGCGGATCCGCGCCAGAGTCAACGCAGTGGGAGTGACTCAGAGTGGAGTTGAAGACCTCAAAAAGAGGTGGTATGACCTCTGAGGTCGTGCCAAGGAGAGGGTGGCAGAGAGGCTGGGTGAGAGCCTAGCAACTGGAGGTGGAGATCCAACAGTCCCTCCCAACACCCCCCTGGAGGATCGTGTGGAGGACACACTGCAGCGTGAGGCATGTGTTGGGGTCATCCCTCTGGACTCATCCCGACCCACCCAAGACAGCCAAGGTAAGTGGCATGCGACTGCGACCCTGTCCCCTAACAATGGCCATGACCCTATAGCCTCCCACAATCAACCCCAGTCATGCAAACCATGCACATCAGGACATGCCCAATTGCATTTTGGGACATGTAGTCTGCCCACAATGTACAAAAACTCCAATGCAGCCAGACATGTCCCAATGTACACAATGCAACAGGCAGTCAGGGAATTTTAGCCAGCATGCATGTAGCAACTGCACATGTGATAGATACATGCAATTAATCTACGTCCACTTTCCATCACAGGTGGGGCAGACAACAACAGCAGCGACAGCAAGAGGCTGCAGATAGATGAAGCATCAGAGGAGCCTGAGGGTGAGTAGGAGCAAACTACCACACAACCAGCTCCATCAGGCACAGCACCATTGCCAGCTGCAAGACCACCACCAGCAGCGCCAGCTTCATCAGGCACAGCACCATTGCCAGCTGCAAGACCACCACCAGCAGCGCCGGCTCCATCAGGCACAGCACCATTGCCAGCTGCAAGACCACCACCAGCGGCACCATCAACATCCGGCGCTGCTAGACCTGCGACACAGCGCACACCCACTGTGGGCAGCCAGCACAGCAGGTATGTCAGGAAGCCGCAGCAGAGCACAGCACACACCGGCAGGAGGGCGACGGCTGTGCGTGTGCCAGGGCTCAGTATTGAGCGCCGCATGCTGCGCGTGCACCAATTGCAGGCACGACGCCAAGGTGCGATTCAACTTCAGCTGCACAACATAGGCAGAAATGTTGCCAATGTGTCCGATCTAATTGACCAGATGACAACTGCCATGAAGGCAAATACAGCGGCCATCATCAGCCAGCGCAACATCGCCCGCCGCCGCCACCGCCAGCTACTCACGCACCTCTCTGCCTACACGCGTTCCCACTACGTGATAGGGAATGCCACCTCCCAGCTGTCACATCGGTCTATGGCAATGCAGCTGCAGATGGTGCAATGCTGCGAGGACATGGCGCGTGTCCTTGAGCAGGTGACCAGTGCTGTACTGGCACTACAACCAACTGGCCCAGCCAATGGTGGTGGGGATGACACCAGCGAGGGGACCTCAAGTGTCAGCAGCCTGTCTGCCACACAGGTCGGAGTCCTACGCCGCAGCACCAGGCCCAGTGCTGGTTCACGTGCCCTGCCTGAGGAGGAGCCTGAGAGGCGACTGGGTGCCGCGCGCCAGAGGCGCACATGACATTTCAATCCATGGGCAGGGACATGCTGATGACAGAAGCATGTGTTGTTAATAACATTGAGCATTATGGCGCAATACTACTCATATGTAAATCATTACATTTATTCCTTATTATTGTGCATTCAACAATAATATTTATTGAAGCATTGAACATCTGCCTCCTGTCATTATTTCCATTGTCATGCATTTGGGAATAGTTGGGTGAGGGGAGTGGGTGCACTAGAAACAGTTCATTGTGATGTGGTGGCGCCGTCTGTGTTCTTCAGCAGGATGTTCCCCGCGAGCATGACGCGCATGTGCAGGTGGCCGGTCGTCCCCTTCCGACTCACTGCCAGAGATCTCTACAGGAATCCGGCACTTGGTAGCAATGTTGTGTAGTATTGCACACACAGCCACAATGCGGCAGCAGACATCAGGACTGTAGTACATGGCCCCACCAGTATTGGGCAGTATGCAGAATCTGCTCTTCAGTAGTCCAAATGTCCTCTCAATGCAATTCCTTGTGTGTATGTGTGCTACATTGTAACACCGTTGCTGTGGTGTAGCAGGGTTGAGGTATGGGGTGAGGAGGTATTCACGGAGAGCGTAGCCACTGTCACCTGAATGAGAGGAGCAGAGGGTGAGTGCCTGTGCAGCGCAGCTACTTTATCACTGTGTAACATTGTGGGGTGAGTGTACTTACCAAGTAGGTGTCCTTCACCAAAGTCTCCCCTGGCCAGTCATGTGTGGAGGCCGCAGTGCCGGAATATGAAGGAGTCATGTGTGCTCCCCGGGTACTGTGCCACTATGTCCGTGATGTAATTCTTTGCGTTGCACACCATCTGGATGTTGAGGGAGTGGTAGGACTTGCGGTTGCGGTACATGTATTCCGTTTCTGCTCGTGGGCAGATGTGGATGTGGGTACAGTCAATGCATCCTATCACATGTGGAAATTGGGCGACATTGTAGAATTGATGCTTGGTCTCATCCAAGTCCTGTTGGCTGGTGGGAAATTTTATGTGGTGGTGTAGCTGGGTCAGCATTGCATCTAGGAAACTCCTTAGGCAGCGGGACATGGTGGGCTGGGATATCCTTCCAGCAGCGGCAACTATCCCCTGGAAGCTTCCGGAGGCCAGAAGGTGCAGGCTGCACAATACCTGGACGTGTGTGGGCACGGCATTGGTCCGCCTTGTTGGGTGCTGCATCAGGGGGTCAAGGTCCTGAATTAGCTTGATGATCATTGGCCCATTCAGCCGGTACTTAGCGTATATTTGCTCTCTGGTTTGGCCCAGCAGGGTGACCCGCTGGCGGAATATCCTCTCCTGGATCCTACGTCTGTTCCATGCAGCTCGCTGTAGCCTTCGCCGCCTGACCACCATGTATAGTCCTGGCATTGTGAGACTCCTACTGCTGCAGCTGCATCTCCTTCAGTGTGTTTGGTCAGGCCAGCTCCTGTTATTGATTGGTAAACGGTTTTTCAAATTTTTTTTTTTTTTACTTTGATGGTGACCACCTGCTTTGGGTTGTCCTTAAATTGCGCCTCGCAAAAAGCGATTTTCGGGTTTTTCGCAATTTGCGATTTTTCTTGAATAGCGATTGCGATTTCGCAAATTTATTCGCAGAGTCCGTGGTTTCTCGCAATGTCCGATTCGCTATTGGGCTACTACCGGGATTCTGCAAATTCTATTGCGATTTCGCAATTCTGTCTTAGCGAATTCGCTGATTTTTTATTGAATACCGTTTTGGACAATTGCGATCGCAATAGCTTTTTCGCAGCTATTGTGGTCGCAATTTAGCTTCATGAATCTGGCTGCAAGTTCCCTGGGATGCATGCACACCCCAAGACAGAGAAGGAACCTCAGGAATTCCCTTGGCGATACCATATGCATACATGATAGAAAAGGTGTTTCCTTCTTGTCTAATGTGGATGCACTATGTTGGCAGAAGAATTCCCCAAATGTAATTTTTGTTGCAGGGTGCATGAACATTCAAGGGAAGGGAATTCTTGCAAATAACATTGCAGCTCCGGTCCCATGGGCCCTGGTATCACTGTTAATTCACTCGCAGATGGCGCATTTATCCAAGAGTTCTAGCAAGGGAGTCCTGAAACTCCCAAGACCTTGGTGAATCCATGAGTTTCTTTGTGATCAGGCGTCCCTGCAGAGCCACCAGGGAAAACAGGGACATTCGCCTGATGATGGCTTGTACAACCCCACTCTCCTCCAGCCATAGACCAGCCAGACCAGTAATTAAGAGTGAATACTGCCAGAAGCCATGTCAGGGGATGAAGGGGTAGTGCTGACATAAAGGGCTGTGTGGCCCATGCCTCCACTCAAGTCTGTAGATCTGCTCCATTAGTCATGGACACAGCTTTAAACACCTTTGCAAACGCAGGCGAAAAGACCCATACGTGTCTCAAATAGTGATGGATACATATCACAGTGTTACAAACCTATCAAATAGCAAGAGCGTGAGTTTTCAGGCGTTTGGCAAATATTGTATACCGTATAATCCTGTGAGTAGATCATCTTGCACCTCAATGCCAACAGAGTACAGCTTGTTAAAGGGTTGCATCCCAAGTTCTCTGCAACGCAATTGAAAAGATCTCCTTATACGTTCGATGGCTGTTTAGAGCCCGGCATATTGTTTTTCTCTTACAGTCTTTAAAAGTGATCAGACTTTCAAAATAATATTTCGATAAAAAACATATACATTTCATCATTCACTGAGCAAGCAAAGTTAGACCAAATACAATTATGCACAAAGTGCGGCTAAGGCGCTCTTAAGCCTTCCTTATCGGAAGCAATTATTATAGCCATTTAGATATTTATAATTGAAGCAGATTTCTCCATAATCCCTACAACTCTTCTAATATTCTTCTTACCAGATGCAGCAGAGATCCTCCAGAGGAAATGAGAGTATTAAGGTCAGCACCATCCTTCATCAGCCGGAGTACTGAAATTTCAAAGAGAAAATGAATTAACAGAGCCAGAAAACATCTTTTCCTTCTGATAAAATGAACGTTCGTGATTTTCATTAACATATTTAATACTAAGGAATCCTCTGTGGAGGAATTTTAGAAACTTTATAGTCAGGTCAGCATATATCACTGCATATTTCTTTTCTTTAAAAATCTTTTTATTCACAATTTTTCCATTATATGCACAACCCCCCTCTCCCCCCACCCAAAAGACCAAGATCACACCTTAAGCGAGAAAATCTTATTACAATCATAAGTCCGAAGTTAATCCCTTATAGTTCATTAGACACAGAAGGAGGCAACAAGAAAATCAGAGGTATGACCGAGATATACATTGCATTGAATATGCGCTTGAAAACAATAGAAGGGCACAAAAAATAAAGAAAAATACAACAAGCGGGAAAAAGAATAAGAGATCATAATAAATGAACGGGAACCTATGTATGTCTCGAATCCACTGCAGCAGTGGTGCCCAGATCAGCATACCCCTTCTTCTTTTGTTAGAGCCTTTATTTTTATAAATTGCCACCTCAAGGCTGCAGGTCGCAAGTAGCCTGGCCCTCCATTGTTGGAAAGCAGGTGGATTAGGTTCGAGCCAGGATGAGGCGATACATAGTCGCAAGATTGCCATAGCCACAAAAATCAGCCCCTGTATGTTTATCAGCCGTCCACTGTTCGCTACTCCCAACACAATTTCTTCTGTTGAAACATCCACTCTTGTTTGGCACACTTCTGATAGAAATTCAGATATATCTTTCATCAGGATATTAAGTGTGCTGCAGGTGGCAAACATATGTATAATATTAGCCCCGAACAATGCACACCGTGAACACGTAGTTCCCTTTTCTCTCCCCCATTTGGCGATTTTATTTGGTGTATAGTATAGGGAATTTTTTTTTATAGCATTGTGCTTGTAGCTTTATAGACATTAATGACATTTGGGCTAATTCATAGGCAAGGCAGGGGATTGTAGGCTGAACTCCCACCTTGACCTGCCAAACAGAGGACTGTTTGTCCATGTCATCTGGATAGACTGAGTTCAGGGCTTTGTATATTTCCCCAATCTTGGGTGTGTTTTTTTACAGAGATTATCGATAAGTTGATTATTCTGGAATTTGCATCGCCCACCACATTTCTTTGATAAAAAATCTCTAACCTGTAAAAACTTAAAAAAATCCCTGTGGCTAATATTATATTCAACATGTAAATCTTCAAACATCTTAAAGCTATCTGGTGTATAAAAACAGCCCAACTGCCCCACTGCGGCCAAGACCCATCTGTTTATGCAACTATCCTGGAAAATATCGGGTAGATCATTATTATGGCTCACTGGAGTATAATATGAGTATCGCCCGAGCCCCAAGAGCTTCCGCACATTACACCAAACTTTGTAAACACTCGTAATGGTTTTGAATTTAACTTTCTTAAAATAACTATCATTGGCATGCCGCCAAAGGCAGCCAGTACATTCTTCTCCCAGTATGATTTTTTGAGGGGTCGGGATCGTTTGACTGATAGCAGCATGAGAAATCAGTTTTACACAATATTTTAATACAGTGGCCCAATAATATAGTTTAAAATTAGGCAAAGCTAGCCCCCCTCTTTCCTTTGGTAAGACAATCCATCTAAGGGAACGTCGGGGTTTCTTGTATCCCCAGATAAAACTTGAAAACATGGAATCTATAGTTCTAAAAACTTGGGGAGAGAACTCGAGACACATATCCCGAAAAAAATATAAAAATCGGGGCAGAAAAAGCATCTTAATAACATTGCATCTACCACCGATAGTCAGATGTAGATTATTCAGTCGGACCAGATCTTTCTCAGTACGTGATATCAGCGGTTTCATAATATTGCTAACGATATTTTTTATTCTGGCACTTTTGTTAACACCTAAATATACAGCCTCCTCTGTCACTCTTGAGTCTCTCATCGAAATTTTGTTGTTGAGAACAATCTGGGTTTTGCTAGAGTTTAGTTTGTAGCCCAACACTAGCCCCAAACGATGCGACTCTTCTTCTATCACAAATATTGCTCTATTGGGGTCAGTGGTGACAAGCACAATGTCATCGGCATATGCTAAGATTTTAGTGTTATGATTACGTATTTGGATCAGTGGTATTGATACAAGATTATCCAGCCACCGGATGCATGGGTCAATGTATATCACGAAAAGAAGAGGGGAGCAAGGGCACCCCCTCCTGGTCCACCTCGAGATCGCAAAGTTCTCTGATAAAAGCCCATTGACTAGAACTCTAGCGCTTGGCGTGTTGTATAACCTTTGAGTAACCTTGATAAATCTATTAGTAATTCCAAAATGGGCCATTGCAGCCCATACAAATCTCCAGGAGACCCTATCAAACGCCTTCTCTGCGTCGAGCAGGATAAGCGCCATAGGGTCTCCTGTTGACTCATTATAGTTGAATAGAGAGATTACCCTTTGTGCATGGTAAATTGTGGACCTTCCTGGTATGAACCCATGTTGATAATTTGACACTATTTTGTTTATAGTTGGTGCAAGTCTAGCTGCTAAAAGTTTAGAATACATTTTAAAATCCCTGTTAATCAGTGTAATAGGGGGGTATCATCCTAATTCGAGAGGATTTTTATTCTTTTTAAAAAAAAAACACAATCTTTGCTTCTGACCACGAGGCGGGTGGGGTCCCTCCCTGAAATATAGGAATAAAGAGTTCTAGCATTATTGTTTTTAGTTGGTCTGTAAATTTTGTATAGAACTCTGTTAGGATCCCGTCCAGCCCTGCTGAGAGAGGAGAATCTCCTCCCAGTAAGGCAAATCATCCAGCATATCTTGATCTTGATCTTCCTTCTCAAATCTAATCCCTGGGATTGCATCTAGATATGAATCAGGGTCCCCCAACACCACTTCTAGTTCTGTATATAGATCTTGGTAAAATATCCTGAAAAGATTCCCTTACTTCTGATGGTTCAGATCTTAAACCTAATCTAGGATCCTGGATTTCTTTTATAATACTAGCTGATATCTCTTCTCTTGTGCGGACTGCCAACTGATGCCCAGCCAGTTCACTTAGCTCGTATACTTTCTCTATATATATCGATGCTTTGACAATGACTTTTTCAACTAATATCTCTGAAATTAGGTTTCTAGCGATAGCTACCTGAGCCAAAACGTTGTCTAGCACCTGGCCCTGTTGTACTGCTTTAATCAGTTCCTCTTCGGATTTACCCAGATTGTGTTGTAGTGTTGCCAGATGGAGTTTTCCTTCCTTGTTTGACCTAATTGAGAATTGCAGTGTCTCACCCCTTATACCCGCCTTCAGGGTGTCCAAAACTACCTCAATAGGCGCACTATCCAGGTTGTCCCCTATAAAGCCCGGAATCCATCCCCTCATATGTTGACAGTAGTTTTCACTCCTCAGTAAAGACCTCTCAAACGTCCAAGTCTTAATTGTGTGATTATTTTGAGTACATAATAAGATTAATATCAGTGGATTATGGTCCGACAATACACCCGGGCGCTTTTCTATCATACACATAGATTTCAGTGAGTTCGACATTAACAAATAGTCTGAACGTACATGTCGGGAGTGTGGATATGAAAAATACCTGAATCCAGGATCCCCTATATTAATGTGCTGTCAACCATCTATTAGCCCATGTACTATGCACATATCTTTTGAAGCCTGGAAGACTCTTGGTTTTCTACCCTGGTATTTGAATTCAGGACCGATTGCCCAATCACCTGGAAGATGTAGGTTAAAAAACCCTGCATACAATCAGGGGAAGGGGCCAGTGTGTTAGTTCATTAGAAATGTCAATCAGCATCTCTGGTTCGTCGCAGACATTACCATAATGGTGCAAGGTTTCATCTTGTTTAACCCATTATTGTACTGGCTCTCAGCAATTGCCCATCTACCGAATTTATCAGCCAGCACTCTGCTGGATTGTAGCCCCTCCCCCTTTTGCTAAGATCGCCACCCCCTTTGTTCGGAAACCCTGTGTTGCAGCAATGATAAGTTTATACCCCAACGTTTTGAGCAAATATTGCTGAGAGCCTTCAATATGTGTCTCCTGCATACAAATGATGTTAGCTTCCATTTGTTACAGCCCCACCGCGACCTTCTGTCTTTTCTTAATATCGTTAAGGCCACAGATATAAAGCAAGACCATTTTTAGCTTTGCCATGCTATCATTAGAGCTGTTGCCGGTTGCCTAGTCCCTTCCCCATTCTCCTGATCATTATCTATGTTTGTATGCGCCCCCAAACAATGTCTTTTCCACCCCTCCTATACTCGTGATCGCTTGGTCTTGACCACCCCTCCCTCCCCCCACCCCCTCGTATTTATGGCCGCCAGGCTCAATCCTGAGCCTGTGGGATGGCGTCTACCGACTTCACCCATTATCCGCAGCCCTCTTACCTCCACTTTAGGCTAACAATATTCATGCATCCCTGATGGATGAAAGAGCAAGCAGAGAAAAAAAAAGAAAAAAGGTAGACTTAACAGAAGTGCCTCAAAAAAAAGAAAAAAAGGGAAAAATATCATAGACGAAGCATACATCATTATCAGTGTCATTGCAATTGTCATCACAAAAAATCACTTTAAGCCATACAAAGGAACAGCCCAAAAGAGAGATTTTTTTTTCATCTATTGCTCCCAGCACCGCTCCTTGCACCCCTGGTTTGACTCGCGATAATATCTTTCAGTGCCTGTTCCGCCTGTATCTCTGAGGTAAAAAACCAAGCGGTCAATTAGGATGGCGGATGGATCGCCACCGCCATGCAGGCCGTGGCTATCCATCCGCCATCCTAGCCCATCCGCCACCTATTTTCCCCCGCCATATTACAATGGCGGGGGGGACCGTGGCGGAGAGAAAGTCCGTCCGCTGCTTTTCCACTGCGGTTGCGTTGTGACCGCGGCGGAAAAGGTCTAATATGGTGGCGGTGTCTATCAGACACCGCCAGCCATATAAGGATGGCCAAAAGCAGATGCCTTTCCGTGGCGGTAATGCCACCACAGCAAAGCATACAGACTTTGCTTTGGGGGCCCGTTGCGGGCCCCCAGGGTGAAGGTGAGGGTGCACATGGGGGTACCTATGGTACCCCCCTGCATTTGCTTGCACAAAGTGGCATGCACCGCGCAGTGCCTGCCGCTTTGTGCATGCAAATGCAAAGCATGCATTTTTAACTTTGCTGCGGGTGCTGCTTCAAGCAGCACCCGCCGCAATATTAAAGATACGAGATGTGACCGCCAGGGTGGCGGTCACATACTAATTGCTATGGAGGGAACGCCGCTGCCCCTGAGTCCCTATTACCACTTGCTACAGCAGAAGCATCCGCTTTCTTTTGGAAAACGCTAGTGAGGACAGTCTGTTTCTTCCCCCCAACTACGGAATGACCACTAGTGGGGAGAGATTTATTATTATTTAAATTATTATTTAAAATTTTATATAGCGCGCAGTTACCCTTGGGCATCCCAGCACTTATCCAGACACCATCAGATAGTAAAAACGGCCAGATTAATGCACTCAAGCAGGAAACAGATAGGTTTTAAGACATTTTCAAAAACGTAGTGTACACCGCTCGGCGCGTAATTTTAAAGGGTGCGAGTTCCACAGTTTTGCCGTGTTAACTGAGAATCTTCTCCGGCCAGTGCGGGCCTTTTTAACTCTGGGGACTAAAAGAAGGTGTTTTTGGTCGGAGCGCAACGTTCTGCTCGCTTTATATGGGACCGCTAAGTTCTTCAGTATAGGAGGGCCTTTCCCCAGAAGAATTTTATGGGCTGTACAAAGTGCTTTAAATATGACTCTCTCCCGCACTGGAAGCCAGTGCAGCGCCTTTAGGGCAGGTCTGGCTGACTGCGTCCTAGGAATGTCCATGAGCAGCCTTGCCGCCGCATTTTGGACCTGCTGAAGTTTCTTAAGAGTGGATTCAGGAGTGCCCAAACAAATGGCATTACTGTAATCCAATCTGGATGTAATCAGGCCCTGAATCAGCAGCTTCCTAGATGTTCCAGGTAGAAGAGGGAAAATGTTACGGACAGACCGTAACAGGGCAAAGCACACTCCTGCAGTTTTCTTAGCTTGGGTCCGAAATGACAAGTCTTGCTCTAACCAGACTCCCAAGCTCTTGATCACCTCTTTAGGGTCCGGAAGGTCTCCCATACAACTCGGCCAGCTGGTCAAGGGGAGAAAAGGAGTTTTGCTCCCTAACAGCATTATTTCCGTCTTTGAGCCATTCAGCTTAAGAGCTGATTCTTCCATCCAAGTGTGAACGTCCGACAGGCAGGAGTGCAGTATGTCAGGATTCTCAGCCAGTTGGGATAGAGAGACCACCGACTGCGTGTCATCCGCATAACTGACGATTTTGATGTCATACGGGGCAACTATGTCTTCCAGGGGGGCCATGTATACATTAAATAATGTTGGGCTGAGGGAGGAGCCCTGTGGCACTCCACACTGGAGGGGGATCGATTTAGATCGCTCACCGCCTTCCCAGACCTGGTATGTTCGTCCGGTAAGAAATGACCTCAGCCACTGCATGGCAACCCCAGACACCCCAACCTCTGCCAGCCGCTGAATCAACACCCGATGATTCACGGTGTCAAACGCCGCACTGAGGTCCAGGAGGATCACTGCCACTGACCCTCCTGAATCCAGAATGCATCTAGTTTCGTCAACGACCGCCAAGAGGGCCGTGTCGGTACCCTGACCTGGACGGAATCCGGTTTGCGAAACTAGAAGCAATCCGTTGGACTCCAAAAAGCCTGACAGTTGTTTATTAACCAGCCTTTCAGCAATTTTGCCGAGTCCCGGCAACAGAGAAATGGGCCTAAAGTTTGCCAGGTCGGAAGTATCCAAATTAGGCTTCTTTAAAAGTGCCTTTACCACAGCTGTTTTCCAGCTTGGTGGCACCAAGCCCTGGGCAAAGGAGGCGTTCATTAACCCTTTCGCTGCGGCGGCTATTCCGCCGCAGCGCTAAAGGGGAGGGGCGGCCGCATGGCGGCCGCATGCTGGTGACAGAACTACTCCGTCACCAGCCGCAGTTGAGCTGTGCTGGTGACGGAGCAGTTCCGTCATGACCCGCCCCGCTCAATACAACTGCCTTGCAGGCGCGAAATCAGCGCCGCGCAGGCGCGGCGGCCGGGCCATGACGGAACCGCTCCATCATCAGCACAGCCCAACCGTAGCTGATGATGGAGCGGTTCCGTCATCAGCAGGGGAGGGGTTAAGTCTGTAACGGGAGCCACGATGGAAGCTGCTACTTGTTTAAGGAACTTCATGGGGACCGGGTCCATGGGAGAGCCACTTTTCAGGGATGCCAAAGCTTTCGAGACTTCAGCCACTGATACTGGGCCAAAAGTGTCTAGATGGGTGGCTGTCTCACTAGCCTGTGTTCCTATGTACAATTTACCATTGTCCTGAGGCAGCAAGGGCTGAGGCAGGGTATTTAAAATCTTCTAAATTTTTGTGTGGAAGAACTCTGCTTGCTCCGTACATTTCTGTTTGTCATAAGTGACTACAGGCTCGGGAACTTTGAGAAGTTCTTTAACCACTTTAAAACTCTCTATAGAGGAGCTAGAGGCAGATTTTATGCGCTCTTCAAAGAATTGGGCTTTTGCCTGTCGCAGAGCAGACTTATAGCCCCTCATCGCGACACGATATTCGTCTCTCCTGGATATCTCCCATTTCTTCCTCCACAACCTCTCCAGCTTTTCACAACCCTTCCTAAGGGAGCGAAGCTCGACAGAGTACCAAGGAGCAGATCCTATTCTTTTTTGTCCCTCTTTTGCACTCTCTTTTTCGGAATGAGGGCGTCTAGAGAAGCGGACAGCCAGTAGTTATTATTAGCATCTCTCTTGATTGGGTCCGACTCACAGGGAAGGGGCATGTCTTCCAACTTAGAGGTCCAGTCATTAATCGATAATCTGGACCAGGCTCTGTCCACCAAGAAAGCCTGCTTGGCACTTATGGGCCGTGAGTCGACTTGCCAGAGTGCTGATACCAAGAAATGGTCAGACCACGGGAGGGGATAGGCAGGCCTAACCATAAAACGGGGAATGTTGGAGAACATTGGGTCAAGTAAGTGTCCCTTTTCGTGTGTGGCCCCGGAATTGATTAAGACCAGCTCACATGCTTTCAAATCGCTCTGAAGATCTTGGGCTGCTAGATCAGCAGGGTCATCGAAATGGAGATTGAGATCTCCAAGCACTATGAAATTAGCCGTGGATGAGGCCAAGATCATCACTGATTCCATTAGGGAACTCGCAAAGTTACCCACACCGCCCGGGGGCCGGTAAATCAGTAAACCTGATAGAGAAACTGTAGGAGATATCCGCAAAGCGAAATAGCAGCTCTCACAGTCCAAGATTGAACCATTCTGAGCCCTACATACAAAAGAGCCCTATATAGAATCGCAAGGCCACCCCCTCCCCCCTCAGGTCTATCAAGATGATAGACAAGAAAGCCCGGCGGAAGGGCTTGCACGATGTCGGCATCGGAACTGGGAGTTATCCAAGTTTCCGTCAGAAACAAGATATCTAAGTCTAAATCTTGTAAAAGTAGGTTGACTTCTGCTGAGTGCCGTGGGAGAGATCTGCAGTTCAGTAGACCTACCGCCAAGGTGTTCTTACCTTTATCGGAGAGAATGGTCTCGCTCAACCTGGCGACTGTAGGGGGAGTAGGGCCTTTATAAGCTGGCTCACAACTGACGATATTCGTGTGACGTAATGATATAAGCTCATCTCGGTCGTATACCCGCCTCAAAGCAGATTTTTTGAGCAGAGTGCCAGGTCCTAGGCCCGTCTGGGCCCGGACGGGCACAGACGGGCTGGACTCTGGCGTGACTCCGGCGCTGAGACGGCGCTTCCGCTGCGCGTCACCGCTGCGCGTCTCCATCGTAGCTTTAAGTAGGGACCGCGCCTCGTGTGAATAAACACTAAAGCGCTCCCGAGAATGGCGCCTGCTGAACGTCCCGATACTACCCCCAAGATGGCGGCGGTCGAGGATTTAGCAGCATTGTCATGCAGGTTTCTGCCAGCCTTACCGGAATTCCAGCTGGGTTTCGATTTCGATATGTCCTTTTTTCTCTCTGTTTTCCCCGTCTTCTCATCAGGCTTAGCCCCAAGTTGCTGTGGAGTCGCCGAGGGTGGGGCACAGTGGAGCGAGCTTTGCTCGGTGCTCCGCCGCGCGCTGCCATTGCCTGCCTCGTATGTGCTTCCTCCTTTGTCTTGGCCTCAGGGTTGCTAGGCGACCCACCGCTGGCCCCGTTCACATCAATCTTGCTTTTGCCGGCGAGCGCGGTGAGAGGCAGCCGAGCCAGCGTCTCCCAGGGAGAGAAGCAATCCTTGCTGCAGTGGCGATCAACCTGTATAATCTCTGCGCCTACGGTCCACTGGGGCCAACATCGGTTACTGGGGCGCATTTCAACGGATGAGCATTCCTCTGAGGATCTGAGCGCTGCGGAGGTGAGTGCTGAGGTCTCACTCAGCCACCATCTTGGCCCACCTCATTGCATATTTCTATGTGGAAACCCTTTACTGCGGAACATCTGACGATTGCAGAAATCAACAAAAATGGCAACATTCGCTCAAGGAACAATGTTTCAATATAAAAAGTTCAGTTTAGAAAAACCTAAACAATCCTTTGAGTTAGTCAGTTAAACTGATGTTCATTTAACTCTCACTTACTGTTACCCCACACTCTTTGAAGCTCTTATGAAGCATCAGAGAGGAGGACATGAAGACCCAGATTTACCTCTCACACAATGCAGAGCAACACTCAAAGTTTTCGCTCTGCATTGCGTGGAAGCTAGAGAGCAGGAAGTGTCTTACCTACACAGATATGGGACTCTCCTCCCCTCTCCCTAGGGCCGGAGCACAATCAGGCAGCTGAGCGTCACACACACACACAACTCTGCACCTTGGTGCAAGGGTGTTTGCATGAGTACACATATGCTTTGTACTGTAAGGGTTCCCGTTGAGTATAAAATACTAAGGCTAGACAATCTGTAAAACCTTTCCCACCGTGTATATATGCAGTACAGTGCAACACTCATGCAATGTTGTAAAAGAAAGGAGAGAGAAAAGTATTTATCCTTTTAACACATGCTTTCAAGTGGTGTTATTTTTTGGCTCTAACTCCTGTCTGCTATTGTTAGTAGATAAGGTTGTGCATCATGGGTGGTTGCATGGGAATCCCCATATACCAGCCCTGCAATGCTCCTTTGAGTAAGAGTAACGCTATACTGGTTGTGCTGGTTTGCATTTCTTTTTCTTACATAGCAAAAGAAATACCAATTTGCATTCACTTGTAAATCCCAAAAAGGACTTTGCGTCAGGTCTGCACTAAAAAAGAAATGTAAACCCGCAACAGAGACCTTTGTAAATCTATGATGAAGTATTTTCAGGTCTGAAGAAGAAACTTAAAAAATAACGGACTAAATCTAAAGGCTGCCTTAAAAAGGAAATGCACATGGGGGGCTGTTTTCGATTATTATTCAGATGATTGCAATGTCTCTGGTCTTTAGTATGGCACTTTAGTTGGTTAGATAGATGAGCAGTTCACCCAATTGAATAAAAAATAGTTTTAAGCGGTGCCATTCACCTAAGCACCGAATACTAATGCTACCAGGACCAGATTACCGAACCAAAAGCCCCCTGGCAAAATGCAAAAACTAGCCTCACTACATTCATCACCTTGCGCTACCTCCTTTCCATCCATCCAATTTCTCGCTTCTTCTCTCCTCTCTCTCCAGATCCCTGTTTCCCAAACTGTGAGTCCAAACAATAAATAAATATGCCTTCATATTCTGAGTTTATCTTGTCGCATTTGCGATGCTTCAAAGACAGAGGACAACACTCAGGATATGAGTAGAAAAGTGCCCCTTTTTGTGTGGTTACACCCCACTTTTTGCCTGACATCTGATGCAATCTGACTTGATGTGCGCTGGGTCCCTACCAACGAGGTTCCCAGGGCCTATGTTCTTTCCCGAAACTGTACCTTTGTACCCATAATTGTCACATCCCGGGCCACAGGTAAGCCCTTTGTAAAAGGTACCATGGGTACCAAGGACACTGTGCCCAGGGAAGGACTCTAAGAGCTGCAACACATACTGTGCCACCCTTAGAGGCCCTGTACTTTAACACCCATGCCCTGCCATTACACGCTGCATGTTTTGGTGCAGAGAAAAGTGAAGAGTCGAAATAGCACACATCCCTCATCAATAAGTATTTCAAGTCAAGAATTACCTGAAAAACTTGTGTGCGCTGCTGAATATGTTTAACATACAAAATATCTTCGTGTATACACAAACAAAAAATGTTTACAACTTTTTCACAATGTTTTCCAGTAAAAGATTATAAATTTCACATATTTAATATTAGTGTGACATAAATCAATCACAAAAATTCATATTCACGGTTGTGACATACATTTTTCAAATAAATATAACATGGCCACATCACATTATATTTGATTTTTGTTTTTTCTTCATCTTTAATTCCACATTGTTGTTTGTGCTGCCCTGTGCATTTTGGGACACACAGTCACTTCCCCAGGGGTCCCTATATTGCAATCATTCCAAAACAAACAAAAATGTATCACAACAATTCATCAGCTTACTGCCTCCCCAGGGGGACCAAAACACAACACAACTCCTGTGCAACTGTTGAGTTCACCATGGTGCAACTTAATGATGTGCTCATGCTTAGCCCAACATGTAAACTCACCTATGGCTTCTTGCGTGCCTCATGCATAATACTCTAGAGATGTGTTCACTAGGTGAAGCTACCTGCTATACCAACAAAAAAAGGGGTGGAAAAGCCACCATAACCACACTATAACAGCGCCTCTCACCTTCCTCAGGGTGCATCACAGTACTCAAATATACTCACAAAGAATGCAGAAAAGGCTGTGTCCTGAAACAACAACATTGTCTAGTTATTCAAAAGAACAACACAATGTCAGCTCAATGCTCATGTGTGAAACATATTTAGAAACTATTAACATACCTCGGATGATCAACTTTAAGAAATGCTGCATCAGCATCTTTACAGGTCGAAATTGTTCTACTCAACCCAACTACACCTAAGCACCCCTTTTTAGAAAACCGAAAGTATCATCAGCTACCTGTGCCCAATATGTGTGCCATGCCTACAACCCACTGCCTTAGGACGAGGTAAGTCACCCCTCTAGCAGTCATCCCTCATTGTCAAGTTATTCAAAAGAATAACACAATGTCAACTGAATGCTCTTGTGTGAAACATATTAAGAAATTATTAGCGTACCTTGGATGATCAACTTAAAAAAATTCTGCATCAGCGTCTTTACAGGTCACAATTATTCTCCTCCACCTGACTGCACCCAAGCATCACTGTTTAGAAAACCAAAG
Source organism: Lissotriton vulgaris (assembly GCF_964263255.1). NCBI lineage: Eukaryota > Metazoa > Chordata > Amphibia > Caudata > Salamandridae > Lissotriton > Lissotriton vulgaris. The sequence goes on from NC_141696.1 coordinate 382,003,187, forward strand.
TATCATTAGTTATCTGTGCCCAATATGTGTGCCATTCCTACAACCCACTGCCTTGGGTATAGCTAAGTCACCCATCTCGCAGGGTACATTAGCCCTCAGGTGAAGGTACAGTGGCATAAGCCCTGTACCCCTACAGTGTCCAAATCCATTCTTAAACATTGTAGGTGTAATAAAGCCATAAAGAGAATATGGTCTGAGAGTTGATCATTACACACTCCACAGCTCCATAATGGCTTTACTAAACACTGAGAAGCTTGGAATCAAACATCTCAGCACATTAAACACACACAGATGACAGTGTGGGATTTAATGCACAATGCACTCAGAGGGCATCTTCGAGATGCCCTCTGAAAATCAACCAGCCCTGGTGTGGTTCCTGAAAGACTGCCCACCATTTGCCACAACCAGACAGGTTTTTGGACCCCTGGGTAGAGAGCTTCTGCTCTCTGGGTCCAGAGACAAAGCCCATTGTGGGCAGTGGTGTCATGCCTCCTCCCCCAGGATTGACTTGGCCCACGAAGGGGAAGCTTTAAGGCTGGCTACATTTGGAAGTTGTCCCTGACTTTTGCTGACCCCAGCAATTGGCTCCCACTGGTTCTGTCCCCCAATTTGGGCAGGAGAATCGGTGGGAAAACCAAGCTACGAAGAGCGATGTGCCCACCTTTGCCAAGGTGAAACACACATCACCAGTCCCCTACATCTTGAAGATGAGGGGACCCAGCCAAATAGGTAGAGGCTCACACCACCCTCCCACTGTAGGGTGGCATAATAGGGGGCGTACCCACCCCATGGAAGGGACCCATTACACAATTTACACACTCCTTTAAACACCCCCTATATCTAGTATTTAGAGACAACCCTGATCCTTTCCTCTTCAGATTCGAGGAAGAAAGACGAAGGATCTAAGAGCTGTGCTGACCTAGAGAGAAGACTACACCTACTGCTCTGGCCCAAGCCCTACCAGCATGTCCTGACTACGACCTTCCTGCAGCGAAGAAACTGGCATATTCAGAAGACCCCAGAGCCTGGAGGGCCTACCCTACACTCACTTTACAGACTCTGTCTTCCGTGAGCACCGGATTTGCTCAACAAGGACTCCAAGACCAGAATCCGGATTCCTGCGACTCAGCGATTCTATACCACTCTGTATCCACAGCCCGAGTTCAAGTAGCCCAACACCATGAGGAGGTCTCCCCAGTGCCCCTGACCTGGGATCTGGTGATCCCTTGAGCTTCAAGATAACGCCTGCCACCTCAACCTAAAGGGTCCACCGACTGCGACTGGAGTTGGTAAGAAGACCCTCACGCCAAAAGACACCCTGTACCTGAAGCCCCGCTGCCTTGGGTGGCCCAACAGATGATGTCCAGGCAGCCCCCAAGAACCTAACTTACCTCTCCAGCTTGTGGTCACCTTTAAGAAGTCTCCCTGCCCAAGCCTGCAGCAACTTTGCCAAAACAAATGTCTCCACTGAGAAGCACAGGCTCCCCGATGGTGTGTTGGCACCCTGCACCCGGCCGCCCAAGTGTCGTTGGTGGTGCAGCTTCTGTACTGGTTGTTGGCCCCTGCAGTGCTGACCTTAACCCCGCGCGCCTTCCTCCCACACCGAGTGGCCTGCTGATAAGCAGTCCCAGATTTAAGGCCTGCTTAGCCCCATTGGCTAACATTTGGGCTCCTGCACTCCTGCTGGTGGTGCAACTTGAGTGCCAACCTAGACCTTGACCTAGACCTAGACCTTGGGGAACCTAGCAAAACATCAAATAATGTTCAGTAGATAATTTTTCATTTAGTGCTTTTTCTTTTAACAAGGAGTACTTTACCATAAATACACTTAATTATTATGAACAGAATTACAATTATTCACAAAATAGAATGAGGAAATTGGAGTACCTCTCAAGAGGCCTTGCAAATTATGTGGGTACAAAATATCTACTCAAAAGGTGGTCACAGGCTAGACCTTGAACCATTTGTACCCAAGCAGACCCTAACAGCTACAACTAAAATACTGCTACAAGTGTCTGTAGCAAACTACACATTCACATTCAAAAGTAAGGCATACTGTCTTTGTCAAGGGTGCTCATAATTTTAAAATCAGGTCTCTCACAATACACCTTCTTTTGTAAAGTGTAAGCCTATTGATTTTATGACAACTCTTACACTACCCAGTCATTATAAGAAAAGGTAGAAATGTTGTATTAAATACACTTTCAACATCAAAAATGAACATTTCAACAAAGTTCATAATCTGTGTTGGACCATGCCCTCTCAGTAGATTCACCCCTAAACATTTTGCCTGTTTCCCTCCACTTTTTTGCTGAGTGTGATTTTTTAGCCATAGTTCTCTGTGCACTTTACCACTGCAAACCAGTGCTAAAGTGCTTGTTCTCTCTCCTTTAAACATAATTTAATTGTTTGATGGCTGATGCCATACCTGCATCAGCCACGCTCCTCCTGGAACATGGCTGGATTCAGCATTGGTCGGCAGTTTCTCGGGATAGGCTTTTCGGGACAAGCTGGGCTTCTCAATTAAGTCGGCTTGGGTTCTGGACTCTCGCCGCTCCATAGATTCCTCTTCTGCAGTCTCAGGATGGCATCTCGCCAGTATCCAACGACGTTCTGGAATTGAGAGCGAGTTCCTCCTTTCTGGGACATCCTTTGTACTTGTTTGCTTTTCTTCTGCTGGGTACATTCCGGATGTATTCCCTATGTCAAGGGGGATTGGCTTGGCGACTCCTCCATCAAGGGTTTCATGAATGGAACTAACATCCGCTCCATCCCGTCAGCAGAAGCCCTCAAAAAAACCCTCATGAAGAGGCAGGTATGTCAGCGATTGATAATATGGCTTGAAAAAGAAAGAAGGTAAAGCATAAAGGGAAATGGTTCTTCTTGCAGGTCATGTTTGTTATCCATGTGGGCAGATTCTGATAATTTGTGACATGAGGAGAGTACCTTATCATCAAGGCACCATCTCTAAGAAACTTTGACACAAGCAGGAAGACTATTTTGACCCCTGATGCAAGTGGAAAGGGCTTAGGTGCATCATTGTTTCAGATAGCGTAAGGACAAGATAAAATTAAGCTTTAGCGTGTTGTTGGGCCATTGGTCATTTTAAGTTTTTCTTATGGGGTTTGCCTTTTACACTTCATACAGAACACAAACCCCTGGTGTACATCTTTTCAACCAAAGGGAGAGAGATTACCACTTCTTGTATTTGTAAGTGACTCATTGATATGGAAGGATACACCTTCAAAATTGAGTATGTGCCTGGAAATAGAAATCTTGTTGCTGATTGTCTCTCTAGGTTGCCGTGCGAAGGGGAAAATGGTATTGGCAAAAATTTTGTTGATCTGGTGGGGTTAGTGGAGGTCCCCGGAATCTCAAGAGAAAACTAGGAAGAATGCATGGATAAAGATCAGTTTCTTAGATAATTGAAGGAGAGAACTGTCCAGGGTTGGCCTGTTAAACCTGGTAATCTGGATGATGACATAAAGGATTTCTGGGCCATACACCATGAATAAAGCATAGTCAAGAAACAGGTTATGAGAGGGGAGAGACTAGTACCCCGCCAAAGACCTATGGGACAGGATAACAGAGCTAGCTCACGAAGGCCACTTGTCGAGGATTCTTACAAAATCCAAGGTCGGAGCCACATGGACATTGACATGATAGTGGCAGCTTAAGATAAGGATTGCCTAATATGTGCTATGAGTGATAAAATTAAATATTCTAGTGAGGCCCCGTTGTCGCCTGTAACAGTACCTACTAAACCTTGGGACAAACTTGGTCTTGATATTATTGGTCCATTGAAGGTTACCAAGTGGGCAGGAAAATTCATGCTGGGTCTTGTGGATTACAATTCTCATTGGATTATGACCAGGGTGGTGGGGAATATCAATACCACGTCTCTGATCAATGTCCTTATGTCTGATGTCCGATAAATGTCATTTCTGACAGAAGGGGTGCCAAGCACCATTATAACAGACAATGGTGTTCAGTTTACCTCGGAGGAAATGTGTAAATTCCTAGAAAAGAGGACTATATAACATCTAAAGACTGCATTATATTGTCCCAGGGCCAATGGCTTGGTGGAATGGGCCAATCGCATGATCAAGAACTGTTTGTAACTGGCATTTGTGTCTGGTCTACCCACAGACAAAGTCCTTCAAGACATGCTTTGGTCATATCACATTACACCTAATGTGATTACCCAAGTGTCCCCTTTCTTGACACTCAAGGGCAGGCTACCGGGAACAAAAATGTCACCTGCTTGGGGGTAGTGAACCAAAATGGATAGGCAGAGAGGAAATTAATAAACAGGTGAGGGTGCATAAAGAAGAGTACAGGAAAAGATATAACGCAAAACATGGTACCAAGGAAGCGGACTGGAAGGTGGGCAATGAAAATTATTACTGTTAAGAAAGATTTAGTGGTACTAGAGGATGAGGGAGAACATGGAGTATGGACAGTGTAACGCAATGTCACTCACAATTGGAAAGAGTAGCCCCTGTAGGCTGTTCTGATGATAGTGTGGCTCATGGTGGTATCCCAAGGAATGTTAGACTTCGCAATGCCACTAAGTGTCGCAATGACTACAGTTTTAAATAATACTGGGGTTAAGCAACCTAGTACTGTATGCTCTTGGCCTCTACAATCCATACTTTGTGGGAGCCATCTTCCAAATGGCTTCAAACTAAAGATACCCAATATCTTATTCCAGGGCAATTATAGACAAAACTTGATTGCAAAATGTATAACAATTTCCAACATTTCCTCTCAAAGCAACCAATATGACACAAAGACTTAGCCCCATAACTTAGAGAAGTGCAAAATGGTACTGCTGCTTGAAAGATCCGGTCAATGTAGATTAATAAGTGGTAACCATAGCTATATGCCATTCTCAGAAGGACATTGGCTACTGCACTACTTTTTAAAATGTACTTTAGATATGAGTAACCCACTTCAGAGCAGTATTGATTGTTACCCCCAGGGACTTAAAAAGTCGACTACTTCCAGTCTTATATCCTTGATTGAGAAATATTTCTTTCCTTTGTGAGAATATTTCCCATTTATGAGGTCACAATCCATGGTTAATAATTCAGTAATTAGAAATGGTATTTAGGGGAGGTTTATATATTGGTGGTAGTGCTACTCCATCACAAAGGAGATTAAGGATCCTTATCGCCAAGATAATGGTATGACTGTTTGATTTACATGTGGGTGGACCATTGGTTTAATTCGAAGAGACTGCTCCTTATCCACCATGGTTAGACACCTCCAATGGCCTGATTGAGTGAGAGCAGTCAGAGATTGGCTATATGTCTGTCTGTCCAATTATAATGGGCGACATAACACTGCTTTTTACTGTTTATCCTCTCAAGACAAACCACTGCGACGAGGAGCTATTGGAGATGACTGCCACGGTTTTAGGATTTTCTTTTTAATAAGAAAAAGAAAACTGTTTGGTGCAAGGCTCCATCAAGTTGACGTATCCCTGCATCAAACAGTGAAATGAATTGATAGGAACCATCCTGACAGTGTATTCTTCTAATATTTCATAAATGAGTGCCAGCTTGGTTGTCATTTATAAATCTGGAGGCTGGGACCTATCTCAGGGCAATGGAGGAATGTGGTGTGTCACCCTGGCAAAACAACAGTATGAGGGCCAATAAGTATATTGGGCTCTTAGTCCTCACATTCTATTTAATTGCAGATACATGTTTGAGATTCATAGCTATCATGTATGCCAAGTAAAAGAGAGAAAGGTAGATTCTGGAAGTGATACTGTTGAAGAATAGATTATAATTCACTTTGTAAACAGTATGCATCTTATGACGGAAAAGTATGAGACGAGGAGTAATCATTCAGTTTAAAATGTGTTTATATGAAAAACATACATCTTTATTGTGCCAATATGTGATCTTTTTGCTACTCTACAGTGCGGGTATGTCAAGATCCCAGAATGCTGTGCATAGCTCTACTACTAGGGACCAAACACAAAAGTGTGTCAAAATGCAGTTAGGTATTAGAAGCGAAGAGTGTAGTAAAGTATGCAGTCCTGTCCTGACATGATGAGGATAAGTAAATCTGGTTCATTAGTAGAGATGGGGAGCTTGTCACTCTACATATCCTCCATCACCAAATTAAATATCCTGAGCCTCAATTCCACCATCATGAAGAACCTCATGTGCCACTGACCCACCACAATGTTTATTGGGCCTACCACATAGCATTACCTTTGTCTCACTAAACAACAACATATCAGAACTACCCAAAGCCAGCACAGGCTCCATGCGGATCCTTCAAGAACCTCATGATAGACATAATCAGATACAACTTGCCATCCCTGGCAGTTGCATCTGTCACAGGTGTGTAATCACTGCTATAGGATATCAGCTGCACATTCCAGATACATGCAGTTGTACAAGACATGCTAGAGTTAAGAAAAATCAAGATTCATACCTTTACACCAAGATATAATCAGGAGCACTGTAACAGCAAAAATGATATTGGACCTTAACAATGGAAGTTGAGCTGAACATATTAGCCATGTGACCCTTCATTCCTAAAAGATCCCCACAGTGCTCACAGGAGGTCATCACATAGTTCAAAGACACCTAGCACAAGACCATTAAAGCAAGACCTCCAACAACAGAAGTACAACTTTCAAACAAGTTAAATATTGGGTGAAACCTGGCCAAACTCAATCTGGAAAAAAAGCACAGTACTTAATTTCTCCATAATGATTCCACCTGCAATATAACTTCAGCAACTTCTTCGCTTCCAACTGTCTTGCTAACCTATCCCTGAAGTTCAGGATGTTTACAGATCATATCCTTCAATCAGCATTAGTGAAGGAGAATTAAGGACAAGCATTGCCACCTAGACATAGACATCGATCCTGCACCCCTAGAAGAAACCAAATATAGATTTCAATGGCCCCTCAAATTAATGCATAGTCTTGAGCCTACACTTCATGTCAAATATCGACAAGAAGGCCATTGTAAACATGATGAAGAGCAACGTCCTACTGAAAGAATCAGTCTGAATGCAGAACAAACTTCACCTAAGGGATAACCACCATCCAAGTGGCTATTGACACTTTTATGATCTTTGACAAAAAATGACCCCTGACTCATTGACATTCTTGGCCATTCTGCACTCTTCAAGATTGTCGAGCATCAGGCCCTATTTGATACCTTAACATCAAGAATGTTTTTCAATTACAACTTCCTCGCATTTTGTATGTCAGAATATTACTTGCAAAAATATTGTCTGCTAGAAAAATTGTGTCCTACAAATCATTTACAAAAATATCATCTAATTGGGAATATTCATATCCACTCCAAAGGGATGATATTAAACATATGATATTTATGTCATATAATATTCTAGTATTGATATCCTGGCACCTTATCTCGTGGGGTGGTTTGATTTGTACTTTACAAAGACAGACCACCTGGCTCAGAAGTGCCTCCCATAATCCGTCCTGATAGTTATAATACGTGATGTCCAACAAGACCCCACCCTATTAGTAGTATTCTTTCGCTTGTAGATCCAGTCCATGTGTGTCCACCATCCAATAACTACTCAGTATTCTACTAGTCTCCCTTTATTTTGTACTATATTTTGTTTCTTTATAGCCAGGTGTGTGGCACATAAACCACTATACATACATAAATAAATAGATACACAAGACAGAACCAGACTTCAGAATATTTGTCCCGGCATTGGTCCTAATATCAACAAGGTGTTGGAGCAGCAATCCTTTCCCTCACTGCTCTTCACTCAAACATCTAGTACCTTCCTAAAGGCTTCCACGCGATCCACCCGGGTCTGTTGGGATAGCTTTTGATTGTCCCTGAACTTCTGTTTGTACTTCTCTGGGGTTAAACCAAACTTCCTGATTAGGGCCTTCTTCATGGGGTAATACCTCATCCTGTCACTCCCCACTAGGGCCAGTAGAGTGTCCCTCCCCTCACTAGGGATATGCCTCGACAGACTAGCTCCCCAATTCTCCTCATGCACCTTCTGCAACTGTAAAGCAATTTCATAGACGTCAAACCATCTGTCTGTGTTGTTTCCCACAACAGAGTCAGACACCGGACCTTTGGGTATGTGGGTCCTCCTGTCAGAGGTCACTGAATAATTGCTGCCACCATCCCTGCTGGGCTCAGTCCACTCAGTTTTTGGGCCAATATGAGTTTCCCCTCCTCCATGGCACTCTTTTCTGTCTCAGCCTCCCCGTTCTCCATTGTGAGCTTGGTGAGCTCAAAATTCAACTTTCTCTCCTCCCTCCTGTCCTCCACCTCATCTGGGGAAAGGCCTCTGGATGATACACTGCTCCCTGCCCTGGGTGGAATCACTGATCTTGCAGGGGACGGGCCTCATGTCCCATATGTAGCCTCAGATTCTCCAGTTCTCCGTTTCTCATCCTCCTCCTCTGGGGTTAGAGCTGCTGCAACCCAAAATTCTACCCAGGCCTTCAGCACCTTTTGCAGCCCCACCTGCCTGCTGAAATATTTAGTAGAAAGCTCAAACTCCTTGCTGTACTTCTTGAGCTGGCCAACAGTATAACTCTACAGCTTGGCCAGATCAAAATCCATTTTTGCAGGTTCAGGTGCCTGTGTAGGTGCAGATGTAGAACCTCCAGTAAGAGACATGATTTTATGAAATGCCAATCAGGGAGATCAAAATGCCAAAAATCCAATTCGCAGAACCGAAGATAAAAAATGTAAAGACTATCTGAAAATATAATGCTTAAAAGTATAAAGTGCCTACTGAGGACATCTGGGCCCGCTTGGCCAGGGTAAATCCAAAAGTTCAGGCCGAGGGCAATGGAGCCTGGGTCGGATACTTATCCCTCTGAAAAAATACCTTTGGATGTAGGAAGCATTGACGGTTGAATACCCGAAGCTAGAAGCAGAGGAGGCAATTTGTAGGTGTTGATCCCTTTGGATGCAGGTGATGCATTGGTTACGATCCACACCATTGGAGATGGGTCATCGTGAACCCTTTACAATTAAGGAGATGAATTGTTGTTGAGCCGCGCAGCCATTGACGCAATGACTTTTCCCTCAGCGGCGATGCTTCAGTGTCGAGGGGAGTCGTGTCGGTTCTGACCAGTGGAACGTCACCAATGGTGAATTTTGCATAAAACCCACTTCCAAGGGCCTAGGCCTGGATTAGCACCCTTAGAGTCACTTTGGTTCTGCGGATGTAACCTTTCTAAAAGTGCTATTTTAAGTTTTACAGCTGACTTTACCATGTTATGATTTTAAATTGTGAGTCAAGAGACACCAAATTCAAATTATTTATCTTTTTCCAATTGAAAACACTTATTAAAATATAATAAGGTAATATCAATGTTAACCTATGGGAGAGTCGGGCCTTGCAGTAGTAGAAACCAAATGTAACAATTTTTCACTACCGGGATATGTAAAACTTAAAAGTAAATGCCCTACTTTTTAAATACACTGTCCCCTGCCCATAGAACTGTCTAAGGCCTACTTAGGGGTGAATCATATGTATTAAAAAAGAAGGTTTGGGTCTGGCAAGAGGATTAACTTGCCAGGTCAACATGGCAGCTTAAAACTGCACACAAAAGCTCTGCAATGGCAGGCATGAGACATGTTTAAAGGGTTACTGAAGTGGGTGGCACAATCAGTGCTGCAGGCCCACTATTAGTATTTAATTTACAGGGCCTGGGCACACATAGTCCACTTTACCTGGGATTTATAAGTACATTAAATATACCAATTGTGGATAAGCCAAATGTCACCTTGTTGTAGGGAAAGAGCACTTTCACTTTAGTACTGGTCATTGGGGAAAAGTGCCCAGAGTTCTAAAGCTAGCAAAAATGAAGTCAGCAGAACATAAGGTCAGAGGGCAAAATGTCTGGGGAAACCACAACACAGATGCCAGGTCTCACAAATAAGCAGGAGTAACAAAAACAAAGAGGCACCAGTTGATGTTTTAAAGAAAAACACATATTAGCAAAGACAATAGGTCTGGTTTATAGCACAAACTGCTGAGATGCCTTCATCCATGCAATCCACTCATGCATTTAGTCCCTCATTGTTTATGCAGTCACTCATTCTTGTACTCATGCATCATTTCTTGAACTCATTGACTTATTCTTTATTTCACCCACTCACCCATTACCAATACAATACACTTTCGCTAGTCAATGAACCACTTCCTTTCAATTGTGTACCATGCCTATTGACATTGTCAATGCTTGTTTAAATTGCATTTTTTCTTGTTCTTTTCTTGTTTTCTGATATTCATATATCACTTCATATGCTTAAATGTTAAAGGCTGACAGGACTGGTTAATCTCATTTACTCTGGATCAATGCCAGAGTGTCAATGAAGGTAGTATTGGTGGCCCATGCCACATGGTACCCTGAGGCCATTCCTATAAGATCGGTAACTGTATCCATGGTGGCCTGGACACTGATGGGGATTGTTACCCATGTGGGTTTCCCCAGGAGGTTGGGGTCTGACAGAGACACCAACTGCACGCCTGGGTACACAAAGTCAATGTGGGTTGAATATGGGGGAACCCACACATTCTCTATGCCATAGCACCCACAGACCAAAGGGCTTGTTAAAAGATTCACCAAGAACTTCAAGGGCATGATTATGGGCCATCAAAGCCCTTGAGGTGTAATTGGGAGTCCTCTTTCCATGCCTACTGTTTGCATACCTGGAAGTGCCTCAGAACAGAGTGGTGTTCAGTCCCTTTGAACCTCTGTTTTGCCACCCTTTGAGTTGTCCTCTTGGTCTTGTGAAGAAACATTGGGAGTAAGTTCCCAGAAACCCCCCATGTTGTAGAGAGCTACAGGATGGTCCACCAGTCATAGATGAAGTTCTTCTGGAAAGAGGCCACTGAGAATCCGGAGCCCAGCCAGGAAGTCATGAAGCACTGTTACGATCAGAAGGCAACTCTGGTAAAGCATCATCCTGGCCAAAAGGTATGGGTGATAGAGCATGTGGAGCACTGGACCTTGAAGGACTAGTGGGCCAGGCCCTATGAGATGAAGAAAAGGGGAGATCGCCTACTTGGTGTACCTCAAGACATCTAAAAACCCCTTAAGGGTTCTGCATATGAACTGCCTCAAGCCTCACTTTGAGAGGTCGGAAGTCATTATGTTCTTAGTGACAGATGGAGGTGAGGAGGAGGAGAGCAAATCTCTACCATATCTCCTATCTTCCAACGTGAAAGACAGGTCAGTGGAGGGTGTAATCCTCTTCCCCACACTTAACCAGAACAGGAGGGAGAGTGTTGTCAGTTGCTGGGATGATTCTCCCAGATTTTCTCACTAACCCGAGGCTCACTGACTGATGTACGCATGATATTAACACAGGGTACAGCATGCTATCAAGGATAAGCTCTGCAAGTTGTCTGACAAAGTTAGAGCCCACATCAAGGACGAGGGTTCCAAGATGTTGGATTTGGGGATGATTGAGACCTCCTGTAGTCCCCAGTCCAGTCCAGTGGTACAAGTACCCAAGGCTGCCCTACAGGTCACCTCCACAGAAATGAGGATCTGTGTGGATTACAGGGGTCTTAATGCAGTCAACAAGACCAGTTAGTGCTCATAGTTTCCTCAAAACTGATGAGCTCATTGATTGGTTGGGGGGCTGCCAAGTTCATGAGTATGTTTGATCTGACATCAGGACCCTGCCGAATACTCTAACTGATGGGGCCAAGTAGAGGGCAGCATTCTCCACTCCACAGGGCCACCACCACTTCTGGGTTGAAGATTGCCTCTTTCACCTTCCAGAGGCTGGCCAACCAGGTCCTGGCTAGGATAAAAAACTTATGTGCAGCCTACTTGGATGTCAATGCTGTTTATATCTCCAGGTGGGATGATCACCTGCACTAACTCCAGGAAGTTCTTCAGGCCCTACAAAGAGTAGACCTGGCGATAAAGACCAGTAAGTGCCATTTTTTTAATATGTGTCAGGTTTCCTTATTGATTGTGGGTTTCATTTGTTGACTATGTGGGTGAAACAAGTACTTAACACTCCCCTCTGATAAGCATAAGGCTGCTTGACCACACTACCACATATTGAGTACCTTGTCATTGCTAGAACATGTGTCTGTTCACTAGTAAGGGATACCTGGACTCTCTGCACAGTACACCTCATTTTGGTAGACTATATAGAGAGCCAACTTCCGACACATCTCAAAACAAGGAATGAACATCACGGTGGAACATCACCTTGAAACTCACCATGCCAAAGATGATGGTCATTACAGGTATTTCTGCCTTAGCAATGAAAATCCCATGGGGATGGGTAGTTCTTCCAGCCTTCTGCTGGAAAAGACAATTGTTAGAAATTACCATCTTTTGCATGGCATTCCCCCAGAGTTATACCTTTTGTTTTTGAACTTATTTTTGTTGGCCAGAAGACTCTGTGCACTTTACTCCGATCAACCAGCGGAAAGGTGTTTGTGCACTCCATTTTTAACATGGCAAAAGTGGCATACACCTGATTGGCACCATTAATTTAACTGTAAGTCCCTAGTATTTGGTACCACCTGAACCAAGGGCCTTCAAATTAAAGGTTACTAGTGGACTGCAACACTCACCGTTCCACCCATTCAAGTAGTACCGTAAAACATTAATCCAGGCCTGCCACTGCAGCCTGGATGTGAAGCGGCCAAATAATGCTTCTGCCAGGCCTCAACCTTCCTTTTTAATGCTTGAAATCAACTGTACATTAGGCCTTAAATTCTGACTGGGCAGGGTGAATCACATTTTTTTTAAAGTAGGATATATACAAATGTTTTACATGACTTTTCAGTGAAAATCCGCCAAAGCTGGTTTTCACTTATGCAAGGACAAATGCTCCCATAGATTATCACTTGTTTACAATATTACATATGATAAGTGCTAAATCCAGTTAGGAAGTAGCTAGATAAATGGCTCTAGATTATTTTGATAGTAATTTAAAATCCAACGTAATGATCAAGTCAGATGTTATATTACTATTTTCTAAATGAAACCTGTAGAAAGTTGTCATGTTCCCTCATAAAACCAACAGATTTTCCTGCCAATATCCAGCTGTCTCCTGACCCCTGACGGCTCCATTACTATGAGAAGTGTATTGCTCACAGATTGTGGGGAGGAGGGATTCTTCTGTTGAAAGCATGGACTGGGGACTGTGCCACGCCCGGTCTTGTGCTTCGAAGAATGCATATCTTGTCACTGGTAGATGAATTTCACACCCAGGCCTGCCTTCCTTTTGTCTCCTTAGTCAAACTGGCTACACACTCAGAGGGAGAGGAGGAACTGACCAGAACAGGTGTAGGGGATGGATAAAGCCTTGCCTTCCACACACAGGCTGGCATATAGCTTAAAAGTGCACCCCACACACCTCTCCTCAGAACCCTTCTGGAAGAATCAGAATAAAGATGGCCCTGAAAAACCTGTAGGAAGACTGGACTCGTTTGCCTTGAAACCAGGACCCCAGAAGTGACTCCGAGGGTCAGTTGGCTGACCTCCTGTTCTAGATACGGGGACTCAACAAGCTTTCAGATGTATTTTTCTGCCTTCCAGTTGAACAGTCCCAGCTGGACTTGACCTGATTCTCTCTGCTGGAATCTCTGGGAGTGAGTCCTGACCACCAAGTACTGCCCCCAAGGCCTGGGCCCTTGGTTTTGGTGTAGTGTGCTTCCGAGTGTAAGCTTCACTAGATTCAATGCAAAGTGCTGATTCATTGTTGTACTAGAAAATCTGACAAAGAAGTTCCCATCAAGCAAGGGCACTGACATTCATATCTCTTGGCCACTCACAAATCGATCACTCACTGCCTGTCCGGGCCTGTTCATCCAAAAGAACCTGCTTATCCACCTTCATTTTGCATGGGTTGATAGCAGCGCTCGGATATACAGGAGGAAACAAAAACAAAGCTGCAACTCAAACTTTAATAGTCACATATACAATACCCAGCATATCTCTGAAATTTCAAACTATCAAAAGCTTATTGAATCAAACCAGCAACATCCAAAATACTAAATCTATATATCCACAGCTGTAGACTTCACAATGAAGAACAGCATCTCTTGCCCTCCCTGCAAGTGGACTGTGATCACAGTAGTTTATCTGCTGAATGGTTGCATTTCCTCAAGTGAGGCAAAGCTGCACTGCTTTTTGGTGACTATTTCTTATGAGTGTTAAGATTTTCTTTTTTACATTTCAATTTTAATATTTTCAAAGAGTTTCACCCAAACACTGCTGTGAATGGCCAGAGGCCTTCTGCAGTGGTGGTTAGCGACGATAGGGGTAAAGCATAGGGCTTGGATGTAGGACTGGCCATGGGCCCAAACTCTGATAATTGTAGGCAGTGTACACTGGGGGTTTCCCATCCTCAGAGAGTGGGAGGCTCCTACAACAGGCCATGCACAGTGGGGGTTGGACATGCACAGAGAGTGAAATGTTCCTGGGACCAACGCAGCTATGTGCTGTGGAGATTAGCCTTGCACAGTGGGGAAGCCTATATAAAGCAAGTGTTAGCTGCCAGCTGAAGGAAGAATGCAAGTTCTGGCCAGAGACCAAACCCTAGATGCAACCCTGATGAACACAGTTGATGGACATGCACTGTGGAAGATGGGTACTAGCAAAGTGTTGGTCGCAAGTTCTGGCCTTCAATTACAATCTCCAGCCAACTCCTGCTTCACAAGTCTAGAGATCATGAGCTCTAGAAGTTGGCTGTACACAGCAGGTTGGGTTCAGGCCCTGCAGCCAATCCCTAATGTGCACTGCTAAAATGTGTGAATAGGGATGTTTAGCAATAAACAAGAGTAGCTAATTTTTGGATTGATCGGATTTATTCTGCCTCTATAGGGGGCAGGGAAGGATCCATTTAATGCACAGCTCCTGAATAGCAGCCAAAATCTTACTCCCAATGCATTTTGAAGCATCTTTAATTGCTCTTCGTCAGGGGAAGCTATTTCAATCAAATAAAGCAAAACCCATGTTAGTCCTCCATTTTTTCCTTCAACATATTAATCAGAACTTGCATACTGTGAACATAACCTACGTTTTCTACACTTTTATATAAATAATTCACACATTGATAGACCCACAATGCCCTTCTACCAAAGTCAGAAGTATTGCTGAAAGCGGTAACCTCCCCCTCTCCAACCTCGATGTCGAGCCTGCCAAAACTGCTTTCACGTTATGACATAAAATCTTAACATCCCCAGTGAATTTGACATATCCTGAACATTTCAACAACAACTCTGGGAAGGATCCATTTAATGCACAGCTCCCTGCATGTAAGGGGAATTAAAACTAAAATGATGGCTTTGTGAGTTTTAAGAAGGTTCAGATTTTCCTCCCCTTCCGTAACTACCGCAATATTGACTAACGCCAAGCTCACCTTAAGTTCTCGGCCCAGGACTCCCAAAATGGTTTTACCCACTTTGAGCCAAAAGATCTGGATCGAGGGACACTGCCAGAACATTTGAACATCGTTCGCCTCACACTTAGGACACTTCTTTACTGCCCAATTTCCCATCTTCAATAGTTTCCCTGGTGTCCAGTAGGCCATATGGACAGTAAAAAGATGGTTCTTCCTCAGTGGAGCAGATTTCACGTTTGACCATATGTGAGACATAGATACTTGCCATATTGATTCAAGATCCTGGTCTGGCACTTCCCTCCTCCAAATCTCCATTGGCACATTATGTCTTTCTTACTCAGCCTGGATTAACATCCAGTACCATTGTGCGACTTCTTTCCGCAGAAGGGGTCGTAAGAGTATCCTAGCCTCCAGTTCCGGATTCCCTCTACCATCTTTGCCCAGGGTGTTTGCCCAGCTTGCCAGTTGATAATATTTAGGTTTACAGACCGAGTCTCCGGTGATCTCCGACAGTCGCTGCCAAGAGATTAGCTTAGTATATTCTAGAAGCTGTCCCCAGTGATAGATACTGCACTCTCGCAAAGGGGTTGCTAATGAATCCAGAAGGCAATCGGGGGTAACAGGGGAATCCCAGATGGGGGCAGAGTTGCTATAATACGGTATTTGTAGATAGAGTCTTACTTGATGTCAGGTCTTGGCTGCGCCTAGGAGGGTCTTTAAACTAACTTTAAAAAAATGGGGGTGACCAAATTTGAGAAGGAAAGATTCTGCGTGTGCAGGAGAGTCTGCAATAAGAGGCCCAAAGAGCGGGGACAGACAGGCGCTACCCAATAGAAGCTGACGAAAATTCTTAAGATGGAAGGCACAGTAGTATTGATAAAGATGTGGAGCAGCAATACCGCCATGTTATTTATTTCTTTGTAGCTTCTTCCAGGAGATTCTAGGGCTTTTATTTTCCCAGATAAAGCTAGTAAACTCCCCTTGCACTATCTTGAACTAAACGTTCTTAAATTCTAATGAGATAGCGTTAAACAAAAAAGTGAACTTCGGATTTCGGGTTACTAAGCTCGTTAAGCGGACAACATTTTGGGAACTGTGGGATGACAGGTTTAAGACACACATTATCAATATAATCCCCTAGTTTTGAAATATTCCCTTAGCACTCTTTCCTTTTTTTCCCTTTTCTCCTGTTTTGTCTTCTCTCCTTTTTTTCTCGTTTCTTTCTGTTTACATCCGAGAAATCCATGGTTCAATGATTAGCAATATGCTAAACAAGCCGCATTGGTCTTTTCCGGGGCTACCTACTTGCTACCTACTTGGACCTGTTCAGAGGAGTCAGTTCTTTTTGACCGAGCAGGAGGCCTTTTGGCTAACTCGGAATGCTCACTACATTCCCTCCTTGATGAGAGATCGGGTACTCCTTGTCATAGTCGAAAAGATCTTCTTTGACATCCTAATATATTCTGACAAATTAGGACAAAACAAAATACAAAATAAACAAAAGCTGATTAGAAAACATATTTTCCTCCTGTTGTGAAAAAAAACATGCAGATAATGGACAGAGGCCAGGGTCTACAGCCAACCAGAATGCATGTAAATGTAGCCGTTGCACACCTGTTTGACATTATTTCTTCCCGTTTGTCATTTTCTTCCTTATTTCGCGTGCAGTCAAGGACCATGCCTCGCCTCATTGCACGGTGTTATAGAATCAATAAAAATGCAGCTTAACTATGTCGCAAACCCATTTGCACTGCTTCGAAAAAATGCTTTACAAGCTTTTCAACTTTAAGTTCATTTTATTTGAAATCTTCATTGGTTATCCGGTTTGACTCAATTAATCACGATAACGCTGTCCAAATATCCACAAGCTTCACACAAAATAATTGTGCCCATCCATACCTCTTATTACATTGCGTTAGGACATTTCATTCATGAAAAGCAGCCAAAATCTTATTCCCAATGCATTTTGAGCATCTTTAATTGCTCTTCGTCGGGGGGAGCTATTTCAATAAAATAAAGCAAAACCCATGTTAGTCCTCCATTTTTTCCTTCAACATATTAATCAGACCTTGCATACTGTGAACATAACCTACGTTTTCTACACTTTTAAATAAATAATTCACACATTGATAAACCCACAATGCCCTTCTACCAAAGTCGAAAGTATTGCTGATCGCGGTAACCTCCCCCTCTCTAACCTCGATGTCGAACCTGCCAAAACTGCGCTCACGTTATTACATAAACTCTAAACATCCCCAGTGAATTTGACATATCCTGAACATTTCAACAACAACTCTGTACTCCAAATTCAGCAATACTTTCGACTGTGGTAGAAGGGCATTGTGGGTTTATCAATGTGTGAATTATTTATTTAAAAGGGTAGAAAACATAGGTTATGTTCACAGTATGCAAGGTCTGATTAATATGTTGGAGGAAAAAATGGAGGACTAACATGGGTTTTACTTTATTTTATTGAAATAGCTCACCCTGAGGAAGAGCAATTAAAGATGCTCGAAATGTATTTGGAATACGATTTTGGCTGCTATTCATGAATGAAATGTCCTGCTGCAATGTAATAAGAGGCCTGGATGGGCAAAATTATTTTGTGTGAAGCTTGTGGATACTTGGATAGCTTTATCGTGATTAATTGAGTCAAATCGGATAACTTATGAAGATTTCAAATAAAATGAATTTAAAGTTGAAAAGCATGTAGCATTTTTCCGAAGCAGTGTGAATGGTTTTGCGGCATAGTTATGCTGCATTTTTATTGATTCTACAGCCAACCTGCAATTTAAAATGGATGGCGCAAGAGGCAGGAGGTCGGAACTTCCGTCCCAGCTTTTGATGTATTACTGGAATCCTAATTGGACCCTAAGAGTCATTTATGAAAACTTCCCAATAAGGCTTAAATCAATAGTGCCTTATCACGTATTCAAAACTGTATAAGTTTCTAAAACAAGGCCTACAGAGATGCCCTGGCTTTCACTAGAAAACAATTGATCCTTCTTTCTCTACAATACCTCTTTCAGGATTGTGGTGCGACCTGGCAACTGGGCCAGAATAAATCATTTTCTCTAGTCCTGAAGAAGGCACGTTGTGATGTTTACATGAACACACTTTTTCGATTTGGTTGAAACATCTATGTTACAAAATAGGTGTTCTGTGACTTTACCCGACATATGGATGAATAAGGAATGGCGACATATGTTTGTGGATATGTAAATTGTAAACGGACACCCAGAGTGAGTTCTCCTTCTTCGTTTCTGTGTATGTTGCACAAAGTCACGTACTCTGTTATGTGTTAAAACACAATTTTATGACAGTCCTAATATATGTCGTCCATGTTGATGAACAGTCCTGTGTATTTTCCTTTTCTGTGATTTGATAGCTATGTCATTTTAAGATATATGAAGAATGAATATATCTTGATAAGTATGTAAACCTAAGTGTGTCAGCATCAAGTTAATTTTTGTCCTTTCATTTTTGTACATCTGAATATAAATATTATTCTATGCATTGGCATTTCTGATGCAACCGACAAACAATAGATATTAGAAAAGAAATGTTACATTTCCCTACAGAACCAATTGTTCATATATACTACATGTATGGCTTCTGGCTGCTCACAACAGTGTTTGGCTACCCAAAAAGAGTGGGACGATTATTGTGGCCAACCCCTGCTACACACTGCCATGGGTAATGTGCAGTGGATATTGGCTGACACTTGAGAGTGGATGAAAGGCTTAGTAGAGGCCAGGTCTTATTACAAATTCGTACTGCAGGTGTCTTTTAAACAAGCACAACAAGGGTGAGTCAGCTATGGTAGGCACAGTGCAGGCTCTGCATCCATCCCAACTGTGCGCTGCCACAAGCCTTCCACAGTAGGGGTTGGCTGCCCAAATAGGATAGGATGATCCTGTGGTTCACCACCGATGTGTATGGCCTTCGGCTGTGTACTGTGAAAGGTGGGTGCAAGTCAAAGGTAGGGCTCCAAACTCGGCTGGAGGCCAGGTCCTATGGCCAAGCCAAGTGTAGGTGGTTGCAGCCATTTGCAGGGATGCTCTTGTAATCAACCCCCACTGAACACAACCGGAGGTTATATGTATTGTGGGTGGCTGCCAATAGAGGATGGGTGTAAAGTTTGGCTAAAGGCAATGATCTACCAGCAAGCTTCATTGCTGATAGCCACATGCAGCAAGGAACGGCATCAGCAAAGGGTGGGACACAGGGCCTGGTCTCTGCCCAAGTCATCCAGAGAAGGTGGGGTGCTCCTCTGACCAACACCCTTTATGCATGGCCAGAAGCCATGGGCAGGGAGGGTTGACCACGCAAAGACAGTCAGGTGCAGTGCCTGGCTGGAAGCCAGGCCCTGCGGAGATGTTATGTTATAATATTGAAGTTTATAGAGCGCCTGGTTACACTGGCCCAGTGTGTCCCCGCGCTAAGGTGAAAGCCATGCACCAAAGCCACAACAGAAAAACCCAAATGACACACTAGATTAACCTACGGGGAATAGAAAGGTCTTCAGACTTTTACGAAAGATGGATTCGGATTCCTCCAGTCTGAGATTCTGAGGAAGGGTGTTTCCACAGCCGGGCCGCCACATATCGAAACGAGCGGCCACCCATCCTAGCTCTTCTGATCTTAGGGATGTGCACCATCCCTCTCCCACTTGATCTAAGCAGTCGAGTAGGTGCATAGGGATTAAGAAGGTTGTGTAAATACACAGGACCCCTTTTCTATAGGATCTGGTGGCTTACACACATAGCCTTAAATTTCACTCTCTCCCTAATAGGAAGCCAGTGAAGGGAAGCAAGGGCTTTCTTAGCAGACTCTCTCCTGGTTAACATAAGAACAAGTCTTGCCGCTGCATTCTGGATAACCTGCAATCTCCGTATGCACTTGTCAGTTGCGCCCAAATACAGGGGATTGCAGTAGTCCAGGCTCAAGATCACCAGGGCATGCACCATGATCTTTCTGGATGCAATGGAGAGAAAATTTAGGGTCTTCCATAGACCTCGCAGGATGCCAAAACAAGCACCTGTCACCTGCCTGGTCTGATATTCTAAGGACAGTTTGTTATCCACCCATATGCCAAGGTTTTTTGCTTGTTCACATGGTGTCAGGGTAGGGCCCAACGTCTGAGGCCACCATGCCGATGTCCAGATTGATGGAGCCTTCCCTATTATCAGTACCTCGGTCTTTGTACCATTGAGCTTTAGACAACTTCT
This sequence comes from Lissotriton vulgaris, assembly GCF_964263255.1. Taxonomy (NCBI): domain Eukaryota; kingdom Metazoa; phylum Chordata; class Amphibia; order Caudata; family Salamandridae; genus Lissotriton; species Lissotriton vulgaris. The sequence goes on from NC_141696.1 coordinate 382,023,792, forward strand.
TGCCATCCACTCGGCCAGTTCTTGCATGCACAACATAAAGCTGACGGCCGCATCAGACCGGGCCTGAGTCAGGGACAGGGTATTAATCCCAAACTTATCCGCTACTTTTGCCAGGGGGGGCGACAAAAATTGAACAAAGTAAGACTCAGGGTAGAACCCTGAGGCACCCCCTGCATCAGCTTGATGTTCCTCGAATAGTGGGCCCCTTGCATAACTTGGAAGCTGCGCTCAGTCAGAAAAGATTCCAGCCATTTCAGAGCCCCATCAACAACAACACCTCTCTTCAAAGCTCGCAGCAAACTATGGTGGATGACAGTATCAAACGCGGCACTTAGGTCTATGAAAATTGGTGCAGCTGTTTGTCAGTCGTCCACGTGCTTCCGAATGATCTCAATGGAATGCAATAGTGCCGACTCAGTGGAATGGAGGGCAGGGAAGCCGGACTGCGAGGATGTGAAGCAGGCCGTTCTTGCTTATGTGCTCTGTCAGCTGTGTATTCACAATCTTCTCGGCTACCTTGGCAAAATAGGGAAGTAAAGAGATGAGTCGCTGGCTGTCTAGTTGCTCCATATTGATATGGGGCTTTTTTGCAGAGGAAGCACCACTGCCTCATTCCATCTATTAGGCACCATTCCTGGGCTAAAAGAGAGGCTGATAAGATGTCTAATAAAGGGCTCTAAAGTATCCAGCCTCCCTCTAAGCACCCTCCGGGTCCCTGGATCCTTGGGTGATCCCGTTTTAATAGTACTTGCTATCTGTATGAGACTTTCAGGTGCAGGCACCAGAAATCCATGGAGATTTGTATTATGGGAGCATCCACTTGTTCCCCCTCCCCTTCCACGCTAACGTGATCAGAGGAATAAATCTGTTCATTCTTAGCCGCAAAATACTCTGCAATCTGATTGCATTATTTCTCGGATCCTACGGCGGGAGGAGTAATCGATGCCAGGGAGGAAATTTCTTTAAAAACCTTAAAAAGCTCCTAAGTGGAATTTTCGGCAGTTTGGATTCTCTCCTTGAAATAAATTGATTTTGCCTTCTTAATAAGCGAATGAAAGGACTTAATGCAGCTTTTATACTCCTCTTCCACAAGGGTGGAGAAATATTTTCTCCATCGTCTTTCAAGACGCTTGCACCCTGTTTTGGCTGTCCTAAGTTCTTCCCCGAGCCAAGGGGCAGATTTACGTTTTGTTGAGGACACCTTATTAGACCAGGGTGCCGTACAATCAAGAGCGTAAGTAATGCGCTTCGCTAAGGCTTTGCACGTCTGGTTTACATCTAAACCAGAGGGAGGTGCATCTCTCATAAGGGCCTGGTTAAAAGCCTCCTGGGAGAAGCTAACCCACTTCCTGCTTTTAAAACCTATTTTAGCTTCCTCCTTTGCTTTGGGGGTCGGGAGTTGTATGGTAAAAGGAATCCAAAAGTGGTCTGGCCACGGCACCGGACAGGGGGATTCAACCACCAGAGCATCCTAGTTGGCAAAAATGGGATCGAGTAGATGTCCCTGCCTGTGTGTGGAGGTTTCCAACTGTAGTGTTAGTTGAAGTGTCGCTAAATCCTGGCACAGCTCTTGTGCCCCCTGAGTTAAGTGCATCATCCAGGTGCAAATTCAGGTCTCCCAATACCAATAGTTTATCATACCTTAGAGCCGGTTGCACCAGATAATCAATTAAACTACAGGAAAAACTGCTGTGGGGCCCTGGAGGTCGATAGTCCAATAAGCCTTTAATAACATAGTTAGTGGCCGTTTTAAGAGTAAATTGTCCTGATTCACTGTCCTCAATTGCAACTGGCTCAAAAGAGCCTTGTATAAAGTGTTTGTGTATGATAGCAATGCCCCCTCCTCTGCCCGATAGTCTATCCAGTCTCATTATCCCATATCCTGCAGGAAGGGCCTCCAGTATATCCAGATATCCTGCGGCCTACCTCTGCTGCCCATGCCTGCAAGTTATACTCAGCAAGGATTTGTCATCCATGAAGTGTGTACCCTGAGGTCAACCACACTGCACATTCTATTACTCTCTGGCACATTTTCATGTACCTTTTCTCTCGTTCACTATTTCACTCACTCATTACTCCTATAATCCATCACTCTCAGTTACTCTTTTTCACAAACAAAACTAACAACATAAATTGTTATATTGTTTTAAACCATTGAAGTTCCTTCAAAGAATAATGTTTTTGTGTGTTTTAGAGACTTTTAATCTTTTCAATTTTTATTTTGTTTGCTGCTAAGAAATCAAAAATGCAGCACACCCTGTGGAGTAGAAACACTTGATTTTGTAATGCTTCTGCACTTTGCTGTCCACAAGAAACTACAGTATTGCAGACCAAGCAGCGCAGGTCCACTATGGCAAAGCAGGGATCCATTTAACCTTGCATCTGCTGCTGGACACAGTCTGGCATCCATCCACCGGGAATAATGGTTTATTGCAATACTATCAAAGATGTTGATGGTACCTAAGCGACCTTATTTCTCTTTTCATTATTGATCTGCAGTTCATAGCAAGCATTAAGCTGCTTGTGCATCAAAAATATGCCAGTGTTGTACTTGGCTCAGCTGCCCCTGCTCAGTTTTTATGGCACAACACACATGTGTGGAGGTACGTTTTTTCTCATCCAGTGGTATAGTAGAACTTTTTCACACAATTGATTATTTTGGCTATTTAGCACCCAGCAGCACTTGGAACCAAAGTTTTGGTTCCCTAATACTGCAACTCCAACACGGTTTAGAATGTAGAAAGTTTTAAATGTACCACTACAATTTTGAATTTCCATTAGAAAACCCTTGCTCTCTAACAATAAGTATTGTATTGTATTGTAATTGCATTTGTATACCGCTTACTACCCCTGATGAGGCATCGAATCGCTTTTTCGGCAAGTAGCACGCTACTCCGGGACCCATAGAGGATTACTGTTGAATTAGTATATTGAAACATGCATACAATTTTAAGTGGTGGATATGTTAGTCAGTTATTTGGATTTGGAAGGATAGCAGAAGGATAGAAGAGGAAAGAAGGTTTGTATTTATAATACATTTATTTATGTATTTTTAATAAATATCAAATTATTTTCTAATCAAACTCAAATTTGAAAAACATTATTTGATTCACGGTTCCTTTTTTCAAGTTTTCAACACTTGGGAAGGAAGTTCCGCATTTCTGATTATTTGTCAGCCACAAACCCAGAGATGGTGTTACAGCAAAAGGGAACAGCAAAAAAAATGTAAGGGATCATCTGATTGGTTAAACACTCCACATTATGCTGACAACACCGAGTTGGTGATTGCATTCTACAAAAAAAGGTGCACCAATTTGTTCAAATTCAAAGAGGACATCTCTCCAATTGCAGACTGGATGGCGGTTGAACCTCGTGGTAATTTGCGAAAATGTGTTAAAATGCTCTAATTTGCATTTCAAAACACTGTCATGTTACAGACACACATGTCCTTAGGACATGTGTGTTTGAAACATGCACTTCAAAATACATTTCAGGGGTGCAGGGGTGGTCCAAAGGACCCCCCCTGCACCCATGGAATGCATCAACATTTTGCGAATTCTAATTTGCGAATTCGCAATTCCCATTCATTCCTATGGGCCTTTTGGCCCATAGGAATCAATGGGAATTGGGAATTGGGAAATCGCAAATTGGAATTCGCATAATATTTGCGATTCGGTAAAAATTGCGATTTTTACTGAATCGCAAATTTTATGCACTTTCATTCATGCATCCCGTTTTGCGATTCCTTATTTGCGATTCGGTAAAAATCGCAAATTAGGAATCGCAAAACCGGACTTTGATGCATGTGGCTGCTTGTTCAGAGGGCCTAAGTGGGTCCCTGTAGCTGGCCTGCACTGTTGGCCACATGACTGGGTGTCTCTGACAGTTGGGCTCTATGTGTTACTCCTAGACATCCACATGCTTAGTTGTTCATAGATGGGCCATCACTGGCAAGAAGGGAAGTCGGAGCTGGACACAGCCCTACTTGCACTTGAATAGGCTGTGTCCTGTCTCCACATACATGGCTACATACCCCCTTAGTTGGTCCGATGCCAGGGCTGGGAAGGCAGGATACCTGGGATTTCAAAGGGAAACCTCTAGAAGCTTCTTTCACATTCCAGAGGAAAAGGACAAGGTATAAATATGGACCTCAGACACCACCTCTTCAATATACTTCTGGACCTGAGAGTACTCTCCCAGGAAGGACTACTGTGCTGCTGTGCTGCTGAAAGGACTGCCACTCTACTGGACTGCTGCCCTATTGTGCTGACCTGCTGCCTGCTGCCCTCTTGCCTGGGTCTGAAGGACTGGTCCTGCATCTGTTGAACTTAGGACCCCAAAGTGACAACAAGGACTAGTTAGATGCCCTCTTGACTAGAGCCTCAGGGCCAGAATGCTTCCTGAACCCAGTCCATAGACTCTGCCACCTGTGAGTCTAACCTGCCAAGTGGTGTCACCCCACTCCAGGACCTTTGGAAGTGGGCCTAATTTGCTCTGACAGCCTCTGTGGATCAAACTGAACTGATGCATCTCCTTTGCTCCAAAGACCCGCATCGCAGTCGGTTGCCTTATAAGAACAGCCACTGCATGATACTTCCTCCACACAGGCGCTCGCATCCTTCATCCACGGCAGCCTATGCTTCCTCCATGCAGGCCCTTGCATCCTTCATCCACGGCAGCCTCAATGTCTATGCTGGACTCCACCTCGCAGCTCCTCGGAACTGACTGCGGGACATATCCTGAATGCTGGACTTTGCATCGCGAGCCCTTGTTGATAGGATCCTCGACAACGACGCAGGACTTTGCACCTCAAACTCGCTGCATATCGAAACCAACACATCGATTTGGCTGTGCAACACAGCTTCACCATGGACATTCGCAATGCAAAGTAAACTAAGATTAAAGGCGCTTTGCTGAGTGGGCCTGACTGGAGCCCTGTAGCTGGCCTGCACTCCATCGTGTTTGGCCTGAACTTGTGACTTTGTCTCAGTCCAGCCCGGCCAGATATCCACAGTTGGGGCTATATGCTTTTTGGCATTATTTTTACTGAAATCTTTAAACCTGCATATCTCCAGTTCTACTGATTGGATTGTTGTTGTTATAGTCTAATTTTATGTATTAAAAAATACTCTATATCTCGCACATGGAATGGGTTCCTTTTTAGGTGTGTTTTAACTGTGTAACAGTCTGAAATGTTGCACAATTACTTTACACACAAGGTAAGGCTGACTGCTATGTGCCAAAGCTGCCTGAGGGTTGAGCACAGATTAATTTAGGGTTGCTTGTTACTTCAGCCTGACAATGATTGCTCTTCCTGTTTGAGTAGTTTCACCCCTCTCAACCAGTAATCCTATTTCTTAAATGGGTGGTGGATAAAAGTGATAAGGGGTGGAATTAAGACTACTCAGCCTTGGTATTTGGAAACCTGACTTCCTCAAAATGCATTATTTCACAAATTAAGCATCATGAGACACATATGTGCAAATCCACTTTGAAGCAAGATAAACATGGAAAAAGCATTCCAACAAAATATTAGGACATTATAAGAGGACTGAGAATCTCTGAAGTAATATAGTGAAGAGCAGCGAGCTGGCTACCCAAATGAAAAAGGGATAATATTTTCTGGAGAATGTTACCTGGTGATTAAAACCATGATGTTTTGATTTCATGTACCTTATTTCCAGTGAAAAGAATAGGCACAGAATACTAGTCAGAGGAATTTCACAGTGTAATACAAAGATGAGACCAGTATAAAGCACATCATCTCTTGGTAAGAACAATTTGAACATGTCAAGAAGAGGCAAAGTAAAATATCATTTTAAAACATAGACAAGGAGCCTGTGGTCAGGTTTCAGCTATGTGTTGCCAGCAGTTAAGAACCGAGAAGGTTACTTCCAGATCAGGTTTGAAGCTAGAAAGGAGTGTGGTACAGACACCAATAAAGAAAAGGCTGAAAGTGAATAGCTGTAAGCCCATCTTCATGATAATAGATGCAGACAGAGATTGGGGATTGTGAGGTTAGGCCTGGTCATCGGCGCATACAAGAAAAATAGATATACTATACTAGGCTGGAAGGAAAAATCCCAGTAAAGTTAGCTATCCCAGAAACAGCAGGACTAAACATTTATGGGCATTGTACAGTGACTGGTTGCGACCTAGGTATGTAGGTAGGTAGGATACATCAGATGCACACTGAAATGCAAGCACAGGCCAGTGGAGGGTGGTGAAGGATGTTCTAGGAGGATGTTGTAGCCTAGAAGGGTAAGTATCAGAATGCTTGATGGAACTTTATGACATGATTTAAGAAAGTGAGGACTGGAGACAGGGAAGTAAAGACTATGGGCCCGATGTAGGTCGGTCGGTAGCGGCCGAAAATTGGTATTTTCGGCCGTTACCGACCGGTATACCTGAAATGGTATGTAGGGGCACAATTTTACAGAATCGGTAAATTTACCGATTCGGTAAATTTACCGATTCTGTAAAATACCGAATCGGTTTTTTTCCGATTCGGTAATTCTCCGATGTAGGTGGGACTCTTCAGAGTCCCAGGAGCCTTAACGAATCGGTATTTTACCATCAAATCCAATTTGATGGTAAAATACCGATTCAGGTGTGCATGCACATGTGTGCATGCACACCTATGCCATGTGAAAGGCAGACCTGCCCTTAGGGCAGGTCTGCCTGCCACATGGCACCATGCCTGTTTTGGGGGTGCCAGAGGGTGTCAAAGTGACACCCCCTGCACCCTTGTGTGAATCGGTATTTACCGATTCGGTAAATACCGAATCGGTAATGCCCATTCATTCCTAAGGGCTTTGAAGCCCATAGGAATGAATGGGCATTACCGATTATGTATTTACAGAATCGGTAAATACCGATTGTTAAAGATTCGGTATTTCAACATCTGGATATACCTACATATCCACACTTAAGATTTACCGATTTTTAATTACCGAATCGGTAGAATTCGGTAATTAAAAATCGGTAAATCTAATTTACCTACATCTGGCCCTATAGGCCTGATTTAGATCTTGGTGGGACTACTGTCATCCTGCCCCAGTGGTGGTTCCAAGTACTCTGTCAAGCTGATGGCGGTCCACCTGTGGTACTTAGATGTGGCAACACAGACTAGATCCCACGGCGGCAGCAGTCTTCTCAGCTGGATAACAGTATTCCCTCGCCGTCAGGGCCAGCAGGGTTGCGGGAAGTGATTTAGAAATTCCTGTTTTGCTGACAATGTTCTGGTGGTAGAGTCTTGACGGAGTGAGGCCAAGGTGGTGTGGAGACAGGTAAGTACTCATTAGCTCACTATACAAGTATGTTGTGAATCAGTCAATATGTATATGTAGGTAATGTATAATGCCATTCTTTTGACATACAGCATTGCACATCAACATAAACACTATTGTATGTACTCTCACAGTCACCCCTAGCACAACACCCTCTGTCACTACAGGTGTGTACATTTTATGGCGATAAGTCGTAAGATGAACACTTATGCATGACACACAAAATAATTGCATGTAAGAGCAATGCAAAAATACACAAAGTAAAAGCTAATGTGAAGACATGATTCATAATGAGACAAGTGACACAGAAGCCTACATTATATTCCGGTGGCAAAAAAGGGTTGCTGAGTGTCGTGGTTAAGCCGCAGAAGCACAGGAGGGACCTGGACAATTGGGTTCAAGATGGAAATGGAAGTGGGAACCCTGAAAAGGTTATGTTTTCATCATTTTCGTTGTTTCCGGTAACCCGAGTTTGGAGGTTCCCTGCCACAATTGCCTCGATGGAAAGGCACATCGTAATCGGCTCAGCAGTATTCTTGGGGGACTCCCTCTGACAGCTGCTTCTGCCTGTGACACCGTCTAATATGTGAGAAGAGTTTACCTAGCTAAATATCAGTTTCCGGAAACATGCAAACATTATCTCAGGAGTGTATTATTTTATTTCTCTTATGTGTCACTCCAAACAAGAGAAGGAAAATACTTGCTGCTGCGCAAGGTAAAGGCTAGCACCTTAGGCTAATTATAAGAGAAAAATAATGCTGCCGCTATTTTTTGGTCCTGAAAGGATGTTGAAATAATGTATACATTCAAAATGCGACCTCTGGGAGTTGCAGCCACACATTGATGCGTTACCCATCTACGTGCCTGGCCTGCCCTGACCATTCACCAAGATATAACATAAACTAGCAGCCCGTCCCGACCTTGTCCGGGAGCATTCAGGCTTCCCCTACCCCCGCCTGCCCCAACATTGGCAAGCAGCCCGTGCCCCCGCCCGCCCCGTCCCCCGCCTGCCCCAACCCCCGCCTGCCCGACATTGACTTTCCTCAGCCGATCTGTATTGTTGTAACTCCCTGTCCCCTGCCTGGCCCGACACACGCATGCCCCGACATTGTCCCCGGAGCCTTACCTCAGCCGCCACTCCTTAGTTCACCACTCCTCGCCGCTCTGCTCCTCACCGCCTGTGTTGTTGTAACTCCCCGTCCCCCGCCTGGCCGGACACCCGCCTGCCCCGACATTGTCCCCGGAGCCTTACCTCAGCTGCCGCTCCTCAGTTCACCGCTCCTCGCCGCTCTGCTTCTCACCGCCTGTCCGCCGCCGCTCCTCCCCCGTGCCATGTCCGCCTCTCTGCTGCTCGCACCACCGTTGGCCTGTCCGCTGTTCCTCAGGTCACCGCTCCTCCCCCGCGCCATGTCCGCCGCTCCTCGGACGCCGCTCCTCCCAGTTCTCCTGACGTGAGTACGCACGTCGCGGCCAGCGCTACTTTGGAGGGACTACTTTTTTTTAAATATATATTTTGTAAATAACGTTTATTTTTAAAATTTATATAGCCTATGTCCTTCTGCTTGCCCTGACGTTTTCAAACATGTATTGGGTGTTTGGATTGGTTGTGTACTTTTCGAGTTTACCTGGCTCAAAGGACACAGTTCTCTCTTTATAATAGTAGTATAGATTAGCTTCTCTCTGACTTATAATAGGGTGTGTAGCCTTTAGGTGCCAAATACATTATAAATGTGCGTGACTGAATGTAGACTAAGAAATGAACTCTGAAGTACACTTTTGCACAACGATTTCCTGTAGGGAATTATCAGACGCACAAGCCACTTCCTCGGGCACGCTTCAAATTTTGCAGGGTGATTAGCCTCAGATGTATTGTTTCCTATAAGTTGCAAATACAACTGAGGGTAGATTTGCTGTTAATTCTGTGAAAATAATAGAAGGCTCATTTGCTAGTATTTACATTGGGGACTGCAACTGTAAGGACTAGGTAGTGTGTACACAGAATGAGTATTTGCAAGTTATAACCATGGCCAGTGTGCAATAACACTAAGCACGTCTGCAGACTTTAAATTTCCTACACTTGTCTACAAATCCGAGCCCTTGAAAAAATGATGAGAAAGAGAACTTTTCAAACTACGCCTGCCATAGAAGGATGTACATAGTTCATAAGTGCATGACCGCCTTTTCCTCCCACCGTCCAATGAGTGTTTTTTCTCAATCTCAAAGAACCATACCACTGTCAAAATTAAGACGCAATGTGGTGATCTCACTGAGCATCCATTAATTTTACAATTTGCCAATTTATGCAACTGAACAATAAAAGTTGTCTGAAAGAAATGTGTATTTTAGCTCGTTGTTCAGGGATCGCTCTACAACCTTGTAGAAGGGTTTGCTCCAGTTTCAGATCATATTAGTAGGAATTAAACAATTTTATACAACGAAATGCAGATGACCAGTCCGTGTTGGATTTGGGGTGTATGCAGCACTCACTAGTTTATTCTAACGGCTAAATGGCTAGGCTCAACCTTCTTTACAATTTAGGTCTAGGTATCGATAGCTTCAGAAGTCTGTTGACATAGCGCTTGTAACTGATACATCAACAAGAGGCACTCAATATATTACAGAGAAGGGACTATTGTCCTATGTAACAGCCAGGGGAACAGTGCCAGCTTATAACACCATCCCTATTTCACTTCTCTCATGGAACATAGTAGGGCTGCAAAAAAAACTGGCCATTCCAGAACGGAACGACTTTATTGATACATTCAATATCTGCATGTTCCAAGAAACATGGAGCATGACCCCACTCCATAAAAATGGGTATGCTACTTATTTTATCCCAGCAATTACGGTTGGGAGAGGACGTCCATCAGGCGGCCTGCATATATGGATTAGTGTGGCACTGAATTGGGCTGTCACTGTCCATAATATATCCTCAAATGACATATAATATATATCTCTCAAGGGCCCGAAGGGGGGAAATATACACAATTTGTTCTGTGTGTATGCTAGAGGCTCCCAGGGTGGCCAATCCTCACCCACATTCGCATTACTAGATGCGACACTAGCGGATATTTCCCCAAGGTCCAAAGTGATAGTAGGGGGTGACTTCAATTGCACTTATGAACCCTTAGTTGATGAGGAGGTGCTCGGGCTTAGTGCAGATGATTGGAGGCAGTCCATTCCCCGTCTACATTTAAAACCTATTAGGAAATGGTCGGCTAGAGCAATACAAATGAATGCTCTAACATTAGAACATAATTTATGGGCTCTTAATGGGAGGACTGTTTCAGATCCTAATGGGGCAATGACATATAATAGAATAGGTTGCCCGTCATGCATAGACTATATATTACTGGACATTCAATCATGGGGCAGCCTAGTGGATATGGAGGTTAGGCAAACACAGGACAGTGACCATAACCCACTCTGTATGAAAATCAACTGGGGGAGTGAGATTGAAATAAGGAAGGGACCTGTAATGATTACTATAGAAGTAATCCCCACAAATTGCAACATGAAGTTAAAATGGAGTAGGGTAAAATGTGAGGAAGAAAAACTAATTAGTATTAAAGAGTTGGTGCAAGCAGAGATTAGAGATGTAACATCTGGCAGGCTGGCACAGCCTAATTCCTCAGATCTAACATTAGCTAACTCTTATAAGAACCTAATAGATAAAATTGGTTTTTTTTTTACTATAGGGGAGAGGAGGGGACCTACTAATTTAAACCGAAAACCCTAAATAGTACTCCCTGGTATACTGCAGAATGTAAGGAAAAGAGAAAGGTAATAACAACTTCCATCAAAAGAAAGGACCCGATAGCAGTAAGACTAGCCAGGAAGGAGTATAGAAGGAGTATTAAAATAGCTAAGAGGGATTGGGAGGAGGAACACTGGCAGCATCTCAAGTTTGCTGCCTATACAAAAGATTCAACTCTGTTCTGGAACCTGGTCAATAAACTGGATAGAAGAGGGACAGAGCCAATATCAAATCATATAACAGTGGCACTCCCATTTTTTAAAGTTGTATTGTGGGAAAGTAGATTTGGGACAAACAACAGGGGTAGATAATGAACCTATTATGGAGACCCAAATGCATATAGAAGCTTTTGTTCCCCGGGAAGTGCAGGACGCTATTTCAAATATAACACCTGGCAAAGCGGCAGGCCCGGATGTGCTGCCAGGTGATTTACTTCTGCACGATCCAAAATTATGGTCCGACTTCATTGCTCACATAACGAATTTAATCATGTACGGACATCCTGTCCCTGAATCATGGAAGGGCGCGGAGGTTGTATCCATACATAAAAAAGGTGATAGGGAGGACCCTGCCAATTACAGACCAATAAGTCTACTTGATACAATTCAGAAGGTAGTTGGCAGGGTCATTGTTAATAGAATAGGGATATGGCTTAATGAAGATAATATTCTGAAACACTATCAGGCGGGTTTCAGGCAAAATGTGGGCACGATGTACCAGGTTTTCAGGTTCTGCGCAGTATACTGCAAATCTGTGTCCGTCGCAAAGGGCATCCTATATTTGGCCTTTATTGATTTAAAAACAGCGTTTGATGTAATCCCCTGTGATAAACTCTGGAAGGTTCTGTTGGATATCGGGTTTCCGTGTCGCCTCTTGCAGTTTGTTGTTAGGCTCCATGAAGACAATTATGCCAGAATCCGGTGGGGGAGCCAAGGCCAGCTGACAGGGAGGGTGCCAGTCAACAGAGGGGTTCGCCAGGGCTGTGTGATGGCTCTGACACTGTTCTCTCCCTATATCAATGGGGTGGTAGACCATTTGAGGGAGGACCCTGTGGATGCCCCAGTCCTGGCCGGGGAGATCACCTACCCTCCTCTTTGCTGACGACACCCTCCTGATGTCTAAAACGCCATCGGGTTTACAGAAACTGCTTGATCACTTTAGTTCGTTTTGCGATGAGCGAGGGTTAACTGTCAACACAACTAAAACAAAGCTGATTGTGCTATCCTAAAAAAAAAGGCTAGGAAAGTTCAACTCACGTTAAATGGGGCTGCGTTGGAGGTGGTGGAAGAATTTGACTACTTGGGAGTCAGGTTGAGTAATAACATGAAATGGGACTCCCACGTAGCAAAAATGCTCCTAAATCTCAAAAGGGTCTCCGGACTCATTCTGAGGAATCAGCACTTGTCTATTAGCAGGCCAATAGCCCCGGCCCTCGCAGTTTACGATGGTAAGGCGTTCGCTTCGGCGGTTTACGGCTCTGAATTGTGGGGTGGAGAGAACACAGTGGACTTCGTAAGAGCTGAGAATAAGTTTGTGAGAGACTTAGTATCGCTCCCATACTCGACCCCTCTGAAATCCCTCTTTAACGACATGGACAAACGATCAATTGCGGATATAGTACTTCTCCGCCCTTTGCTATTTTGGGTGCGCCTGAGAAGGACTCCTGAATTGGCAAAATATGCCTTGGTGTTGGATGAGTTGATTAATTTGAATGCCTCAAAAAAAAAATGGCTCAATAAATTGAAACAGTTGGTGGTGAGTTTAGGAATGGCTGAATCTTGGGCTTCCCAGGCTCCACCACATAAACAAATCGTTAAAAAAATATATTGGGAGTGGGTGGAGGCTGAGGATCTAAAAAGCACAAATGGGGGCCTTTGACTAACCAATTCCTGGATCACAAGCCAACTAGGAAGTTAGAGCCCTTCTTGGATTATATTCAAATCTCAAGAGATAGATCTCTCTTCTTGAAGATGAGATATGGTATACTCCCCCTTAAAACGTTTACAGAGGGGTGGAAAGGAGTGAGGGATCACGATGTTACTTGCCCAGGATGCCCATGCACGAAAGAATCTCTACCCCACTTTTTGTTTGCTTGTAAGGCTTACAAGCGCCCTAGATCAAAATGGTTAAAACCTGTGTGTAGGGAGATGGGTGTTAGAGACTTCAGAACTGCATTACGTATTCTCCTAACTGACACAACATCCTTGTATATTGTCTGTGGGGTTGCAAAGTATCTTGCTAGCGCTTGGTTCATACGGGCCAGGCTGTTAGGTAATAGTAAAAATTAATCTCCCACTACCTCTAGATATATGAATATTACTGAGAATGCACCATAGTTTTTTGTAATCATCCTTTTAATTGTATATGGATTTTAACCAGTTTTAAGATGAAATGGATGTAATACTTTGTACATTGGTTTTATGTTTCGTTTTGTAATGTTTGTACTTTTATGATATAGAATATATCGAATAAAGTATTACCAAACCAAACCATATTACAGAGTGGACTTTGGATCAGCCTGTTTCAGTCCGTGGCTTTCGAATGTTTTTCATGGTTTGTGTTTGCTTGGATGGGCTGTCTGCGAATAACATGACATTTTGAGGAGGGATATGGCGTGCTGTCACAGAACTGATAGCATCCCTTAGGGCACACTGTCTGGTGATTCTTGCCTTCACAGTTCAAAGAAACATGATAATTTTCTTGATCAAAAAGTTTTTATTCCATTGTGGTCAATTCAGAATATGTTAATTCACATATACGTTGCAGTGATAATTTCTACTTTTTTTGCATTACTGCTCCAATGCATTTCGGACGGTTGTCCTTCATCGGGGAGCATCTAAAAGAACGACATATGAGAGTCTATGTGGTATATGCTAATAAAATGAGCAACAGAGATTACATTAATGAAGGGGCATGTTCAATGCCGTGACTGTGTGGTTTAAATGTAAAGTTACAGCGAGTGAAGAGTTAATTGTGAGAAGGTTTGGCAAGCAGTGGCTAGGTGCCGATTTGTGAACGAACGCGGGGTGAACATTGTGAGGTATGCAAACAAACATTAAACAAATGGGTCGGGTCATCCCCCTGGAAAAGTCAACATGATATGTACAGCATTGAGGCGCATGCATAATGACGGCGTTCGGAACTACGACAGTTGTTACGGGTTATGTGCTGCGGGTTTTAGTTTAAAATTAGCATGCAAGTGCTCGACGAACTTACCAAAAATTTTCGGGTGGGTACGCGCCGGTTAGAAAACTCCGCCATGGGTTTACGCGGTTAACGCGGAAGTGTGTGGTTAAAGCAACAGTATGGGTCACGTGGTGAGAATAGAGTTAAACGAAAGACTAACGGGTCAAAGTGTGTTAGTAGGGTGATGAGAAGTTTAACATAACGGAAGTAATGTGAGTTGTGAAAATAAAAATAAAAATAAAATATGGAAATGTAGACTGATAACAATAACAGGGTACAAAGCATAATAATAGGAATATTCAGCAAACAAACGGTCACGGTGGAGAAGTGTGGCTCAGGGGTTAGAGGCGGCAGACCTGGAGCTTGAGTTTCGGCCCTGGACCAGGGTTCAATTCCCCGCCTCGGCGGGTCTTGGGCTCAATAATCCCACAGACTCGATAATTCTCGCTCCGGTGCCTTCTCAACTCACGGGTTCACACTCTGCGACTCTGGGCAATAGCTTGCTTAATCTCCACATTGGCCCTTCGCGGCGGGATGCCTGGCTTTCACCTTGTGGATACCCTTCCAGGGCTATCTCACAGGGGAATACCAGGACGGGTTCCCTAAGCAAGCGCGGAGATGCCCCAGGGTAAGTCCTGCGCTATATAAGTTTCATACATTTACATTTACATTTACACATGGTTCAACTTGAAGCTGTATAGAGAACAACGTAAGGAAAACTGTGCATACAGGAATGGCTGTTGAATTTAAATATGTGATAAGAAACAAAACAATGATGATCATCGTGTTCTCACAGACAAGTAAAGAATACTAAGATGAGCAACAAGGAGAATTTACAGAACTAATGATCCCCAAGGTTGGGGATGTCAATAACCATAGGTTAAAGGTAACATGAGAATTCAATGCGTTCATTAAGACCAAAAGGTCTCATCGACTGTAGTCTATATATCCAATAATTTTCCCTTTGAAGTAACTTATTGTTGTTATCTCTTCCCTCCACCTTGTCAATGACTTCCAAAATAGTGTACTTTAATTGGGAGATAGTATTTTTCATTTCGTTGTAATGAATGGCTACTGTGGATTTTTGGTTCATAGTACGGATGTTTGACTTATGTTCATTTAAACGAGTTTTTATCTTTTGCTCGGTTTTACCCACATAGGTTTTTCCACACAGGCATTTTAGGAGGTAAATGCAGTTGTTGGTATCGGATGTAGCCGTTACTTGTAGATGAATTTTGTGTCCTTTCATGGGGTGTGTTATGTCTGTGCCTGATATTATGTTATGACAGTTATTGCAATTATTTCATGGTCTGGTTCCACGAGATTGAAGATCCGGTCTTTTGGGTTGTTTAAGGATTTCTCCTAGGTCTTTACCCCTGGTGTAGGCAAACAATGGTAAAGACTTGAATATGTCATTGAAATCTGTCTCTAGTTGTAAAAGCGGCCAATGTTTAAGCACAATGTTTTTGTAAGTGGTGCTGACATTTGAAAACTTTGAAACTACAACGTGCGGTCGCTTTTAGGTTTTTGTCTAGGTTTATTGAGAATCTCTTGACGGTTCATGGGTTGAATGAAGTCTTTTGCCAATTCCAAAATTTGATTGGGATATCCTCTCGCGCAAAATCTTTCTGTCATTTCATTGATGCGTATTTCCGCCGTGATGGGATCTGAGGTGATGCGTTTGACTCTGAGTAATTGTGATCTCGGTAAAGGATTTTTTAAGGAGGGTTGATGAAAGCTAGTATAATGCAGAGTGTTATTTCGGTCTCTGGGTTTTCTGAAAATGTCGGTGGTAATCTGATTTTCTTTCAGTGTGATTTTAACATCCAGAAAAGTAATAGAATTAGCTTGGATGTTCCACGTAAATTTGATTCTGTCATTAACATTATTTAAGGTGTTGAGAGCTGTTTCTAGGCTTTCGTTTGTGCTTTTCCAAAGGATAAACAGGTCGTCAATGTATTGTACGTACATTTTAAGGTTGTTGCTCCATTCTGGTCTTGACCAAATGTTAGCCTGCTCGAATTCTCCCATATAAATGTTAGCGTAGACTGGAGCTGCGCAATTGCCCATGCTGGTGCCCACTAGTTGCAAATACCAATTATCTTGATGTTTGAAATAACTATGGTACAGGGTAAAAGTCATTAATTCCATTAGGAAGATTTTTGTGGTTTCGTCCAGATCTAGATTTACAACAGCTTGTTCTATGGCCTCAATGCCACCCAGGTGTGGGATGGAAGTATACAATGCACTAACGTCCGCTGTGCATAACCATAAGGATTCATTAGGGTGGATTTCCAACTCCTGCAGTCTACACAAGAAGTCAGTTGTATCCTTGATGTAACTTGTCAAAGATTGAACGGTCGGTTGTAACTTACAATCCAAGTATTGGCCCACCGGTTCATGGATGCTTCCACGGGTAGATACTATTGGGCATATCGGTGTATTCATTAGATTTTTATGAATCTTAGGCATGGCGTAGATTGATGGGTTTTTAGGATGAGATAGTAATAAAAAGTTCTTAGTTCTTTGGTCAATGACTCCTTGGGTGAAGGCTTTGTCAATGATGATTTTCAAGTCTGTGGCAAATTGTTGGGTGGGATTATTAGGTAATTTCATGTAGACTGTTTCATCTGTGATGTGTTCCTGTAACTTTTGGTGATACATGGAAGCGTTCATAACAACAATAGCTCCGCCTTTATCCGCTTTTGTACAGATTATTTTTTCATTGTGAGCTATGGACTTCAAACGATCCAAATCTTTCTGAGTGATGTTCTTATGTGGATTCCTCTTATAATTGATACTGGCCAAATCCTTTTTAATCAATTGTTCAAATAGATCAATGGTTTTATAGCTGACTGGAGCCTGAAATGTGCTCGGTGCTCTTAGACCCATCAGTGGGTCCTCTTTCTGTGTACCCTGTAGATTGACAATGTTGTCGAAGTAATGTTTGAGCCTTAATTTTCTGATGAGTTTGAATGTCACTATATCTAATTCCAACTGGTTAGATTTGCTGGCAGGTACAAAAGAAGTACCTTTTTGTAACAAATTTATGTCTTGTGTAGTAAATGTGAAATCTGATATGTTGATAACCAATTGGTTGTCTTCCTTCATTTCTTCTTCTTTTCTTTCTCCTTTGGTAGAGTCACACTTC
Organism: Lissotriton vulgaris; assembly: GCF_964263255.1. Taxonomy (NCBI): domain Eukaryota; kingdom Metazoa; phylum Chordata; class Amphibia; order Caudata; family Salamandridae; genus Lissotriton; species Lissotriton vulgaris. Next base: position 382,041,175 of record NC_141696.1, read on the forward strand.
TTGTTTGTGGGATATTTTTTTGCTTTGCCCCTCCTGGGTCGTCTTGTTCTGGAACCTGTTCTAAAAAAGGGGTGATGGTGGTGTCAATTGATGTACTGGGTGTCACTTCTTCTGTTCTTAATATTTTTGGTGAGAATAGAGTTAAACGAAAGACTAACGGGTCAAAGTGTGTTAGTAGGGTGATGAGAAGTTTAACATAACGGACATAACGGAAACAACACTACAAACTTGTTTACGTGAATCTACCCACAGATCAAGTTGCACGCCAACACACTTCAAAATGAACTATGAAGACATAGCTCGATCTACGGAAGCCTGGGCAGACACTTTTGCCTATGGCATTGAAGAAGCAAGTAAAATGTATGCATTAATTCAGGACAACATCAAGATAATTGGTATTGGAGAAACATGGCGACTGTCGGCTGACTGCCGTAGTGCTCCGCTCCGTCCCCGCTACGAGTGCCCCGGCGTTTTTCTCTGAAAATACGCTCTGAATATGCTCCGAGTATGCTCATGACAGCTCGCCAATCTTGCTACTTGGAAAGTTAAAGCGAGTTGTAATTTTTGTGAAAAAGAACCATGACCGCTTCTTCGCGTTTGTACACACCGCGGCTTCAGCTTCAGCCCCGCCTCGATGTGTTTGAATCGCGATGCAGAGGCGGAGGCGGAGAGCTCCGATACTGGCAGTGGGAGACGCCCAGCGAGAGAGCAGCGGACACCTGAGCTGCTGCATTGGAGGCAGGCCGCCCTGGAGCTCCATAAGAACAGGCACATATGGAGTCTCCGTAAGGACTCCCACAAGAGCCGAAGCAGAGAGACCACGCCAGCTTCCAGCGCTGATGACTGCACTAGCGACAGCACAGCATTAAGCCTCCCAAGAGCGGGTCCTGACACCAGGCTGTACGTAAGTGGTATGCATGAAGAGGAAGCCGAAGCTGATTGTACTGTAAAGGTAAAAGGGAAGAGTGGAGGGTGTGAGTTTAAAGCTTCGGATTTATCCCCCCCGCTTATGAAAGCAGCAGAAACTGCTAAGGGAAACAAAAGCTTAGTTAAGGGCCAGGGGAAGGTGAGGAATACCCGCAAAAGGAGGGGTAAAGGAGGGGAGTCAGTTTCAGTTACAGGGGAGAGGCTCTCAAGGGAGGCACCAGAAGTTTCAGAGAGCCATCAAGCCTCCATTCAACTACCCTCTGACCTGAACCTAAGAAAAACATCTTCATACCTTTCTGTTGACGTGAAAGCAAAGAGGGGAAGAAAATATAGTAAGGCAAAACCTCCCCCAGCTCCTGCCCCAAAGATTACTCCTTCACTGCGTTCATACTTTAAGGTGATCCCACAGGTGCTGGAAATAGGTCAAGACCACTTACTGAGGGATAATAACTCCATCGAATCTATCACTGAGGTTAATGAAAGGGCGTTGATTGAGCACAATTTAGCTCCAGCGACATTATGGCTCAGTCTATGGAATTTGACTCTGATGCTTTATTTCACCCCAGTGCTGGGACAGGTGCAGACCTATCAGTTCCATCGGCCCCATGTGTCCCAGACCTATTTAATAGCCAAACGGAGCCTGCAGGATCAGGTGTTGAAACTGCTGCATCAGGACCTGTGGCAGCTTACGCTATAACACTGTCTCCTGCACCTTCACCTTTCCAAGAAGAAAATAGAGGTGAAGATCTTCCTAAAATAATAGACTTGGGAAATATTGATAATAGCCTGGAAACCGATGTTCCTTCTGAGTCTCTCTCTGCTTCTAAGCCCGCTGATGGCGGTCTTTCTTCCTGTTCTGAGGCAAATGGAGCCTTGGATCCTAGTTCCGTTCCTATTTCTGTTGCTTCATTGCAGCAGATGTTTGCAGCACTATCAGCCGAGATTAAGCGTGGCTGTGAGGAGTCTGCCTTAAACCAAAGAGAAATAAGAAACTTCTGTGAGTCCCTAGACGAAAAGATTGTTAGCCTCTCGGTAAGAACTCAGGCCTTAGAAGAGACAGTGGGACAAATCTCTATGCGTGCAGAAGGCACTCAGGAAGATATACTGAAGTTAAAAAGAGAAGATATGGCCTTATCAGAGAGAATGGAGGTTGTGGAGAACAATGCTAGACGAAGCAATATCCGCATCTTAAACGTTCCAGAAGGCAGCGAAGCCACAGACATCAAGAGCTTCATTATCTCGCTGCTAAAAGAATCTCTTAACCTCCAGCACTCCAACGAGGAACTAGCAATGGACATACAACGTATCCATAGGGATCCATTCAGGTGTAACCCACAGAGGACCAAGCCGAGGAAAATCCTTGTTAACTTCCACACATACTCCTTGAAAGAGCAGATTTTGAACCTCGCCTTAAAGCAAAAATCTCTAGCAGGCAAAGGATTTAATTTCCAAATACGCTCTGACCTGTCTAAATTTACCCTCGACAAACAGTGGGAGCTGGGCAGGAGAATGGACGCCTTTCGAAGGCTGGGTGCTACGGTGCAGATGGGCTTTCCTGCATCTCTCAAAATAATGCTTGACAACAAAATGCACAATATTCGATCGGTTCAGGCTGCAGATGAGTTGCTAATGTCTCTAGGCAATAGGATGGATAAGGGGCCGGCTGACTAGGCTAATATGATGATCCACTATCTAAAGGTCTTACAAGTTCTCCCCGCAGCATTCCCCACTATTACAGGTTTAGGCCCAGGAGGCCATGGCAGTGTCAACATACTACAAAAAGAAAAAATACACACAAATACACATAAACTAAAAAAAAAAGTGTTGATTATTCTGAGCTATAGGCTCAGCAAGGAACCTTGCCTAATCTCCTAGGAAGAGATAACAATAATAATAATAATAATCACTTGCAATAAAAAGAAAAAAAAAATATATATATATATATAAAAGGTTGTAAGGCGAGCATAACACGGTAAATATAAATGAGAGGCACATGTGGTGGGGGCGGGGGAGAGTAGGGGCACTTACTTCCGGGAAACTTCCGGATAGTGAGTACAAGGGTTTCTCATGGGTGGGGAGGGGCTTGGGGGGTCACCGGGGGGTGAGGAGACGCAACAAAAAAGTAAAAAAATATCCACTCTTGATTGAGCTCCAATCTAATTACACTTGTGAGCTTTTTTTCACTACTATTTGGCAGATAAACATGGGATTGTATAAATTGGCACTTTTCCCTTGTAGCACCTATTCTCAGGGATATGAGTAGGCTCAAGATCCTTTCTTGGAACGTTAATGGTCTCCGCATCAAACCCCGTGCAAATAAAATTCTGCAGTATCTTCGGGACGCTGATGCGGGAATCATTATACTCCAGGAGACACATTTAATTGAGAGTGAAATGCTTGAGCTAGTTAAGAAGAATAGGTGGATAGAAACATCAGTCTCCACTTCTCAATCGTTGAATATTAGGGGCGTTTCGATTCTGTTCAAAAAACCCATGAACAGGAAAATTTTACAGCAGAAGGCAGACTCCGGAGGGAGGTGGGCCATTGCAGCAGTTGAGATAGGCGGCACTGTTTTGACATTAGTAGGCTACTACGGGCCTAACTGTGATGACCCTACTACAATAGAATCATTATTTTTACACCTCTTAAGATTTCCAGAGCCAGTTATAATAACCGGCGATTTTAACATCATTTTGAACCCTTTACTGGACAAGTCCCTTACTAGCAGACAGCAGGCCATTTCTAAATCTAGAAACTGCTTATCAGGTTGTATGAACCAATACGGATACGTTGATATCTGGAGGGTTAGAGAGGGGCAGAGGCAAGGCTTCTCGTTCAGAAACCTTAAATATCAACATTTATCAAGGATAGATTTTATCCTAATTAGCCGAGCTTTGGTTGACTCCGTCAAGAGTGCAGACTATATTCCTTCGCATCTCTCCGACCACTCCGATATGAAGTTGGAACTTGAGTGGGGCGGCAAACCTCCCATCCGTTTGTGGTCCTTTGATAGATCTCTTCTTACCTCTACTGAAGATATAGAGTTTATACAATCAGAAGCACGCAAGGTTTTCATTACCAACACTGGTACGGCTCCAACAGGCACAGTTTGGGACGCTTTTAAGTGTTCATTAAGAGGAATTATTAAGAACAGGACTGTATATAGAAGAAGGCTGTACATGGAAGAGGTGTCTTCTATTGAGGCTAATATGTCAGCAGTTCAGTTAGATATTGATACCTGCAGGGCTGACGGCAGCCATGACTTATCTCTGAAACTTACAGAATTAGATGAACTGAAGAACAAATTGTCATCGGTCCTCGACAAGCGTGTCTTGCAGAGATGGGAGGCTAGTAAACTCTCTAATTTCCAATATGGGGAAGGAGCTGGCAGATTGTTGGCCTGGAAGGTTAAATCTGACCGGGTCCGAAATAACATTGACTCGGTTACATCAGATAAAGGCACCTTCACAAGAGACGCATAAATTAGGGAAACTTTCAAAGACTTCTTCCAATCAATATATCAGGAAGATCTTAATGTTACATCTAACGATATTACGAGCTGGTTAGAGGATATTTCCCTACCATCCCTGTCATCCGAACAGAGCAGTTTCCTGGAAAAAGAAATAACTAAGTCTGAAGTAGAGCAGGCTATAAGGGGAGCTAAGGGATGCAAGGCTGCTGGAACCAATGGTTTACCGAATGAAATTTACAAAAATTTTATATCAGAGGTGTCTCCAATTTTGGTGACCTTATTCAACCAAATATTGAGGAAAGGAGTTGTACCCCCCGCCTCCTGGGTTAACGTCTCAATAACACTTATCTTGAAGCCAGGTAAACCTCCATCTGAATGCGGCTCTTATCGGCCAATTTCAATTCTAAATGCCAATTACAAAATTTTCGCTACCATACTGGCCAAAAGGCTTGGCCAAGTACCTCCTGACATATTGCATCCCAACCAAAAAGGTTTTGTAAAGGGGAGACAGCTGTATGAGCTCACGTATGATCTAGTAGGAGCCATAGACATGGCCATAAAGGAAGCTCTGCCCTTATCGGTTCTCACGTTGGACGCAACCAAGGCCTTCGACAGGGTGAACTGGTTATACCTGTCGGAGGCCCTGCAAAAATTCAACGTCGAGGACAAATTTCGTAGAGCAATTAACTTGCTATACGGAAGCCCTTCAGCCTCAATCTTGATTAATGGGGGCCTATCTGAGCCATTTAGGGTAACTAGGGGAACGAGACAGGGGTGCTCCCTATCCCCTCTGTTATTCGACTTATACATAGAGCCATTTGCGCAAAACTTAAGAGATAACATATTGATAAAACCTTTTGTTTTCGGTGGCTGGGAAAAAAAAGTGGCACTATATGTGGATGACATTATGATTTTTTCGTCAGACATTAATACAGCTTACCCAGAGGTCATAGACTTAGCTCTTAAATTTGGAAAAGTTTCAGGCTATGAGGTGAATGCCTCTAAAACAGAGGCAATGTCATGGAACGCCAACTCAATTATTTATAATGAAACATCAAGAGCTCACCTACGGTACCTGGGGATTAATATAGTTAAAGATATAAATCTGATCGCCTCTTCATATTTTATTAAAGTAGCTGCGCAGTGCCGAAAACTGATGAGAGACTGGTCACACCTTCCACTTACCATTCTAGGTAAGGCAAATCTTGTAAAAATGTCTATTCTGCCAAAGGTTTCGTTTCTATTTAATTCAATCCCGCTTTTTTTTTAACCCAAATTAATTACTAAGCTGCAGAGCGCGATTTCTACCTTCATTTGGAATAATAAGAATCCAAGAATCTCCTGGAAAAAGATAAGGCGTCGCAGGGAGAAGGGCGGGCTGGCGGGCCCAGATCTCCAGGTTTACGCATGGGCATTTCAGCTTTCACATGCACGAATGCTATTAAAAACACCAACAGAAACAGGCGTAGGTCATTTGTTTTCCACTCTGTTGAACTATGAGGGGGTCGGTCAGGGCAGCTTTTTGTTTAAATTTGGAGATCCCAAATTTAAAAAATAAAATAAAATTGAAGGTACTACAGGGGATGGCCATTATGTGGCATAAAGTGCGGCACACGGTCAAACTAGGTTATTACTCAAGTAGAGCTCCTATATGGGATTTACCCGCGCCCCCAGCTTGGGCGGAAGATGTACTAACACTACCACTTAGGGAGGCTGAAATTATATCCTGGAGCGACCTGTTCATGGAAGGATCCCCACTCCCTTGGGACTATTTGGTCAACAAAGTCGGGCCAAGCCTGTCAAGATTCAAATATATACAAATATCAAGCTGGGCTCAGGCATACCGCACACAGTCAGCACGGAACAGCAGCTTACCTATAGGGGGATGTAGCGATTTAGCGACGTGTCTGCTGGACAATCCCCCTGCAAAGAAGGAGATCTCGCTTTGGTACAATAAGATCTTAGAGGAAGCAGACAGAAAATTTTGCCTCCCAACACTACTGTGGGCTGACTCAATGCCAGGCAAAGACGTGGAAGAACTTTGGTTAGCTTCTTGTGGGATGATGTGGGACTTGGTCAAACCAGCCTGGCTTCGTAGGAACCATCTATTTACAATGCACAGGGCCTACTACTCCCCCCAGAGGTTGTCAAAATTCTCCCTGACAGGCCCGGTCTCTTGCCCTAGATGTGGACTAGAGGCAGCATCTGACATCCATATGCTTTACGAATGTCCGCAAATTACTTCATTTTGGAATTCTATAGGTAGTAAACTGTCCTCTTATTGGACTCCCATATTTCTATTGATCTCGGCCTTGTTATCTTCGGACTGAGCGATAAATCCCGCAGCGCTGCCTCCAACCTGGTGTTTTATTCCATTCTGGCGGCGCGTAGGGAAATTTGCAGGCACTAGAAGGACGTCTTGCCGCCCACCTTCTACGAATGGCGTTCTTAAATCCTTCAGATCTCAAAACTCGATCTGGCAAGGGGTGGGAACCAGGGTAGGAGAGCTTTTTGGAAACAGTTGGAGTAGGTACGTTGAGCCTGGGTTTTTTTTCCCCAGGTCCTATGATTAATGCAGACATCGCCCACCCTTGGTTCTATGGCAAGACACCGTGGCGCCTCCGGGGCCCTGGCACCTCGGGCACTATCGACTAGCAAAATTGCCCACACGCTTGAGTTTTCATGGCTTGCGAGTAGTTACTGTTGGGATTTGGCCGCCACCCTCCCCTATGTTATCCCTGCCAGCTGACGCTGAGACAGTACAGAGGCGCAGCCTGATTTCCTGCTCTGTGGCAGTTCTTGTTTTGATAGATTGGAGCTATGCATGCAAATGAGGATAAAAAAAGAAGAAAAAAAAAGATAATTGGTATTTGCAACTAGTGGGCACCAGCATGGGCAATTGCGCAGCTCCTGTCTACGCTAACATTTAAATGGGAGAATTCGAGCAGGCCAACATTTGGTCAGGACCAGAATGGAGCAACAACCTTAAAATGTACGTACAATATATTGACGACCTGTTTATCCTTTGGAATAGCACAAAAGAAAGCCTAGAAACAGCTCTCAACACCTTAAATAATGTTAATGACAGAATCAAATTTACGTGGAACATCCAAGCTAATTCTATTACTTTTCTGGATGTTAAAATCACACTGAAAGAAAATCAGATTACCACCGACATTTTCAGAAAACCCACAGACCGAAATAACACTCTGCATTATACTAGCTTTCATCAACCCTCCTTAAAAATCATTTACCGAGATCACAATTACTCAGAGTCAAACGCATCACCTCAGATCCCATCACGGTGGAAATACGCATCAATGAAATGACAGAAAGATTTTGCGCGAGAGGATATCCCAATCAAATTTTGGAATTGGCAAAAGACTTCATTCAACCCATGAACCGTCAAGAGATTCTCAATAAACCTAGACAAAAACCTAAAAGCGACCGCACGGTTGTAGTTTCAAAGTTTTCAAATGTCAGCACCACTTACAAAAACATTGTGCTTAAACATTGGCCGCTTTTACAACTAGAGACAGATTTCAATTACATATTCAAGTCTTTACCATTGTTTGCCTACACCAGGGGTAAAAACCTAGGAGAAATCCTTAAACAACCCAAAAGACCGGATCTTCAATCTCGTGGAACCAGACCATGCAATAATTGCAATAACTGTCATAACATAATATCAGGCACAGACATAACACACCCCATGAAAGGACACAAAATTCATCTACAAGTAACGGCTACATGCGATACCAACAACTGCATTTACCTCCTAAAATGCCCGTGTGGAAAAACCTATGTGGGTAAAACCGAGCGAAAGATAAAAACTTGTTTAAATGAACATAAGTCAAACATCCGTACTATGAACCAAAAATCCACAGTAGCCATTCATTTCAACGAAATGAAACATACTATCTCCCAATTAAAGTACACTATTTTGGAAGTCATTGACAAGGTGGAGGGAAGAGATAACAACAAACAGTTACTTCAAAGGGAACATTATTGGATATATAGACTACAGTCAATGAGACCTTTTGGTCTTAATGAACGCATTGAATTCTCATGTTACCTTTAACCTATGGTTATTGACATCCCCAACCTTGGGGATCATTAGTTCTGTAAATTCTCCTTGTTGCTCATCTTAGTATTCTTTACTTGTCTGTGAGAACACGATGATCATCATTGTTTTGTTTCTTATCATATATTTCAATTCAACAGCCATTCCTGTATGCACAGTTTTCCTTACGTTGTTCTCTATACAGCTTCAAGTTGAACCATGTGACCGTTCGTTTGCTGAATATTCCTATTATTATGCTTTGTACCCTGTTATTGTTATCAGTCTAGATTTCCATATTTTATTTTTATTTTTATTTTCACATCTCACATTACTTCCGTTATGTTAAACTTCTCATCACCCTACTAACACACTTTGACCCGTTAGTCTTTTGTTTAACTCTATTCTCACCACGTGACCCACACTGTTGCTTTAACCACACACTTCCGCGTTAACCGCGTAAACCCATGGCGGAGTTTTCTAACCGGCGCGTACCCACCCGAAAATTTTGGTAAGTTCGTCGAGCACTTGCATGCTAATTTTAAACTAAAACCCGCAGCACATAACCCGTAACAACTGCCGTAGTTCCGAACGCCGTCATTATGCATGTGCCTCAATGCTGTACATATCATGTTGATATTTCCAGGGGGATGACCCGACCCATTTGTTTAATGTTTGTTTGCATATCTCACAATGTTCACCCCGCGTTCGTTCACAAATCGGCACCTAGTCACTGCTTGTCAAACCTTCTTACAATTAACTCTTCACTCGCTGTTACTTTACATTTAAGCCACACAGTCACGGCATTGAACATGCCCCTTTATTAATGTAATCTCTGTTGCACATTTTATTAGCATATACCACATAGACTCTTATATGTCGTTCTTTTAGATGCTCCCCGACGGAGGACAACCGTCCGAAATGCATTGGAGCAGTAATGTAAAAAAAAGTAGAAATTATCACTGCAACGTATATGTGAATTAACATATTCTGAATTGAACACAATGGAATAAAAACTTTTTGATCAAGAAAATTATCATGTTTCTTTGAACTGTGAAGGCAAGAATCGCCAGACAGTGTGCCCTAAGGGATGCTATCAGTTCTGTGACAGCACGCCATATCTTGTACATTACTCGTCCACAGGGCAGAAGACGACACCTGGGAGCACCTACCACAACATACAAACTTTTGTTCACAAAAATATTTTATCTAGAGCTGTGCACTTGTCTCTCAACCCTACAAACTTGTTTACGTGAATCTACCCACAGATCAAGTTGCACGCCAACACACTTCAAAATGAACTATGAAGACATAGCTCGATCTACGGAAGCCAGGGCAGACACTTTTGCCTATGGCATTGAAGAAGCAAGTAAAATTTATGCATTAATTCAGGACGACATAACCGAATCTTCGACAACAAGGAGTAAAGAACAGAACGCAAAACAACTGTTATATCTATCTAAGCGCAAAATAAATCAGACTCTACATGCTACAACTTTAATTAAATACCACAAGACACTACGCATCCCCAGGGGCCTACGAATTGCATTAAAACCCTCATTATGCAAGAATTTGAAGCCATTTCAAGACAAGTGGTACGCCATACTAAATAAATGCAGCCTCGATTTAATTCTCTTAATATTGGGAGAGCTTTCTAAAATCATCATTGAAATAGAAAAAGAAATGGCTGAAACAACGGAAGAACTTACAAAAAATATGCACACAGAGGATTGGGATGAATTCATTGCCGACATAAAATAGCAACTTGACAAACACCAAAATGAAATTAATGACCGAAAAATTAGAAAATTCAGGCGTGACACGCTAGACTATAAATTGGACGAAGTATATACCTGGGCGGAAGTTTACGCCCAGAGGAGAAGATCTCGCCCATATACCCAGAACACCGACACATCCTCATCTGAAGGTGATTCCATTGAACGCCAACGAAAAACTGGACAACAAAGTGGTCGCACGCAAGGACCTCGCCAAACCTTAAGAACAGAAGAAGTGACACCCAGTACATCAATTGACACCACCACCACCCCTTTTTTAGAACAGGTTACAGAACAAGACGACCCAGGAGGGGCAAAGCAAAAAAATATCCCACAAACAAGAAGTGTGACTCTACCAAAGGAGAAAGAAAAAAAGCATAAATGAAGGAAGACAACCAATTGGTTATCAACATATCAGATTACACATTTACTACACAAGACATAAATTTGTTACAAAAAGGTACTTCTTTTGTACCTGCCAGCAAATCTAACCAGTTGGAATTAGATATAGTGACATTCAAACTCATCAGAAAATTAAAGCTCAGACATTACTTCGACAACGTTGTCAATCTACAGGGTACACAGAAAGAGGACCCACTGATGGGTCTAAGAGCACCGAGCACATTTCAGGCTCCAGTCAGCCATAAAACCATTGATCTATTTGAACAATTGATTAAAAAGGATTTGGCCAGTATCAATTATAAGAGGAATCCACATAAGAACATCACTCAGAAAGATTTGGATCGTTTGAAGTCCATAGATCACAAAGAAAAATCATCTGTACAAAAGCGGATAAAGGCGGAGCTATTGTTGTTATGAACGCTTCCATGTATCACCAAAAGTTACAGGAACACATCACAGATGAAACAGTCTACATGAATTTACCTAATAATCCCACCCAAAAATTTGCCACAGACTTGAAAATCATCATTGACAAAGCCTTCACCCAAGGAGTCATTGACCAAAGAACTAAGAACTTTTTATTACTATTGTTAGAAACGGGACCCTGGCTGGCCAAGACTCACGTCAAGGTCAGTCAGGGATCACCATTCCTAAGGTCAGGGCAAGGGAGTCACACACCAAGGTAACCCCCTCTAGGTAACGTGGCGCGAGCAGTCAAGGCTAAACTTGGAGGCGGTATGAGTTAAGTATTTGCGCACGCACCCCAGCAACAACACCCAAGGCCCACCACAAAGGAAGACTCCACACAAGGTTATATATAAAAAAATAGCCTTTGTATTATAATAAACAAAACACATTAGATAACACACGCAAACTTTACAATGTGCCAGGGGCACGGGCAGAATTTACAAGGGGAATTATGTACAGGACAGGGCCACATGGACCACTGTCAGGGGTAGGCACTTGTTAGAAAATAATACTGGTAGGTACACACTTAGGACATAAACATTAGAATGATTAGCACCAAAATTGTAAATGCAACACACATCTAGTAATCACTGGAACAGAGTAAAGACCTCTTACGCAACCCTAAAACACTGTAGGAAATCACACAGGTAACTAGGACCTTATCATCAGGACCTAAGGAAGGAATACCAACACCTAAGCAATTCACTCTTAGCAAAGGGAAGGAAACCTAAACATAAAATGGGACATCAACAATCCTCTATGCAGGGCACACCTAACAAAGGGGATAAACATAAAGTGGGACGTCAACAATCCTCTATGCAGGGCACACCTAACAAAGGGGATAAACATAAAGTGGGACATCAACAATTGCACATGAGATATTAAAACACAGAGGTGCAGATTAGAACATTTTGCGCAAGAATCACATACACAGAAATTACAATGCGCGGGGTGCACATAGCACAACACTCAAAATGTCCCTCAGGCCAACTGGCCTCGAAAGGGGCGGAATGCCCTGAGTCTCAGTGTCAGGGGGTCTGCGCAGGCAGCACAAACCACAAGCCTTAACGTAGCAACTGTCCACTAAGTGCTGGACAGTTGTAATTCTGAACTGGGCAAACGTTGGAGCCAGGTGGGCTCAAGAAAAAAGTGGGGAGACACAGCGTGGGAGCCTCAGGGCTACAACCAACTAGCTGCCTGTGTCCCCCTAGAGCCTCTCAGGGCTCGCTGAACAAATATGAGATGTAGAGCTTCAGTGCTCTCAGGATAATGATAAAAGCCCCAGAGCCTCTCAGGGCTCGTCACGAGTGTGGGCAAGGGGGCCTCTCGGGCTCTAAATATGTAGATTGGCCCCAGGAGCCTCGGGGCTCCTCAATCAATACTCTGGCCACGTTGGAGTCCCTCCCGGGGGACTCAAGAACACGCATTGCCCCCGTGAAGCCCTCGTGGCTTCACTCTGAATTCTAGCGATAGTTCGCGCTACCGGGAAAGGGGGGGGGGGCGGACACCGACAATGTGTCCCGGCGCCCCTCCCTCCTGCTCCACTCACCGGCTGTATGGGTCTGCGGCCGCTCCTCTCCTCTCGTCCCGGGGCTCTCCCTTCGATGGGGAGCCTCGGGCAGGACACGCCAGCTGCTCCTCTCGCGCTCCCGCCTGGACCTGTCTCTGCTGCACGCCGCCTGACTTCCGCCGGGGCCGCCAAAGGCAGCGCGGCCCTGGGGGTCAGGAGGCGGGACTTCCGGGCCGCTGCAGGCAGCGCGGCGGCCCGGCAGGGGCAACACACACTCCTGGGCTGCGGCGGTGATCTCCTGGGCAATGCCGGGTGGCCACCGGCTTTTCAATAATAAAATAACAGCGGGGCAATGCCGGGTGGTCACCGGCCTCTAATAAAAATAGAAAGCGAGGTGGGCACTCGCTCGTCCAAAAATCGGCAAATCGGCTCCAATGCCGGGTGGGCACCGGCAATGTAAACAAAGCGCTCCCAGCGCCGAAGGTCAAGGCACTGCGCTCTCAACCGCCAAGGGAAGCGCGCTCAGCGCTCAAGGGGAAATAAAAGCGCGCCTAGCGCTATAATCCAAAGTCAGAGCGCCTCCAGGCACAGCGAAGCTCCAGCAGGGTCTGGAGGCAGGCAGAGGGGCAAGGCAGGGCCAGAGCCAGCACACTGGGTCTCCAGGCAGGGAGACAGCCAAGTGGCGGTCCTCTTGGCCCCAGCAGCAGCAGCAGCCCCCTCTGGCAAAGATCCACAAGCAGAACCAAGGACAAATTGTGTGGGGACACAGCCCCTTCTTATACAGCAAAATCCCTTTGTCTCAGGGTGCAGGGTGGGGGGAAAACCAGTCGCAGCTGGTTTTGAAGTACTCTGTTTACCTCAACCACCCTCTCTATTCACTGGCAGGGCTAGGGACATCAGCCGCACTACAGGGGGTGGAGCCAGCATTGTCTGGGGAAAGTCCAGGCCCATCAGGGACCAGGTGCACTCCTCCCAAGCCATCAAGCATGCTAATATCACACTCACCACCGGGCAGACCCATCCAGCCTTCCTGGAGCCAGGCTCACCAGCCAGCTCCGGCCAATCACACTGCAGGCATATTTTACAGTAATATGCCAAGTCCTTGAAATGGCATTTCTACACATGACACACACATACCACATACACCATTGCGAAGCATTCATTCTCACGAACTCGCACATACCAAATTCGAGCATGCACTCCCCACGCATCAGGAACTACTAGGGACACAGACATTCCCCATGCATCCCTATGGGAGAGCAGGCCAGCCTAACTACATGCACGCACCTTACTCTGGGACACAGAGAAAAAGTGCGCACAGACCAGAAATCATCCACACAGATCACAGACCTAAAGCAAAAAGATTAGGGGTGAACCTGCCTTGAGGGCCAAGTCCAACACAACCCCCTTCCAGCCAAAACGCAGGGCAGACCAATCACCACCGTGATGGACTTCCCTGCTTGGGGCGATAAAACACGGACGCGGGCCCGCAACTGCAGGGACACCCTCCTGTTTTACGCCACTGTGAACCCCTGGGGTTCTTTCTAAAACTATGGTAGGGACTAACTGGATTACCCCACTGGTAATCTCCAGCTGCCCTCGGCCAGGACCAGGCCCTAGGCCACCCAGGTGCCACTGGTTCCTGCCTACTCACAAAGTGGGGGGTAGTAACCCCTGGCACATAACAGCCATTTTCCACTCTTCCTGTCTGCAAGACAGGGCTAGACTGCCAGTGGTTCTCCAGCCTAGGGTCTACAACCTTAGGTGGACCAGGAGTCTCAGGGAAGGCTCTCCTCCCCTTACCTCTTCTCCTAGGGTTCCTCCGCCTCCTGTGAGGGGTACCCTCTAAACACCACTCTCCCAACCTAGGTTTTAACCCCTTAGGTGATACCGGGGTCAGAGGTGGGCTTTCCCACCCTCTGCACCCCCTTCCAGAGTCCTGCTCCCTCCCAACCGGGGCGGTGCCTCTGGAGAAAGAACTGGTCAGGACACTGATTACAGTATTCCTACCCTTCAGGTCAGGCAAACCCTGAACCTGGACCTCCAACCTCCGGTCTAGAACCTTTGGTGGAACCACTGCCTGGCACTCCAGGACTTTTGGGGACTCACATCCTATCCCCCAATCACTCCTTTCACTGGACTTCTGTACTCTCCCTACTGGAGCAGTACTGCCAGACTCCACAACTACAGAAGCTCCGCTCACAGATGCTCCAGGTCCTCCACACACTAGGAGATCTCCCTCAAGTGGACTAACAGGTAAGCATAGGTCCCCACCCTGGTGTTCCCTAAAGAAACCATCCAGGCTCTGAGGCAGGGCTTCGGGCATCTGGGGACTCTCGGTCTCACACTCACTTCCGCTCCACTGAGACAGACAGTAAGCCCCTACACCCTCCTCACTATACTGAGACCTAGCTGGGCTACTCTCACCCTCCTCCACAACGCTGGGTTGGAGAAAACCTGACCCACTATTATTGGAATCATTCACTAGCGGCGCCAAGGAACCTCTTGCACTCTCCCAGCGCTCTGCTTCATCTGCAAGGTCCCAAGGACAAAAACACTTCAACTTCGGCAGGTGCTGACGCAACTCTGGACAAACAACACTGAGCAACTGCTCTCTTAGAACCAGATCAAAAAGCTTGGCAAACTAAGTTCCCACGTGAACCTCTAGCCAATCAGACAGTGCACCTTGACATTCATCCACAAAGTCTTCCCAGGACTGGTGAGACAGTTTCCTAAGGTTCCTAAACCTCAACCTATTCTCCTCCTCTGGAGAAACAGGAACCATGCTCTGGGAACTGGGAGTGGGACTGTCAACACCAACACCTAAAAAGCTGCCACCACTGGACTCCACCCTCCCTGGGGAATCCAGACAATTACAAATGCACTCAGGGGGTAACCTACTCTCTTGGGCTACCTTCTCCCTGAACAAGGCCCTCTCAGCCTCTAGCTTGGCAAGCTCCAACCTGAGTTGTTCCATCGCTAGCTGATGCTCCCTCTCTTCCTTCCTATCCAACCACTCCTTTGGGGACAGGGAAAGGGATGGGGTGCTGGTACTGACACTGGACCCAGCAAGGGACTCCCTACCTATGGGGTCATCACTATCTGCTGACATCCATCCACTGTCATCACCATCCAACTCACATTCATCAACAGAATCTTCAGGGCTCTCCACAGACTCACCACCCTCATGGCGTGCGGCCCGGGCCCTATCTCTCTCACTGTGCTCAAGATCCCACCGATCCTTTTGCCACTGGATCAGGCTGTCCCTAAGCTGGGACTTAGTAACCAACTCACTCACCTCTATGCCTCCCTTTTCGCAGAATCTGACCAGCTCTAATCTACTGTACCTAAACAGACTACAGAGATCAAAAACTGGCTCCATTTTGGCGGACGTTCTCAGGAAAAGTTTGACACAGGGAACCAGGGGGTCTGAGCTAAACAGGAGAATACAATCACAAAATTCAGCAAGATTCCTATCTGAGAACTTGCACTCCACTGTCCAGCATAACACACACTCATTCACACACAACCCTCCCCTCGGACTGGTAAGGCAGTTTCTACCACCCCTGATTTTCTCAACCTGACCACTAGCGACACAGGTACCAAACTCTGGGAGCAGGGCGGGGAACAAGGTACTGGACAAAATACAAATGACACCTTTCAGGAGAAGCAATACTGAACTTCCCTAAAAAACAATAATCCCCAAAATGCGGTTATCTAAAAATGCAGAGCTTTGAAGTGTGGCCTGTCTCCACTGTGGTACAGCGCAAACACAAATCCTTATCCTCACCGCTTGCCGCCAATGTTAGAAACGGGACCCTGGCTGGCCAAGACTCGCGTCAAGGTCAGTCAGGGATCACCATTCCTAAGGTCAGGGCAAGGGAGTCACACACCAAGGTAACCCCCGCTCACCCTCTAGGTAACGTGGCGCGAACAGTCAAGGCTAAACTTGGAGGCGGTATGAGTTAAGTATTTGCGCACGCACCCCAGCAACAACACCCAAGGCCCACCACAAAGGAAGACTCCACACAAGGTTATATATAAAAAATAGCCTTTGTATTATAATAAACAAAACACATTAGATAACACACGCAAACTTTACAATGTGCCAGGGGCAGGGGCAGAATTTACAAGGGGAATTATGTACAGGACAGGGCCACATGGACCACTGTCAGGGGTAGGCACTTGTTAGAAAATAATACTGGTAGGTACACACTTAGGACATAAACATTAGAATGATTAGCACCAAAATTGTAAATGCAACACACATCCAGTAATTACTGGAACAGAGTAAAGACCTCTTACGCAACCCTAAAACACTGTAGGAAATCACGCAGGTAACTAGGACCTTATCATCAGGACCTAAGGAAGGAATACCAACACCTAAGCAATTCACTCTTAGCAAAGGGAAGGAAACCTAAACATAAAATGGGACATCAACAATCCTCTATGCAGGGCACACCTAACAAAGGGGATAAACATAAAGTGGGACGTCAACAATCCTCTATGCAGGGCACACCTAACAAAGGGGATAAACATAAAGTGGGACATCAACAATTGCACGTAAGATATTAAAACACAGAGGTGCAGATTAGAACATTTTGCGCAAGAATCACACACACAGAAATTACAATGCGCGGGGTGCACATAGCACAACACTCAAAATGTCCCTCAGGCCAACTGGCCTCGAAAGGGGCGGAATGCCCTGAGTCTCAGTGTCAGGGGGTCTGCGCAGGCAGCACAAACCACAAGCCTAAACGTAGCAACTGTCCACTAAGTGCTGGACAGTTGTAATTCTGAACTGGGCAAACGTTGGAGCCAGGTGGGCTCAAGAACAAAGTGGGGAGACACAGCGTGGGAGCCTCGGGGCTACAACCAACTAGCTGCCTGTGTCCCCTAGAGCCTCTCAGGGCTCACTGAATAAATGTGCGATGTAGAGCTTCAGCGCCCTCAGGATAATGAAAAATGCCCCAGAGCCTCTCAGGGCTCGTCACGAGTGAGGGCAGGGGGGCCTCTCGGGCTCTAAATACGTAGATTGCCCCCAGGAGCCTCGGGGCTCCTCAATCAATACTGCGGCCACGTTGGAGTCCCTCCCGGGGGACTCAAGAACACGCAATGCCCCCGTGAAGCCCTCGTGGCTTCACTCTGAATTCTAGCGCGAGCTTGCGCTACCGGGAAAGGGGGGGTTGGACACCGACAATGTGTCCCGGCGCCCCTCCCTCCTGCTCCACTCACCGGCTGTATGGGGCTGCGGCCGCTCCTCTCCTCTCGTCCCGGGGCTCTCCTTTCGATCGGGAGCCTCGGGCAGGACACGCCAGCTGCTCCTCTCGCGCTCCCGCCTGGACCTGTCTCTGCTGCACGCCACCTGACTTCCGCCGGGGCCGCCAATGGCAGCACGGCCCTGGGGGTCAGGAGGCGGGACTTCCGGGTCGCTGCAGGCAGCGTGGCGGCCCGGCAGGGGCAACACACACTCCTGGGCTGCGGCGGTGATCTCCTGGGCAATGCCGGGTGGGCACCGGCTTTTCAATAATAAAATAACAGCCGGGCAATGCCGGGTGGGCACCGGCCTCTAATAAAAGTAGAAAGCGAGGTGGGCACTCGCTCGTCCAAATATCGGCAAATCGGCTCCAATGCCGGGTGGGCACCGGCAATGTAAAGAAAGCGCTCCCAGCGCCGAAGGTCAAGGCACAGCGCTCTCAAGCGCCAAGGGAAGCGCGCTCAGCGCTCAAGGGGAAATAAAAGCGCGCCTAGTGCTATAATCCAAAGTCAGAGCGCCTCCAGGCACAGCGAAGCTCCAGCAGGGTCTGGAGGCAGGCAGAGGGGCAAGGCAGGGCCAGAGCCAGCACACTGGGTCTCCAGGCAGGGAGACAGCCAAATGGCGGTCCTCTTGGCCCCAGCAGCAGCAGCAGCCCCCTCTGGCAAAGATCCACAAGCAGAACCAAGGACAAATTGTGTGGGGACACAGCCCCTTCTTATACAGCAAAATCCCTTTGTCTCAGGGTGCAGGGTGGGGGGAAAACCAGTCGCAGCTGGTTTTGAAGTACTCTGTTTACCTCAACCACCCTCTCTATTCACTGGCAGGGCTAGGGACATCAGCCGCACTACAGGGGGTGGAGCCAGCATTGTCTGGGGAAAGTCCAGACCCATCAGGGACCAGGAGCACTCCTCCCAAGCCATCAAGCATGCTAATCTCACACTCACCACCGGGCAGACCCATCCAGCCTTCCTGGAGCCAGGCTCACCAGCCAGCTCCAGCCAATCACACTGCAGGCATATTTTACAGTAATATGCCGAGTCCTAGAAATGGCATTTCTACACATGACACACACATACCACATACACCATTGCGAAGCATTCATTCTCACGAACTCGCACATACCAAATTCGAGCATGCACTCCCCACGCTTCAGGAACTACTAGGGACACAGACATTCCCCATGCATCCCTATGGGAGAGCAGGCCAGCCTAACTACATGCACGCACTTTACTCTGGGACACAGAGAAAAAGTGCGCACAGACCAGAAATCATCCACACAGATCACAGACCTAAAGCAAAAAGATTAGGGGTGAACCTGCCTTAAGGGCCAAGTCCAACAACTATCTCATCCTAAAAGCCCATCAATCTACGCCATGCCTAAGATTCATAAAAATCTAATGAATCCACCGATACGCCCAATAGTATCTACCTGTGGAAGCATCCATGAACCGGTGGGCCAATACTTGGATCGTAAGTTACAACCGACGTTCAATCTTTGACAAGTTACATCAAGGATACAACTGACTTCTTGTGTAGACTGCAGGAGTTGGAAATCCACCCTAATGAATCCTTATGGTTATGCACAGCGGACGTTAGTGCATTGTATACTTCCATCCCACACCTAGGTGGCATTGAGGCCATAGAACAAGCTGTTGTAAATCTAGATCTGGACGAAACCACAAAAATCTTCCTAATGGAATTAATGACTTTTACCCTGTACCATAGTTATTTCAAACATGAAGATAATTGGTATTTGCAACTAGTGGGCACCAGCATGGGCAATTGCGCAGCTCCAGTCTACGCTAACATTTGTATGGGAGAATTCGAGCATGCCAACATTTGGTCAAGACCAGAATGGAGCAACAACCTTAAAATGTACGTACGATACATTGACGACCTGTTTATCCTTTGGCAAAGCACAAAAGAAAGCCTAGAAACAGCTCTCAACACCTTAAATAATGTTAACGACGGAATCAAATTGACGTGGAACATCCAAGATAATTCTATTACTTTTTTGGATGTTAAAATCACACTGAAAGAAAATCAGATTACCACCGACATTTTCAGAAAACCCACAGACCGAAATAACACTCTGCATTATACTAGCTTTCAGCAACCCTCCTTAAAAAATCATTTACCGAGATCACAATTACTCAGAGTCAAACGCATCACCTCAGATCCCATCACGGCGGAAATACGCATCAATGAAATGACAGAAAGATTTTGCGCGAGAGGATATCCCAATCAAATTTTGGAATTGGCAAAAGACTTTATTCAACCCATGAACCGTCAAGAGATTCTCAATGAACCTAGACAAAAACCTAAAAGCGACCGCACGGTTGTAGTTTCAAAGTTTTCAAATGTCAGCACCACTTACAAAAACATTGTGCTTAAACATTGGCCGCTTTTACAACTAGAGACAGATTTCAATGACAAATTCAAGTCTTTACCATTGTTTGGCTACACCAGGGGTAAAAACCTAGGAGAAATCCTTAAACAACCCAAAAGACCGGATCTTCAATCTCGTGGAACCAGACCATGCAATAATTGCAATAACTGTCATAACATAATATCAGGCACAGACATAACACACCCCATGAAAGGACACAAAATTCATCTACAAGTAACGGCTACATGCGATACCAACAACTGCATTTACCTCCTAAAATACCCATGTGGAAAAACCTATGTGGGTAAAACCGAGCGAAAGATAAAAACTTGTTTAAATGAACATAAGTCAAACATCCGTACTATGAACCAAAAATCCACAGTAGCCATTCATTTCAAAGAAATGAAACATACTATCTCCCAATTAAAGTACACTATTTTGGAAGTCATTGACAAGGTGGAGGGAAGAGATAACAACAAACAGTTACTTCAAAGGGAAAATTATTGGATATATAGACTACAGTCGATGAGACCTTTTGGTCTTAATGAACGCATTGAATTCTCATGTTACCTTTAACCTATGGTTATTGACATCCCCAACCTTGAGGATCATTAGTTCTGTAAATTCTCCTTGTTGCCCATCTTAGTATTCTTTACTTGTCTGTGAGAACACGATGATCATCATTGTTTTGTTTCTTATCACATATTTAAATTCAACAGCCATTCCTGTATGCACAGTTTTCCTTACGTTGTTCTCTATACAGCTTCAAGTTGAACCATGTGACAGTTCGTTTGCTGAATATTCCTATTATTATGCTTTGTACCCTGTTATTGTTATCAGTCCAGATTTCCATATTTTATTTTAATTTTTATTTTCACATCTCACATTACTTCCGTTATGTTAAACTTCTCATCACCCTACTAACACACTTTGACCCGTTAGTCTTTCGTTTAACTCTATTCTCACCACGTGACCCACACTGTTGCTTTAACCACACACTTCCGCGTTAACCGCGTAAACCCATGGCGGAGTTTTCTAACCGGCGCGTACCCACCCGAAAATTTTGGTAAGTTCGTCGAGCACTTGCATGCTAATTTTAAACTAAAACCCGCAGCACACAACCCGTAACAGCTGCCGTAGTTCCGAACGCCGTCATTATGCATGCGCCTCAATGCTGTACATATCATGTTGACATTTCCAGGGGGATGACCCAACCCATTTGTTTAATGTTTGTTTGCATATCTCACAATGTTCACCCCGCGTTTGTTCACAAATCGGCACCTAGTCACTGCTTGCCAAACCTTCTCACAATTAACTCTTCACTCGCTGTTACTTTACATTTAAACCACACAGTCACGGCATTGAACATGCCCCTTTATTAATGTAATCTCTGTTGCACATTTTATTAGCATATACCACATAGACTCTTATATGTCGTTCTTTTAGATGCTCCCCAACGAAGGACAACCGTCCGAAATGCATTGGAGCAGTAATGCAAAAAAAGTAGAAATTATCACTGCAACGTATATGTGAATTAACATATTCTGAATTGAACACAATGGAATAAAAACTTTTTGATCAAGAAAATTATCATGTTTCTTTGAACTGTGAAGGCAAGAATCGCCAGACAGTGTGCCCTAAGGGATGCTATCAGTTGCAAATTCCGCCCTAAGTGCGCTGGGGATGCCCAGACGTGGGTCCCAGGCACTCCACACCACTGGAGTCAAGCTAGCCGGGCTGATGAGAGGTGTTACCTCGAAACCGGTCCGGTCCTCGGATGCTTGATTCCGTTCTGGGAAGGACATGGCTTTTGTAGTTCGGACTGGACTGTTCCCATGGACACTTCAATGATCTTCCTGGATCTAAACATATACACGGAGGATGGCAGGCTGAAGAGCAAAACCCACTTCAAACTCACCTCCAGGAACTGCTTATTACGGTACGACAGTTCCCACCCCAGACACCTCAGGGAGAACCTACCGTATGGACAATTCTTGCGCCTCAGAAGAAACTGCACAGAATTGAACCAATTCAACAAACAGGCCAAGGATCTGAAAACAAAGTTAATACAGAGACAATACCCCATCAGAACCATTGACATGGCAATGAAGAGGGCCAGGAACAATCACAGGGACGCACTCCTGGAAGACAACCCACAAGACAAGGAAGTGATCAAAAGACCAATATGTGTCACGACCTACACAACCATGTCCAACGAAGTATCGAAAGTGATCAACAAACACTGGAGGATACTGAACTGTGGCCAATTGGATTTCGAAAAACCAATGTATGCACATCGCAGGGGCAGAAATATCAAGGACATACTGGTACATACAAGACCTTGTCAAAATCCAACTGGCAGACAGACTACCATCGGAGTCCAAGGACATTTCCCCTGTGGAGACTGCAGCAGTTGCCATCTGACTCACAAAAGCAAGGTCATACATTTCAGAAATGGTACATCATGGGAACAACGACAATTCTCTAACTGTAACACAAAAAATGTTGTCTACATGATAACATGCCCATGTGGCCTAGAGTACATAGGCATGACCTCCCGACCTGTCAAAGTGAGAATAGGAGAACATAAAAGCAACATACGCTGCAAAAAAGCAACCACAAAGATGGCTTCTCACTTCTTGGAACAACAACATTGTGTCAATGATCTGCATTGGACCGTAATTTAACGTACGCAATCAGAAACCGGCCTCTTCCAAAAAGAACAATGATGGGTTTTTTGTTTGGGCACCCACATTGAAGGGCTAAATGATGATATCCCATGGGGCCATTTGTCCGGATAAAACCTAGAATCTAGAAGGATCTGCAACTTATGGATGAGACTGTATTCAAAGAAACAAGGATTCCTATCAATCTGTAACCGTAAAGGCTGTGCATGTGTAATCTCTCTTTTTTAACCAACCTATGTTAAATACACCTTGATCCATCCCATACGCTGTTCCAAATGCCGCATCACAGTAATATACCTTTAGCATCTAGTATGGGAACAGTGTAACAAAACCAAAGCGCGTATCTCATAGACTACACCATCTACCCATGCGTCCAGATGTAGCGACTGACAACTGTGTCTATGAGAGACACGCATGCGCCTCATTGGCTCAACAGTCACTACCGGATTTAACATGCTCAGAACGACACATGTTACTCCGTAAACAGGTCCATTATCATGATAGGCGCTGAGGCGGATGTTTCCTTATTTGGTCTGCACACCACATCCGTCAATCAGCGAATCAATGAGCACCTCCAGGCCCTTATATACCAAACCCCTGAACGCTAAGCATTACCAGCGGAGCAGCGTAGGGTGGTAGAAGGAGGCCAACTCAGGCGGATTTTGTGAGTATTTAACAGACAACTTTTTAGAGACCGACCTAGCACTAGCCCAGACAGTGAGTAAAAATACTGAAACCAACTCTTTACCCACACAGATTAAGAATCCACCTACCTACCCTGGCGTTCTGGATATGCTCATGAGGCAGGACACAACAGTCACTATGAGTATGATTTACAGAACCATTACAAATTAGCAGTGTGTCATCTATGCTATGTGTTATGTGTGTCTTCTCTTTTTACAGGTTTATTTAACCGTTTGGGGCTCCAGGTGACTGCACCTGTCTGAGCCAATCCCTTGTGGAAACCAAACTGACTCGTCTTTTCTTTTTTCTTTTTAGGACATGCAACTGCATGACCCCAAAGAAACCGCTGTAGGCACATTGTAGCCTTTTTATCACTGTAAATAAAATTCACTTTTCTAATTTAAGAGAAATAATTTTTTTCTTAAAAACACGTGAGTAGGGTTGGGAAGTTGTGCCCCCGTCCTGAAGAAGGAACACCGAGTTCCGAAACATGTCGATGCACACCAGAGGTAGTGTCCATAATAAAGACAACTGACCTCACTTTGCACTTCTTTTTAATAGCACCAGCTAGGGGTCTCGAATAAAGTTTTTTCATAGAACCCACTAGCCAGGTACTTTTTAATCCTCACCACACCCTTCACTCACATTTTCCTACACCCCAGCACTTGCACTGAACACACACCACACATAGTCAACCTCTACAGTGCTCCCACGTAGTCGCTGGTCGTAGCACGCCGCATCCCTCTAGCGGGATGCGAAGACCCCAATGATGAAGCATGACACCAAGGGACCTGTTGGTGTGTGAGGGGTATTTTTCACAACACTGAGTGTCCCCCATCCGGGAGGTGTGCACTCTGAGTAGGATTCTTCTTGTTTAATTACCAGTGCCCGTGGAGTGAGAATCCTATCTCTATACTCTACCTCCCCCCGTTGTTATCTTCTGTTCCCATGGGGCACAGGGTCAGAGCTGATTTGCATATCGCCATTGTCTAACCCGGGGTGGTGTGGAGTGCAAAAAAACGATGGATTTGGGCCCATATCTTTGGACTGGGGTGAATGTGTGACATTGATCCACATTCTGTCCATCACCTGTTTTGTTTGAAAATTCCGCCCTAAGTGCGCTGGGGATGCCCAGACGTGGGTCCCAGGCACTCCACACCACTGGAGTCAAGCTAGCCGGGCTGATGAGAGGTGATACCTCGAAACCGGTCCGGTCCTCGTATGCTTGATTCCGTTCTGGGAAGGACATGGCTTTTGTAGTTTGGACTGGACTGTTCCCCTGGGGCACAGGGTCAGAGCTGATTTGCATATCGCAATTGTCTAACCCGGGATGGTGTGGAGTGCAAAAAAACGATGGATTTGGGCCCAGATCTTTGGACTGGGGTGAATGTGTGACATTGATCCACATTCTGTCCATCACCTGTTTTGTTTGCATCAGTTCTGTGACAGCACGCCATATCTTGTACATTACTCGTCCACAGGGCAGAGGACGACACCTGGGAGCACCTACCATAACATACAAACTTTTGTTCACAAAAATATTTTATCTAGAGCTGTGCACTTGTCTCTCAACCCTACAAACTTATTTTGAGGAGGGATGCACTGTCCCAAGTTTATTTATTTAATGCAGTTTTATATAGCGCAAACTTTACCCAAACGTATTACTTTACAACAGAACCAAGTACGTTACACAAAGAGATTTACATGCTAACAAGTTACATATACAATAAGGATTATCAAAAAATGAAAGGTGGCACAATTAGGTTAATACAGGTGTAGAATACATATTTGTGGAGAAGTGTGGCTCAGGGGTTAGAGGCGGCAGACCCGGAATCTGAGATCGGTCCTGGACCAGGGTTCAATTCCCCGCCCCGGCGGGTCTTGGGCTAAAAATTCCACGGACTCGATAATTCTCGTCCCGGTGCCTCCTCGACTCACGGGTTCACACTCTGCGACTCTGGGCAATAGCTTGCTTAATCTCCACAACGGCCCCTCGCGGCGGGATGCCTGACTTTCACCCTGTGGACACCCTGTCGGGGCTTCTCACAGGGGAATATCAGGACGGGTTCCCTAGGCAAGCGCCAGGATGCCCTTTGTGGTGACAGGTTGCGCTATATAAGTATACCTACATTTACATTTACATTTACAAGTTGAGCTCAAGTGAATGCCAAGGGCTGTGAGGGTCATCAAATGGGATGAATTGTTCCTAGAAGTCTCTTTGGAAGAATAGAGTTTTCAGATCTGTCAAAAACGTCCGGATAGAGGCCGTGGTTTGGAGGGTTGGAGGAAATGAGTTTCAAAATCTAGCTGCATTGCCTGAGAAGGATGAGCCATAAATCTTTCACTTTTGAACATAGGAGGCTTGAGCAGTACGTTTTCAGCATTGCGTGAAGGTCTAGAGCCGTCTGAGATTTTGAGTTTATTCACCGGATTGTGAGGGGTGCAAGTGAGTAAGGCTTTGTGGGTGACATAGGCAGTCTTGCAATTTGATCTAGCTTTGATGGAAAGCCAGCAGAGAGAATACAGTCTGGGAGTGATGTGATCATTTCTTTTGGCCCCATATATAAAACCTGTTGGTGAATGGAGAATGGATTTTAGAGGAGAGAGGTGGGTTTTAGGGAGGCCAGCAAGGAGAGAATTTCAGTAGTCCAATCTGGAACCGATGATTCGACCACGTTTTTTAAGGTCTTGTTCAGGAAAGAAACGAGCCAACCCCATAGAGAAGGTGCAGTTGATAACATGCATTCTGGGCAATGGTATTGATATGAGGCTGTAGGCTAAGCTTTTTGTCTAGGATGACGCCTAGAGATTTTGCGCTGTTGACAGTGATATGTTTGTTGTAAAGTATGTTCAAATTGTCCATCCATGATTGAACAGGAGGAGTGGAGAGTGAGGTAGAGAGAAGAAGCAATTCCATTTTGGAATTATTCAGAATTAGTTAATGAGTAGACATCCAATTTTGATGGAGTTGAGAGTGGTGTTGAGGATTGAGATGTGTGTGGAAGACTCCTTAAGGTAGATCTGTGTGTCATCAGAATAGAGGTGATATTGGATCCGAGATTTTCTTAGGAGATTTGCCAGTGGTTCCATGTAAAGATTGAACAGCGTGGATGCGATGATCGAGCCTTGAGGGACGCCTTGTCCTACAGCAATTGATGTAGAGAGACAGTTTGATATTTTTTGATCATCTGAGATCTGCCCAAGAGGAATGTTTCAAACCATTTGAGCACTATGCCTTCAAAACCCATTCTTAGATTTAAAGTGTTCATAAGAGTGTTGTGATTAACAGTGTCAATGGCTGCGGATAGGGCAAGAAGGATCAGGAGACAAGACTCACCAGAGTCAAGTACTCAATCACGTGTAGCAGGGTTGATTCAGTGCTGCAGCCTTGCATAAAACCTGATTTCAATTCGTCAAGAAGATTGTTACTCTTAATATGTTGTGAAAGTTGCTTCACTATACTGTTTCAAGTAATTTTCGCAAGGAAAGAGAGGTTGGTGAAAGGGTGGAAGTTGTTGAGGTCCTTCACATCAGAAGACGTTTTTTTAAGAAGTGGGGTAACCTGTCCTGTTTTAAGGGTGATGGAGCAGGTTTTCGCCAAAAGAAACCTGCTCGGATTAACACCCGAATAATACAGACTAACTGTACACAGCAAAGACTAACATACACATCACATGAACACTGGGGAAACTGCTTTTGCACATGCATGCATTAACGTGGGAATAATACATGACAATTAAACCATATTTACGTGGTGCTTTGAAAGGAGCGAGAAATAATGCTTGACTAAGCAGCAATTTACATCTTTTCGCATCTTGCTTTAAAATTAATAAAATAATGCTGCATTCTGCTTAAGCTTCTGCTAGGAAAACAATAACAGGGAATAGTGCAAAGGTGGGTGGTATAACAGTGAAAAGTGAATTTCTGTGTAATTAATGAATGTTTACATTTCGTTTACCATAGTGAGCCGATATGAGCCACCATTATTTTTAAATTAGTCGGAGAGATGAGGGGTTGGAAGAGGAGCAAAAGTGATCACATGACCTAAACAGACGTTAGTGCTGAGCGCTGCAGAGGAAGGGAACAGGTTCAAGGTTGGACTGCACAGAGTGTATTGTTCGCCTGCCAAGGATGTGACTAGTAGTGGGATCCAAGACCACTTCTGTGGACGTAGTAGTAGAAGCAGCATGAGAATATTTGTGAATCAGACATTGTATTAAAGGAACAAGTCAAAGTTGATGTAATGGGAAGGGAGGTCGTACAATAGACACCTGCAAGTAATGAATAAAGTCACAGTGGTGTGAGAGACCTCCTCCTGAATCCACCAATGAGTTGTTGAATCCTGTAAAATGTTACAACTGAATATGGGACGGACATGTAGGTTTTAGGGTATAACTGGGGTGCCTTTAGGGGTTTTTAGGCAAGCGAATGTGTGCTCCAGGTTCTTTGCTGTTCGAGAGGGGTGATGCGTTGCTGTCCGTTGGTTTGCAGAGAGGCCTAGCTGTTCCTGTCCCTGTCCTGCTCCTAGGTCCTGAATCTTTGTTCCCTGACTCTATTTCAGGGGACCCTATCATCTCCTCAGCCAGGGGGTGGTATTTCATAGAACCTTTGGGTTTGTATTATTCTAACTCGTTCTTTGCATAATTATTTGCAATTGAATTTCTGTCTCTGAAACTGATGTCTCTTGATCTTTCCACTCTAACATATGATTATTGTTTCGCATTTTTTTTCGCTGAAACTGATGTCTCTTAATCTATTCACCTCATGCACATATTGAATTGATGATGAAACTGTCACTGTTTGCATATGCTGATGTTATTCTCTCTCTCTTGTGAATGTCATTGTTTGCACGGTGACTGTATGCAGATGAACAAAATATTTTACATTGATTTTAGATAAAGCTTTATTAATCTTACAGAGAGTCTGTGATTATTTAGATGACTAGTTAGTTAGTTAGGTAAAGTGCTATCATTACCTTCAACTATTCAACTAATTGGTTCATTGACCAAGAGGAAAGAAAGCTGATGTGGAGAAGTGTGGCTCACTGGTTAGAGCAGGCAGACCCTGAAGCAGAGGTCAGACCCGGGACCAGGGTTCAATTCCCGACGCGGCAGGGTCTTGAGCTCAAATGTCCATGGACTCGATAATTCTCGCTTCGGTGCTTGACCTAATCATGGGTTCACACTCTGCAACTCTGGGCATTAAGCTTGCTTAACTCCACAACGGCCCCCCGCGGCGGGATGCCTGGCTTTCACCTTGGGGATGCCCTGTAGGGGCTATCTCACAGAGAAAAGCCAGGACGGGTTCCCAAGGCAAGTGCGGAGATACCCCTTCGGGGGTCGACTCTGGCGCTATATAAGTAACATAATAATAATAATAATAATGTAGAAGTTTAGTTATGTATTTAGAAATATTACAATGAACCTGTGAAGAAACAAAATCTATGTCATTAAAACTTGACCCCCAGCGCATTAGGGATTTGGCTGAATATGCATTGGCCATTTGAGTGTTATAGAGTATTTATTCCTGATTAGGTAGCAGTGGTGGATCGAGGGCAACAGGAAGGGAGCCTTGGTTGAGGAAGAGGTTTACCAGACTGGTCCAGTAAGAAATAGTGCAGGTGTAAAAGTTAATGGCGATGTCAATACAGGTGGGGTCAAAAGAATGATTGGAAGGTTTTGTTTTAGAATGCTTTTGAGGAGGGCATCTTCAGTGATGATGTCAAAGTTCTGTAACAAGACTAAGGATTTGCAGTCCTCAAGAGGAGTAGGGTGAGTGACCTAATCCGCAAGTGATTTCACTTTATCATTGAAGAATGGTGCAAATTCTGCTGCTTTCTTGGGAGAGTCGTCAAATTTGATGGTTGAGGGAAAGATGTTGGTACATTTGATAAGGTCAAATAGCTTTTAGGTCTGATCTTGGCGGAGTCGATGAGCGTTCTGAAGTGCATCGCTTTTTCACGGAAGATGTGTTTGTGGTAGCGTGATCTTGCGTAACATACATTAGAGAAATTAATGGTAGAAGGAGATTGTCTCCATTGTTTCTCCAGGTACCTCAATTTTTTGTTCTTTCCTCACAGAGGGATTTATTGAACCATGGTGCAGAAGATGTGAGCCTTTTCTTTTTATTTTGTAGTGGTACAACATTTTCAGTTTTGACTTAAATCTGGGGAGACATTGGGTGGTAAGATCGTTGACATCAGAGTTGGGGGTCTAAGATTGGAAGTAATATCATAGCTGAGTTGCACAGAATGTCATGGTCGATGTTTTTGGTGTTACAGAAGCAGGTAGTAGTCCTTTTAGGTTGACCCAGGGTTACAGAATGAGATAGGTGCAGAGAGAATGGGATGATGAAGTGATCAGGCCAGTCTACTGATACAGGATCAATAGCAGTTAGCATATCAACTTTGGAGACTGTTGCAAGGATTTCTGCTCATACACCGAACTGTGCACTGAGACCTAGGACATTAGTGAATTGTGGTGTACCAGAAACTCACCTCAGTACCTAGAAACCCCAACCAGCTAGCAATCAGTGTCTTATTAGCTCTTCGTTCTGTAGCAAAGTAACCAATGATTAGACAACCTAGAACAGCGACTTAGGACCATCTCGGGAATGGTGGGAAGTGAGAACACTCTTTTGTTACACTCTCATACCAGTCCACAACAGGAGTAAAAAAGACACACAGTAAGGTTAAAATATTTATTTTAACGATGTGATCTCATGCGCAGTATCTTAACCAACATAAGCAGACATATGATTAAAAATAATATGGTCAGCATGGTTACAACTCCATAAAATACAAATGGAGGAATCATATTACAATGATAGTGCAAACAGGTGATAAAAGCGCCTAGTTTAAACACCCTCCCTATATAGGAACTATGTATTATAAAACTATAGAAGTTCTCTTGAGTTTGCTTTGTGGGACCCCATTACCTGTCCGCTCAGTAAGTGTAAATGACATCTGGATTGGCTAGTTTCTCTGCATCCCTAGAATCTTCCAAGAGTGTGAAATTATGGCAAGTGTGCTATAATGAAGGCGCCAGAATCTTGCTCGGCTTGCAGCTGCCAAAATGTTGTGTCTAGAATGTGTTACACGGAACCACCGATAAACAGGCTCACATGTTATGATAACCTTGACGGCTTAACACTCACTGTACAGACTGGGGGCACAATGTATGTCTAGTGATGTCGAAAAACAAACCTTTTCTCATGTATAGACCTTCGTGAAAGCTAGCTTTGCAAAAACAGCTAAGCAGTGTAGTGTGCAAAAAGCAGCAAAAGGTAAAATGGTGTTTACACTTCTAATAAGCCATGCTAACTTAACATACACGCAAAAAGAGGCCCATAAGCCATACTACAAGAATACAATGTCAAGAATGGAGCCCTTAGAGTGTGTCAGTTTTGTGATATGTCGGACAAGATCATTTCCTAAGAGAAATCTGGCAAGCCTGTTGGCAGTTGAGTCTTCTAGAGTGCCCCAGTAAGGATTAAAGTCTCAAAAAAAATCTGTTTGTCAAATTTGCGAGTATTGGCCACTAGCAAAGTCAGTGAATTTGTCCATGAAGGCAGAGAACTCATCAGACGTGTGATAAATGGCATGAAACCTGAAAGGGGAGCTGTGCTGTACTTGAAGCTCCAGAGAAAGGGATTTAAAGGTGCGGAAAGAGCTTTTGGGAAAAACCTTGGATGAAAGGGAGTTTCTGAAGATAACTGCCATGCCTCCTCAACTTTATCCTCTCTATCGTTTCTGATAATGGAATAGTCTGTGGGGAGCAGAAGATCAAAAGTAGTATGAGAGGTGTCATTGAAAGAGGTCTCAGTGAGGAAAAGTATATCAAGATTGTGAAGATTGATGGTGTCTGACATTTCCAGCTGCTGTATGTTTGCAGATCTGCAGTTGTGCAGCAAACAGCATAACTCTATAATGACTGTTTTGGTGAAGGAGTGTCAGAGCTTTTAGGGGCGATAGGGATAGGATTCCTTGGTGCCTGGGTAGAAAATGGCTGGTGTTTTGTTCACTTGAGAGAGGAGATCAGAATAGTATAAAGATTAGCATCAGCTGGAGAGGAGAAGGTGTGGGGGTTGGAGTTAGAAGCATTGTAGCTAGCCAATAAATTGGAAATGTCTGTTGGGGACAGATTGTGTGTTGCTTTTTTAGGGCATGGGAGCAGGGAACTCATCGGGAGTTTGGGAAAGTGAGTGCTCGCCAGCGGGATTAGGGTGTAAAAAAAGTAAGTATTTTAGCACTTAAATGGGAGATGGTAGCTTTGAGCTGGGAGATAGAGGAGATGAGATATCCTAGTTTATTTTCCAAGGAGAGTAGAGCTGGGCAGAGAATGTTAAGTTTCTCAATGGGTTCGGGAGGAAGTTCAACTTGAAAGGGAGAGCAAGGAGAGGGGAAAGGAACATAGAGTAGAGGGAAGCTCTTCAAGTGATGTTGATTGGTAGTGGTTGTCAGTTTCGCAGCAATGGAGACAAAATTTTCAGGGCATACATTCAACAAAAAAGAAGTATTGAGTTCTAACTGAGGAGGAGACGGGTGAGGGCTGTGGTGGAAGACAGAAAGAGGGGAGGGGATGGAAGGGAGTCACAAAAGGGCAGGAAATCATTGGATGAGAAAAGAGGAAGGAGTGGAGAGGGCACGCGAGTTGGAAACAAGTTGGTGTATGGTGGCTGGAAGCAAGCTTGATGAGGAAGAATGACCCAGAGGGTAGTTGTAGAAAGTGAATGGTTCTTCTCAGCTAGCGGAAGGGGAGGGGAAAGGTAGAGATCGCCATAGGGGGTTAGTGGGTTGAGCAGCATTTCTGGAGAGATGGGAGTTGAAGAGAGATGTAAGGGGTTTGCACATGATTCAATTTAACGAGAGAGGGAATACGAATGGTGAGTGAAGGGTGGGGTCGAAGAAAAGGGCGATCATAAGGATGGAAACGCTACAATGTGCCTTGGGAAGTCAGGCTGTTGGAAAAATGGATTTGATAAGGGAGTGATAAGCCTGGGGGGGGCTTCTTCTGAATTCCAGGATGGTAAGGAGAGGTAAATGAAAAGCGGGCAATTGGCTGGGAAAGTGTTGAGGGTAAAGTCCCAGTTGGAGAGGGGGATATTGGGTGGAGGGGAAGCAGGGATGAAGGAGAAGAATGGGGTTGCCAGAGGGAAGGCCTGTGCCTCTAGATAGAACTGCCTTCTGGTGTCCAGGTGGGTCAGGGGAGGCAATACAGAATTGAGAGAGGAGTTAGTTGAAGAATGTGGAGGGATCGAAGCAGCAGGTATGGAGAACAAGGATGGAAAGTGGTGGTCGAAAAGAGAGAGGTAAGTGTCTTTAGCTTGAATCAAGACCTTGCCGGTGTTAGAGAGCCATTGAAACAAGTTGAAGGGGAGATTTTTAGTAGGTGCCCATGTGGGACTGAGGAGGAGGAAGTAACGTTGTAGGAGTAATTGAAGAAATTGGTCCAGGAAGAGATGTTGTAGGTGAAGAAAATGAGGTCAGTTTTGAGCCTCCCATATCGACTGCTAAGGTGTTGGTCAATGAAAAGGGAATCAGGAAATTGTTCAAGGGTGCTATAAGTGAGCCTTTTAACTGATGCTTTGGACAAATTGTGGTGGGGTAAATGATCTTGAAGCAGTTGGCTCCAGTCTTCACACAATTGGTTGACATATTCATGAAATATAGAGGGGGAATTGATGATGGTGGACAGCAAGAGTAGAGCGCTGTGAGTGTAGTGACGGCATGTTGAAGCACATATCTCGGGGCAGCCTTAAGTAAGAAAGGGGACAGGGTAAGAGAATGTAAACCAGTTGAAGGTAAAGGCACTTTGAAGCAGCTGAGCCTCTGGGGCAAAAAGTATACCAGTTGCGTGTAGAGGGACCTTGACGCAGCAGACCTTCCGCAGTGTAGGAAGAGGGGCCACAGGGAGAGTCTTTGGGGAAAACAATTAACACTTGAGGAGCCAAGCAAAGACGTTGCAATGCAGTTGCAGTTGCGCTGGAAGAGATGGAGACGTCTGGGGTGGGGGGAGATGCTAGACCCCAGGGGGGCTTACCGCAGTGATGAGCCAGCAATCCTAGGAAAGAGGAAGGGTCTTTCTGTTTTGTAAGGTGAACGCAGAGATCACGGGCCACCTTGTAGAGTATCCCGTCGGTGCATGAGGATTGACGGTGCAGGGAGCAAGGAAACGCCTTTGGAGGTCCAGAGCTGCTGGATTCCCATTAGATTTTAAAGATAGGATCAAGTAGTCATTATGTTAAACTGTAGATGTTGTGTTCTATGATGTTTTTTCTTTACAGGTACAACAGCATCATAATTGCTGATTTATTGCTCTACTACTTGCTGTTTGAATGTAAAATCCTGTCACAAAATTGCATACTGCTAATCAAGAATCAAACTTTAGCATTCGTTTTACTTTGCTGTCAGAATAACGTTTATGAATTTACAGTTAGTTTTGTCTTACAAATTTGCCAGCCTTTCTTAAAGATGCAACAAATGTTTGTCCCTTTGTCCAAAGTATGTACTATTTTGCTCTGATGACTTTTAAGTTCACCACTTGCAACAGAAAGGCCAGGCCTGTCTCAAATTTAGAACACTGTTCTTGAAGGATACAACACAACTTTGCTAATGTATTTGTTAAGAAAAGGATAATGTTGTTGTTTTTTTTGTTGTTGTTTTTTTTGTTCCTCATCTCCACCATGGTTGTAATCTGTCGAACCAATGGACAGGGAAGAATGGCATATGGTGAGTTGACATGCTGTCTCAGTCGAAGACTGGTAGGGGTATAAACGATGTACGGATCCGCCAAGGCCCTTCAGCTATGTCGTTCTCCCATCCAATCCTTACACCTTGTTACCTGTTAGACAGATACCACCATTGCTTGTATCACCAATTCGCCTAAAGAGAGGGCGAAGGTGTTATAACAGAGAAAGTGTATCATGGCTTCGTAATCATCGGAACTGGGGGAGAAAAAAAAAACCCAGCCCAAACTAATGGGACCAATCGAGTATCTGCCAAAAAGCTCTTTTATCTGGTTTTCCGGCCCTGGCAAGATCCATTTTTGATATTTGTAGCATGGAAGAACACCAGTCATGTAGCGACGGAGGAGAAGCCTCTTTCCAACGCTTGCAGATTTCTTGTCGGGCCACCAATATAGAATAGAACAAAAGGTTATTAGTAGAACTTCACTCTTGGTCTACTACTCCAAAGATTACTAGCCGGAGATCTATAACCATGGGGGAACCTATCGAAGATGTTAGTTTGTTGCCTATTGAATGCCAATAAGACGTTAAATGTGGACAGACATAAAACATGTGTGCATCCGAGGCCGCCACTAGGCCGCACCGGGCACACGCCACCAGTTCCCCTGTTGAAAATTTAGACAGTCTCTGGGGGGAGTAGTAAGCCCTGTGAAGGGTATACAGGTGGTTTCTACGGAGCCATGCTGGTTTGACTATATCCCAGAGAACATTGCAGGAGGTTAGCCATAGATCGTTCAAATTCAAAGAAGGCAACAAGGAGCCCCATAATAGGTCTGGAAGATGGAATTCCCCATCAATATCCTCCAAGATTAGGTTGTAGAAAAAGGAAACCTCCTTGGGTGCTGGTGGTTTATCAAGTAAAGAAGATTCCAGTTGGCTACTTCCTCCTAGGGTCATGTTGGGACGTCGGGGAGCCCCAACAGTTTACGCTTGTGCCCAGCTAGAAATTAGCAAAAACTTCAATCTAGAGAGATTGGGGCCCACCTTGCTCGCTAGATGTTCCCAGGAAAGCATAACCCCTTCCACGAACAAGTCACCCCATGTTGAGATTCCGGCGTCTATTAGTGGAATTACCAGTATATCGTTTACCCAACCAGGGGGAGCAGGGAGATCCCATATAGGAGATCTGTTCGAGTGGTAGCCTAGTTTAGTGACAACTCTGAGATTGTACCAAGTTCTTGCTAGGCCCTGCAACACCTTCAGTTTGACCTTCTTGAAAAATTTGGGGTCTCCAAACTTAAAAAGAAAACCCGACTGCCCTAGTCCTTCACCCTGTAGTAATGTTGTAAACATCAACCCGATGCCTTGATCTGATGGAGTTTTTAGCAACATTCGGGCATGTGTCATCTGAAAGGCCCACACGTAGATCTGAAGGTCAGGGCCGGCCAAACCACCCTTCTCCCTGCGGCGCCGTAATTTCTTTCAGGCTATTCTTACACTTTTGTTCTTCCAGATAAATGAAGAGATATCACTCTGCATCTCCGCAATTAGTGATGTGTCAAAATTTAGCGGTATACTATTAAAAATAAAAGTCAAATTAGGTAAAATGGACATTTTGACTAAGTTTGCACGACCCAGGAGTGTCAGTGGGAGATGTCCCCAAGATCCCATTAACTTCCTACACTCTTTAGCAACTAAGGTAAAGTTAGTAGAGGCGATCAGGTTGATATCATTAAGGATTCTTATGCCTAGATATCTCACGTTACTGCAGAGTTGCACAGAAAGCCCTGTTGCTACGCTGTTCCATACCATAACTTCGGTCTTGGTGGCGTTGACCTCATACCCTGAGATTTTACCGAATTCCAACCCTAGATTTATGGCTGCCGGAAATGCAGTGCTGATATCTGAAGTCATAATCATAATGTCGTCGGCATATAGGGACACCTTTTTTTCCCAGTCTCTATATTTAAAAGACATGATGGTATTGTCCTCCCGAATTTTTTGAGCAAACGACTCAATATAGAGATCAAAAAGCAGGGGCGATAGAGGGCAACCCTGTTGTGTGCCCCTTGTAACAGTGAATGGTTCTGACAAACCGCCATTAACCAAGACCGAAGCAGATGGATTGTTATATAGAAGTTCCACCGCTTTGCGGAAAGCCCGGCCCACGCCGAATTGTTCCAAGGCCCCCGACAGGTACAGCCAGTTGACCCTGTCGAAGGCCTTGGTGGCATCCAGCGTGAGAATTGCCAAGGGTAGTGAGGAGCTAGTTGGCATATCAATTGGTCCTATCAGGTCGTACGTCAGCTCGAAGAGCTGGCGACCCTTAACAAAGCCCTTTTGGTTGAATGTAGGACTGAGGGAGCAACCTGACCCAACCTCTTAGCCAAGAGGGACGTGAAGATCTTATAGTCAGCGCTGAGTATTGAAATGGGGCGGTAAGAGCAGCGTCATTAGAGACCTCGCCTGGTTTCAGGATGAGTGTGATCGATGCATTATTCCAAGATATGGGCGGTAAAACTCCCTCCAGCAGAACTTGATTAAATAATACAGCAAGGAAAGGAGCAATATCTCCCACAAGGTGTTTATATATCTCAGCGGGCAAGCCATCCGGCCCCGCCGCCTTACCGCCTTTGCTGTTATGTATAGCAGTCACTACCTCTTCTTCCGTTAATGCCTGGTCTAAAAAGGCGCTTTGTTCTGAGGAAAGTGAGGGCAGTGAAATGCTGTTCAGCCACTTCTTTATATTTTCAGAGGAGATGTTATTGTCCTACTGATAAATAATCTGAAAAAAGTCTTTAAAGGCTGATCTTATTTCTAAATCCGAAGATACAGAACCGGAACTAGTTATTATAGACCCTATATTGTTACGAGTTTGATCAGTTCTAGACTTCCAAGCTAGAAGTTTACCCGCCCCTTCTCCGAATTCGAAATGGGCTAGTTTGCTTGCTTCCCACCTTTGGAGAATGCGCTGATTAAGTACTGAAGCCAGTTGCCCTTTGAGTTTCAGCAGCTTCTCCTGTATAGCCAGTGTGATAGAATCAGGAGCATTGCTGGATGCTTCTATTTCAGTTTGGACTAGTAACAGGTTAGCCTCTATAGATGCAACTTCTTGGGTGTACTGCCTCCTTCGGAAAGTGGTTTTGTTCTTGATAACCCCTCGCAAGGAACACTTAAAAGCGTCCCATACAGAGCTAGAGCTCGCAGAACCGATGTTAACTTGAAAGAATTCTTGCGCTTCTGCTCTAATATACTCCAAATCATCTGGAGATGTAAGGAGAGACCTATCAATAGACCATGACCTGATCGGAGATTGAATCAGGCCTTCAAGATCTAAAAAGACTGCGGAATGGTCCGACAGATGGGATGGTAGATAAGTGACACTCTTACTGAATTAAGCAAAGCTCTACTTACAAGAAAAAAGTCGATCCTGGATCTGTGATGATATTTGAAATTTCTGAAATAAAAATCGGTTTTCTGCCCCGACCTTACTCTCCAAATGTCTAGAATTCCGTATTGAGACATAGCTTTAAGTAAAAAATCTCTAGATATAAACAAGGTATGTTGCCGACTAGAGGTGGTCTTGTCTAACAAGGGGTCAAGTACGATATTAAAATCTCCTGCTATTATGACAGGTTCTGGGAAGTGCAAAAGTTCGAAGAATAGTGATTCCAAGGCAGATGGGTCATCTCGATTAGGCCCATAGTACCCAGCTATCGTAAAGCATGAGCCACCTATCACGACGGTCGCGATAGCCCAGCTACCTGTGGGGTCTACTTTCTGCGCCATGAGTCTACTAGTGATAGTGAGACTTTCGTAACTCCCGCAACGTAATGGGGAGTTATTAATCGCTCGTATTGCTAAATCCAAAAAAAACTTCTATCGGATGAAAAGTTTGCTCCTGCTGTTAGCGCGATCTCTCTTCCCTCTCCATGTGCGTACAGAGGGGCATGTTTCAGCTTGCTTCGGCGTCCGTCGGAGCTCTATCATACAGGTCCCGCGCGGGTCAGCTGCAGACGCCAGCGGTGTTGTGGGCGTGGAATCGAGCTGCCCTGGAGCTCCGTCGTGGGAGGCAATTGCGGTCCCTTCACAGAGACCTTTGTTCCTCTGTGATTACTGCGGGGAAGGAGATTGAAATCGTGCAAGAGGACATAGCGGTACCGGCAGCAACAGCTTTGGGATCCACAACGGCTTCAGTAGCAGCATATGACCCACCGGAATCTGCAGCAAAGAAGGTGAATGGGAGGCAAGGAGGGGGAAAGGCAGTCGACAGCAAATGTTTGAAGGTGCTAGAATAGGTACTTGAAGAGGGGTCACTTGACCCAGGGTGGGGGTCAGATCCGGGCACGGGTCCTAGTGTAAGGCAGATAGAGAGCATCCCACGTTCTTCTACCCTTAGAAGTTACTATTTAAACCAAGTTGAGTTCCCCCAAACTTGCATCCAGCGATGACTAATAAGGGTCGTAGAGGGAATAAAGCTAATAAACATCAAAACTTGACTCAAAATAGGGGAGGAAACTAGGCTGGAGTCTGGGGGAGTGACCCAGGATACTATTACAGTGGGACCTGAACTGATTAAGTCAATCAGTACTAACGTCAGTATTAACACCAGTAAAACGCCAGTAAAACGCCTCCTAAAACTTCCTCCTACCTCTCCTCTGAGGCGAAACCCAAACGCGCAAAAGAATCCAAGTCAGTAAAAACAGTTCTAGATTCCGGCTCTAAGATAACGCCTTCACTGCGATCTTATTTTAAGGTCATTCCTCAGGTCTTGAATTTGGCGCAGAGCTATCCCCCTGCAGTCTGTGCCTCTACAGGTATAACCCTGATCACAGCAATATCTGGTTGTTTGGTTTCTTTGGACTCTAGGCCTCAAAACATGGAGGAGGAGGCTCGCAATGAAGATCAACCTGGGGAGGAGGGACGTGTACCCACTGACACTATATCGATAGAGCTTAACTCAGCTCTCTTATCTACGGAAACATCAGCAGAGCAGGGCATCAAAAATAACAACAGTCTTAGTGGTTCTTTAGTTCTTTGTGAGGCTGCCACAACTCCTGTGGTATCAATCAATTCTGCTGAAGCAGAAGTCTGTAGCTTCCTGTGTGAGCGCACATGTCTGGAGGTTGATACATGCCCTGAGCCAGAAGAGTCAGGGAGTCAACACCTAGAGGCCCATTTAAATGTAAACCAGAACATCTTATGGCAAACTGCTCAGAACCCCCCTCCTATCTCTGATATCCCCTTTGGACTCCCCGCCTTTGCCGCCAATATACCCCCAGATCTCTCACTCTCTTAGATATTACCTATGTTTGCTAATCTATCAGCTGACATCAAACGGGGGTTTGAAGAGTCATCAAAAATCCAGAGAGAGATCAGGTCATACTGTGAGTCGTTAGACAGCAAGATAGATGGTCTTTTTTCTAGAACTGGAGTGTTGGAAGAAACAACGGCTGCGATGTCTCTTGAATTGGGAAATGCTAAGGAGGATATAGTTAAACTCAAAAGAGAGGACACCGCTCTGGCTGATAGAATGGAGGTCTTGGAAAATAATGCGAGGCGTTGTAACACCGCATTTTAAATGTACCCGAAGGAAGTGAAGGATCTGACATCAAGTCATATATCATCCAACTCTTAAAAAAATCTCTCAATCTATCCCACTCTGAAGAGGAATTGAATGTAGACATCCAGCGGATACATAGGGACCCCTTCAGGCGAAATCTACAGAGGACGAAGCCCCGGAAGATACTAGTTAACTTTCATACTTTCCTATTGAAAGATCATATCCTCAACTTAGCCCTCAAACAAAAATCCCTATCTGGAGGAGATTTTACTTTTCAAATAAGATCCGACCTTTCAAGGGCAACCCTGGATAGGCAGTGGGAACTGGGCAGGAGAATGGAGGCTTTCGGGAATTTGGGTGCATCAGTACAGTTGAGCTTTCCTGCAGCTTTGATGATTATGTTTAATAATAAAATGTTCAACATCCGCTCAGTTCAGGCTGCAGATGAGCTTTTGATGAATATTGGTGCACCCAGGGGGGCTGAGGGCAGGTCAGGTTTGGGCTGAGAGAATGGGGGCATGTTCATTTTTTTTCTGCACTTAGGTAAAGAGCATAGAGTCTGATTATAACCTTACCCTGATCTTTCCCAGCTTTCTTCTTCTCTTACTCTTATGGTTTCAAGAAGGAAAAAAATATATATGTAGATAACTTAAAAAAAAATTCTCGTATTAAGAAGCACAAAAAAATATATATATATAAAAACCCTTAAAAATATTAAAATCTTCAGCAGAGCTACAATACAATACAATACTAATATTAATAAGATGTGAAAAATCACAAACTTATACATCCGCCTACCCTAAGGAATTTATCCTGATTTCGAGTGAAGCCACAACAGATTAAACTATTGGCAGTTTTATTCAGTCCTCAACATTATAATTAAAACGCTTTGCGGGGGCTTACAATGGGTCAGGGGTACCACAAACTGTACGTGTTCCGGTTGGACATACAAGGGTTCCTCAAGGGGGGGAGGGCGGGTTTCACTTGGGTGAGGGTTAGGGAAAAAAAGCATAAAATGTTTCTCATTTCTGAATTGGTTGTTGACAATCCTATTTCTAATCTTAAAAAATGGACAGATTTTGTATCTCAGACATATACTAAGGGTTATATGCTTGTAATGTCTAGCCTCACTAGTCATACTAGCCACGAGTACTTTTAAGATTCTCTCCTCTGAATATATTAATGGCCTGCGCACCAAACCTAGATCAAACAGGATTCTACAATATCTACGTGATTTTGATGTGCAGGTCATTATACTTCAGGAGACACATCTGGTTGAGGCTGAAGTAATCGATTTGGAAAATAAAAACATATGGAAAGATATGTCTGTCACCACTTCTCAAACAGTCAATACTAGAGGGGTCACCATTCTTTTTGATAATGTTGTTGTTGAAAATCACCAACATGCATACTTTTTTTCTTCTCCTACATGAGAAATGTTTTTCTCTTTCATGATGTAAAATATAAGTAATAAAAATATGTAATCTACATCGTCAACTACAATAAACTGTTAGCTATATGAAAAAAGTTTGCTGCATTAGTAATACTCATTAACAGGGCTCTGATTTGTGAGCAAGAAGTTTAGAAAACTTCAAAAGCTCAACAATTTTAAATGCTAGAATTTTTTTTGTATGTCATACCATTTCTAACCTACCATGCCACGCCAGGGCCACCATACCCAAAAATTTACCTAATTTACTATTCAAAGCTGTCATACATAACTACCATAACTAACATACCTATGATACCTTCAAAACCTACTTACAATACCCACCACTCTTAATCTACATCATCCAATCTATCATGCCTACCACAACTAAACCATGTTCTATACCTACCATATCTTTCATACCTACCACACCTACGTTATCATACTTAATCTACTTGAAATGCCTAAATTACATTTTTACTACCATAACCAGCCACCAAAACTACCATACATAACCTACTTTACCAAACCTCCCATGCCTACCACAAATAAACTTTCATTGATTCCTTACCTACCTACCATACTTAATTTAGCATACCTAACCTATCTACAACAGCCAGTATATAATTCTTAATCTACTATACCTACCTGTTGTAATTACCTATCATAGGGCCCGATTCACAAATGTAATCTGAGACAAAATCCTAACTTTATGACTTTTCGGTATTCACAAAAGGAATTTAGGAGTAGTAAAGGTAGGAATCCTAACTTTACTACTCCTAAATCCCTTTTGTGAATATATAGTTAGGATTTTGTCTCAGATTACTTTTGTGAATCGAGCCCTTAGCTACCGTATCTACTTAGCTAGCCTACTTACAATTCCTTACCCACTATAATTTACATTACTCACTTGCAATACCTCACCTACTAT
Organism: Lissotriton vulgaris; assembly: GCF_964263255.1. Taxonomy (NCBI): domain Eukaryota; kingdom Metazoa; phylum Chordata; class Amphibia; order Caudata; family Salamandridae; genus Lissotriton; species Lissotriton vulgaris. The sequence goes on from NC_141696.1 coordinate 382,083,415, forward strand.
ACCTACAAACCTACCACAGCTAGCTAAATCTAGCCACCATACCTACCTGCCATCCAACCCATCCTAGCCTACCATAACTAACGCCCATTCGTAATATACCACATATAATGTATCTACCAAAACCAATTTACCGTTGCCAGATTACCATATCTAACTACCATACTTAACCTAGTAACTACTATACCTAACTACCTCCACTTCTGCTGTGGGAATGTCGTGGGACCTCGCTGACGTTGTTTTGTGAAAAATGGCAAGGTATGCCTCTGGGGACTCTACTAATGGCTTAAGGTAATGTGGTCTGACAAAGAAAGCACTTTTGTCTAACTCAACGGGCTTCTAGTAACAGCCTACTGCCCTGCAGCATGCATCTGTGAGAACACATCAAGGTTTTGAAGGGCATGGAAATGTCAATTACCTCTTTAAAAATAGTGCAATTAATTGGCTTTGTCAATGCTTATAATGTTTGCAATTGAGGTACACCAAGGCTTCATTACTCCTTCATAGCCGGAGGAATTTTGGGAATCTTGTGCAATGTAAAAAAGTATGAATTTCCCCAAATTTGCCTAAGGATGGTGTAGTTTACTTCTACCAGTCCCTGCATCTGGATATTCTGCCCAACATAAATGGGACGTCAGGCTACAGGGATTTTAGTTTCTCCTTTGTCACCCGAGTCAAAACATATAAAGACAAAGGTCACATACTGGGCAAGGTCATTGTGTCTCCCAGACCGGCATTTGGACATTTGTGGAAGTAGTTGCTGCATTCAGTACGAACAGACGTGGGCCACCGCTAAACTGCCAGCTCTCTTTTAACTGTGATTGTGTTTCTTATAACTTTGGTAGTCTTGCAGTTTGCAGTTTGCGAAGCTGTGCACTTTACGCTGCTAACCAGTGCTAACGTGCTTGTGCTCACTTTATGATACATATTAAAATTGTCTTACATTCAATTGGCATGCATAATTTACTTATATGTCCCTAGTAAAGTGGTGCTACATGTATCAAGGGTCCGTAAATTAAATGCTGCTAGTGGGCCTGCATCACTTATTGTGTCATACACTCTTTAAAAGATGTCTCAAAGCTGTTATTACAGCTTATTTGCAGTTTTAAACTGTCATTTCAACCTGGTAAAATACATATTTTCAAACGACATCCATTCGACAGGTTTTAAGAGCCACATGGGAGCCTTTCTTCCCATATTTGAGAAAACATACCATTTTGAATATCGGCGAGTTCGCGAGTAAACTCTGTGCTAAAATGTCATATTTAATGTGCTGTGGAACACTCTAGGGCGGGCGGGGAATGAGAGTCATTTCAACTTCGACAAAGTGAACATATGTCGATAAGATTTATGCATCAAACTAAAAGCAAGGTGTTCTGGGACTAGTAGTTTTAACATCGTAACGAAGTACTGAGTAGTTTGAAGGGGTAGAGATAAGACGGGTACCGAGATAAAAGTGGGAGGTAGCCAGTGGGAGGTTTGATACATCATTGCAGTGAAGGCGGGAAGCATGAGAGCAAGTTGTTTGAAGTAAGTCGTGAGTAAACCTTTAGGTCAAAGGGAGGAAAGAGGGGCAATAGCTATAGCGATATCAGAAGGAAAAGTCTTGTGCAGCATAAATAACTGGTTGTGATCTAGATATTGATGCAGTGTTAAATGATCAGAGGAAACACGTTAAATATGAGTGAGAACATAACATGGCATGTAAGAAAAATCGAGAAATGTCGTTTCGGCAATTAACATTGAGATTAAGATATGGAGCTATTGTGTAACACTGTGTTTTTTAAAATTTTTAGTGAATCCCTGATGAAGGGCAAGGATATAGCCGGAAATGCATTGGATTAACAACGAGGATGTCTTTAAATGTATTCACCGTGTTGCATACATGAATTGTCACACATGCGAACGTGAAAAACTGGATTGAAGTTATTCTGATCTATGGATTAACTGGACAAAAAAGAAATGAACTAAACAGATAAATGGAGTTACCCTTTCTTAAGGGCTGAAGCTGTGCGTTCGATGTGAGCAGTAAGACGCTCCACATGCGTTTGATTATTTACTCGAATGGTAAAATGGGCAAAAACCATTATATCTGGACTGCACGCAAGAAGGTTGAAAGATTAATAGAAACCAAAAGCATTCAGAAAAATATAGGTGTGCATTCCTCACTAATGGGTGTAATTATATTGATGTTTGCCCGAATGACATGTTGCACCCGCCATGGCATCAAGAAAGCAATTTGATTTACACATGTGAGACTCGGACATCCATTCGACAGGTTTTAAGAGCCACAGGGCAGCCTTTCTTCCCATATTTGAGAAAACATACCATTTTGAATATCGGCGAGTTCGCGAGTAAACTCTGTGCTAAAATGTCATATTCCATGTGTTGTGCAACACTTTAGGGGGGGCGGGGAATGAGAGTAATTTCAACTTCGACAAAGTGAACATATGTCGATAAGATTTATGCATCAAACTAAAAGCCAGGTGTTCTGGGACTAGTAGTTTTAACATCGTAACGAAGTACTGAGTAGTTTGAAGGGGTGGAGATAAGATGGATATCGAGATAAAAGTGCGAGGTAACCAGTGGGAGGTTTGATATATCGCTGGGTACATCATTGCAGTGAAGGCGGGAAGCGCGAGAGCAAGTTGTTTGAAGTAAGTCGTGAGTAAACCGTTAGGTCAAAGGGAGGGAAAGAGGGGCAATAGCTATATCGATATCAGAGGGAAAAGTCTTGTGCAGCATAAATAACTGGTTGTGATCTAGATATTGATGCAGTGTTAAATGATCAGAGGGAACACGTTAAATATGAGTGAGAACATAACATAGCATGTAAAAAAAATCAGGAAATGTTGTTTCGGTAATTAACATTGAGATTAAGATATGGAGCTATTGTGTTAACACTGTGTTTTTTAAAATTTGTAGTGAATCCCTGATGAAGGGCGAGGATATAGCCCGAAATGCATTGGATTAACAACGAGGATGTTTTTAAATGTATTCACCGTGTTGCAGTAGAAAGGCCTGGATGGGCAATCTGCAGCATTTGAAGTGTTAAAATACATGAACTGTCACACATGTGAACGTGAAAAACTGGATTGAAGTTATTCTGATCTATGGATTAAACTGGACAATAAAAGAAATGAACTAAACAGATAACTGGAATTACCCTTTCTTTAAGGACTGAAGCTGTGAGTTCGATAGGAGCAGTAAGACGCTCCACATGCGTTTGATTATTTACTCGAATGGTTAAATGGGCAAAAACCATTATAACTGGACTGCACGCAAGAAGGTTGAAAGATTAATAGAAACCAAAAACATTCAGAAAAATATAGGTGTGCATTTGTCACTAATGTGTGTAAAAATACATCTTTTGCCAGGCCTAAGCCTACACTTTTAATATGTATAAGTCACCCCTAGGGTACACTTGTAATATTTCAATTACAAGCCCTAGACCTAGACACACAAAGGGCAATACACAAGGGACTTATAAGCAAATTATATATGTCAATTAGGTGTATGCCACTTTTCAGGTTTGAAGGGGAGAGCAAAAGCATTTTACCACTGGTTAGCAGGAGTAAAGTGTGCAGTCTTTAAAGCCAATAAAAATGGGTTCAGCAAAAATAGGCCAGTGGAGGGAAAAACCTGGAAGAATAGCACACAAAAGATTGTCATTTTCATCAATATCCCTCCAGGGTAACCAAGAACAGCTAAAACTCATATTTTGTGCACTGGTGGGAAGAAACGCAGCCTCTTTTGAATCTTGATATCTGTAGATTTTAACAAATTGCTGAAGTTCACTAATGACTATCATCTCAAGAGTTTTCAATGCCACTGGTATGCAATCAATTTGCGTGCAATGAGTTGGCCCTTGGGGTTCACAAATGCACTTTAGAAAGAGGTATAACAATACTTGTGCTGAGGCACACAGTCAGAACCTAAAAAGCTGTTAATCACTTCCTGAAAACTGAGCACACAATGGGTAAATAATTTTATCCAGGCTTCAGGACCTGGCTCAGAAGGCTTACTAAATCAGTTGTCTTCAGTGATGCATTCACATGCTCCAATTCAAGCAGGAACAAAATCACTTAGCTTGTCATGAAGGCAGTAGTCTGACAATAAGAGGTATTCGGAATTCTGTTACTTCAGTTTCAGCTTTCAATTTCCTAACATTAAAAATGAAATCTCACTAAGGGTCAACGAGGGCCTGATGTCAGAAGAATTTGAACTTTTTGTGATGGCAGTTATTGAAATCCCTGTATTCATAAGAAAAAGTAAATATTTTGCATGTTAGCTGAGCTTTTTTTGTATATGTGTTGAGACACAGTGTGCTTCCTGAATATCCAAGCTAGAATATTGAAGTATGCAAATATTGAGGATAAAATATAAAATCCAAAATATTGAAAGAGTACATTTTTAGTTTCTGTACCTAAATCCACATACCTTGAAGATGTTTTTATATCATCAATGTACGTAGATGTGGAGTTAGGAACAAGGCCGGATTTAGCACTGGTGGGGCCTGGTGTGACAATTGTTTTTGGCACCTCCCTTGACCTTCTTCTTCAGGGATTCCATCACTACTACAATCCAACAATGCCCCTCATCGCTCCATACACCTCTTGCTCGTGTGCATTTAATTTGTTTTGTAGCACTACTAATAGCAGAGTAGGGTCTCAGGGCATTTCAAATCACATTCAGATTGTGAAAAATTTGGTTTTTGGTAGAAGAGAAGGGTGACCCCTGTCCAAGCAACAGCCACATTCAGGGTGAACCACAAATTTCACTAAATTAACCTGTGCTTAACCCTGTGGAATCATAGCACAAAAACAGTCTAGTTTAACTTAGAAGCAATGTGTAAAGTTGTTATGCAGTGCAAAACAGTAATAAAGTGAAAACACATGCACGAAAAATCCAACACAAATTTAGAAAAATAGAGTGAATTTTAATAAATTATTTGACACTAAAACCACAAAAAATCCTATCAGTAGAACCGGAATTATGACTTTTTAAAGTTTAAGTTAAAAACTAGTGTCTAAGAGATGAAAGCGCCAACCTGACATCTAGTCAAACGAGACCAGGTCAAAGTTGAAATATATGGTCAACCTCGATGGAGCAAGGGTTGGATACAAAAGGTAGATTGGGGCAGGTCAGTGCTTAGCTTCGTAACTTAGAATAAATTCTGAACAAAATGTTCTGAAAAAGTAATGTTCAGCGGTGCAAGGTGCAGGCAGGGTCCACGGAGGAAGTGTCGCCGTCAGGTACCTTCTGGCTGAAGTCGCAGTGAAGTCGCATTCAGACTTAGTCACTTTTTTTAAGTCAAATATCTACAGCGGGACAAAGTCTGAGGACTGTAATCAACGAGAGTTCCACAAGGCTGGATAACTGTGAAGAAGTACATCTCAATTGTAGGTTGAATAAAAGGTTTATTTATTCTTATAAGAGGAAGAAAGGATCTCATCTACAGGAGACACAGGCAGGCAGCAACTGACACAGTCCTGACCACAATTAGAATCATAACATAACTACATCATTAGATTCTATGAATAACATTCTACAATGAGTAAGACACAGATGCAAACATAGAGAAGGATACCACACAAACACTTCATTGAGGGACTCCGCAACATGATTTTCTCCTGCAGAGAAGAATGTAGCAGGAGTTGCTGTGAAGTCAGGCTGACCTGCGATGCACCTTAGGCAGGTTAGTCTCTGTCTTCTCTCGGTTCTCAGAGCAGTTTTCAGCCAAAAATGTTTCAATTCCTAAGTTTTACATTTTGGCTATCTGGGCACCTTTAGCACTATCACAAAGGACACAGGGCTGGAGGGGCACCACTTGGCTGGTTAGAAATTTCTGAGGCTGGGTCCAGGTGCGGGTTCAAGATGAAGGGAGACTTTTTCTGTCACTAAAGCTCTGTACAGGATTCTAGTTAACTAGCCTTTGAAGTCACTCTGATAGTTCTGGGTGCAAGTGAAGAAGCAGGGCTCAAGGGTTCAAGGCAGACTCCAGGCAGCAAAGCTGTTATTCAAGGTGCAGTAAGGCAGCTTTGTGGAGTGTACTGCTGGCCACATAGCAGGCAGGCCGGAGGCACACGGCAGGGCTGTTCCTTATCGCCTTTGCTTTTTGCCCTAGCAATGGAGCCCTTGGCATCAACGCTCCGACAGCACCACAGGGAATATGCTATCTGATTTCCTTCAAGAACTATCCTTGTTTCGCTATACATAGACAACATCACTCTCTACTTGAGAGATTTGCAGCAAAACCTGAATTGGGTACTCTGCCGATTCATGAAACTCAGGGGGTGTTCAGGTGTCCAAATCAACAGGAGTAATCTAACCTATTCTTGCTCACGCCGTCCAGTCAGCAATTCAATCCAGATCCCCCACTGAGATGGTGTGACACTGAACTCCGCTACCTGAGAGTGATGATGCTGAGAGACAAGGAGGAAATACTTAGGGCAAACTATGTTACAAAAATCTCTAATATCACTGATCTTTCTGCCCCTATCCTTAGCAGGACGCATCTCGCTGATGAAAATAGCCATTCTACCCAAGCGTTCACATCTGTTCCTCAATATTCTGATCATACTGGGACGCCACTTCTTCAAGGCCCTAAGGACACAACTGATTCATTTGGCATGGGATGGCAAGCACACCCGGATCCAATGAAATAGCTTATACTGCCCTTTTTCAAGGGTAGGTTTGAAGCTCCTGACATGGATGTATATTCCCAATGCACTCCAGCCCATTTCACTATCTATTGGTACAAACCCACTCCTTTCCTTCCACACATAGCAATAGAGCAGGGATACATCGCCCCCATCTCCCCACTGACTACTTAGGTGTCCAAAGCGACCCCTCTGTGTAGATGAACTCCACAGTTGCATCCACCTCCGTGGCTTAGTCCAGGATGCCTTAAATGTTAAGCAAACTACTACTATTCTTTTCCCCCCTTCTCCCCCTGCCATATTACCCTCTCCTGCCAATCACACATGAGATGGTTTTCCGGCAATTCCTAGGCAAATGTGGTTTGGAAACCTGGGGTGACCTCTATTGCATAGGCTCCTTCATAGATAGGACTACTTTTTTTTCAGGGGACCAGCCTACCCCACTAGAACTCTTTTTTATATATACGGACAAGAAATAATGTCAAGGCTGCCATTCCTAATTTCCCACTAGAGCCTCCCACTCTCGACATGTTGCACATGTTGCTATAAACTGACACACACCACCACCTAGAATCCCTACTATATTCTGCAGCTCAGGTAGTTGTCTCCGATCCCAATAGGACCTAGATCTAGGAACTCCGCTTACCAATGATCAATGGCGCTATTGATGCATACAGATAGGCAAGATAGTCTCTAGTAGCAGATTACAGATAATCCACTACAAATTTTTACACAGAAGACACTATAGACCTGTAAGGCTGCATAAATACCATCTACATCGAGGTTACAGATGCGGCATGGTAGGCGCGAACATTTTACATTTGGCATGGTCCTGCACTTCCACACAAATTTACTGGAGGGAGGTGGCCCAAGCCCTCACTGACGGGTCAAACTATACTAATGACAAAGCTCATGGCACTGCTGGGCTTTACAGAGGAGGTTGATATCCACTTTAGGAAATACATAGCTTTGAGCCTACTCTTTGCTAAATGCAGAATAGCCTATTGATTGTGTCGCGCAGAGCACCCAAATTCAAGGAATGGCTGAAAGACGTGACCCCTATCAAGACCAATGAAACATATATGCAGAACTTCTGCCCCCACAGCTCCCACCCTAGAATTATCTGGGAACCCCTACATAACTACCTGCCTGGGGAAGCACAAACTCAGGATTTAAATCTTACCACAGTGTTTGGGGTTTGCTTTACTAATAAGAATGTATTTCTACTCAGTAAAACCTTTTTAGTAACATTAGTATAATGAAAGACTGAGAATAGAAAACATAAAGAACATAGTGTTATAATCAGTGCCATGTAGTTTGCATGCAGCTCTTTGATGATAGTTTATAGGTCACTGTGCTATAATATTATTGAAACTTATGAACTGCAAGTAGCAACATGATCTCTGTGATGAGAGCAGTAACCCACTGACCTAACCACATTAAATACTGTTCTGTGATCTACATTGTATGTGTGCTTTGCAGCAGGCATATTAAGCCTCCAAGCTATTATAAATGAGGCAAAACTGCAACTAGACAAAACTCTGATTTCGTTCCAACAAGAACAATAATCACCAGTGTTATCCTGACATTTTTGTAAATGCCTGAAAACTGCTAGACAGACATGGAACTCAGCAGCAGGTCGCACCGCCCGAAAGCCGACCCTGGTTAGGAATAGTAAATCTATACATCCTCGATATGCACTTACCTTTCCTAATATTGGTGCTCGATATTTTGTTTGCAATATCTAAATATTATCAGCCACAATATTACACATCCAGTGACACATTTATATACTGATTTTATCTCTATGTTTTGACCTTCCTGGTCAGTGCTCTCCCCCCACGGAGCTCCACCGTTTAGGGACTGCTCTCTGAGGCTGGAGCTTCCATGCCAGGTAGGTGTTCAAGGCCCTCCTCCACCCTCAGGCTCCTGCCTGTGCCTCACCCACTTGCAGCCCACTGGACACAGTGCAAACAAGCCACTGAACTGCATCCTCCTCCACCTGTGCTCGCTGCACAGACACGCCATAGAAATCTGCTCCTCAACACTCATGCGCCCAACATCGCCTTTCTCACAGAGGCTGGACCAATGCCAACTCTGCACCCGTCATTGCAACCGCCATCCGAGATGGATAGAAGATCTTGAGAAAAGACCGCCCCCTCTCCAGATGGAGGCATCGCTATCATCCACAAAAGCTCCCTCTGCATGACAACCACTGACCTGGATGATGCCTCACCCGCAATGGAACATCTCCACTTTCAGATCCAGACCAACCCGAAACAACACTCCACGGAACCTTCGTCTACAGACTGCCTGGCCCCTGCGCTCCTTTCACCAACATCATCGCCGACCTCATTGCACTCCATGCTCTCGCCTCCACAAACTACATACTACTTGGAGACCTAAACTTCCACCTGAACAACCACAACGACCCCAACACCAGCGCCCTCCCAAAGAACCTCATGAACATAGGACTGAAGCAACTTGTCGCCACCCTCACTCACACAGCAAGACACACGTTCAACCCTGTCTTCTCAGGAGGGAACAGTATTTTCTTCAGCCATACCACAGAACTGCTCTTGACGGACCACAACCGCATCCATTTATTCTTTAGAAAACCCACAGCACACAAGCACACACGCAACCTTCCATGCCGAAGCTGGAACAAAGTCACTGAAGAAGACCGCACCTCCACCCTGACCAGCACTCTGCCCCCAACAACGCCTGACACCAACACCGCAGCAAGCAGTCTCAACCGATGGATCACCAACTGCACCAACACACTCTCCCCCCTCCAGAAAGCTACAAAACGACACAGCAAGAAACAAGCTGGTTCACCATGGCACTCCAAAAATCCAAGGCTCCTGCCGACGACTTGAAAAGACATGGAGAAACAGCAAAACCCCTGAAGAATGCACCTCCTACCAACCAGCCACCACAGGACACTACCAACTCATCAAATCCAGAAAAAAGAACTTCCTCCAAGACAGAATTCTCTCCAGAGCCCACAACTCCACCATACAGGAATTTGCCAAACCCAACAGCAAAACTACAAACATCCCACCCTCCCAAGACTTCTGCAACAGACTCAGCTCCTTCTTTCACCTCAAAATTGAGACGCTTTACAAAGATCAAGACGTCTGCACTGCCTCAAATCCCACCTCCAGTGATGCAACCCAACAGACCCTCATCTTGTGGACCCCACTCACGACAGAAGACACCTTAAAGACCATGAAGAGCTCCGCTCCGGAGCACCCTCAGACCCCTGTCTGAGTCTGATCCACATCTTCCACAGGGCTGCCACAGCCATCACACCGGAGCTATGTCAAACAATCAACTGCTCCCTCGAGACCTCCACATTTCCTGATGACTGGAAGCACGCCGAAGTAAACCCCCTCCTGAAGAATCCCTCCACAGAGCCGACAGACCTAAAAAACTTCAGGCCCATCTCCCTTCTTCCATTCACACCCAAGGTCATAGAAAAGGCTGTCAACACCTAACTAGAAAGCTTCATCGAAGCCAACAACATCCTAGACATATCCCAATCTGGATTCCAAAGTAACCACAGCACTAAGATCGCCCTCCTCTCTGCCACTGATGACATCCGCGCCCTCCTCGACCAGGGCCAAACAGCAGCCCTCATCCTCCTGGACCTATCATCACCCTTCGACACCGTCTCCCACTGCAAACTAGCCACCAGAATCCGGCATCCCAGGAAAGGCCCTAGACTTGATGCACTCATTCCTAACAGGCAGAAAACAGAGAGTCAGACTCCCGTCCTACCTCTCAGAACCGGCGGAGACCAGATGCGTAGTACCCTCTCAGATCCTCCCTCAGCCCCACCCTCTTCAACATCTACATGGCCACCCACACAACCATTGTCAGAAGCTACGGGTTCAACATCAACTCCTACACCGATGACACCCAGCTCATCCTCTCCCTCACCAAGGAACCCAACATCACCAGGCACAACTTCTAAGAGGGGATGAAAGCCATTGTCACCTGGATGAAGGACAGCTGCCTGAAACTCAACTGAGAGAAAACAGAAGTCCTCATCCTCAGCTCCACCCCCTTAGCTTGGGACAACAGCTGGTGGCCCCACCCCCTTGGAAACCAGAACAATGCTGTATCCTTGGCCTGCTTCAACACCCTCTACATACGCCGTAAAACATTCAGATGGATCCCCTCAGAATCCATAAAAACAGTCTTGCACGCCCTCATCATCAGCAGACTGGATTACGGCAACGCCTTCTACGGCAGAATCAACAAAAAACTCCTCTGCAAGCTCCAGACCATTCAGAACGCCACAGCCAGGCTAATCCCCGACATCCCCCAGCACAACCACATCACCCAACACCACCGCAATCTCCAATGGCTCCTCGTCGAAAGAAGAGTAACTTTCAAGCTGCTCAAGCACACATACAAGACCCTCCACATCAGACCACAATACCTCAAACAACCGTCTCTCCTTCCATGCCCCAAAGAGAAACCTCCGTTCAGCCGACCTCTCCCTGGCTACTGTCCCACGCATAAACAGGAACAGAGTGGGTGGAAAGTCCTTCTCCTCCTCGCAGGCAAGACATGGAACGACTGCCCCATCAACCTCTGGCAAAGGCCCACTCTGCTCCAGTTCAGGAAAGACCTCAAGACCTGGCTCTTCAGATTCACCCCAACAGAGCTGCACACTCCCCTCCCCCCCCCCCCCCATAGCACCTTGAGACCCTAATGGGTGAGTAGTGTGCTTTACAACCCTCTGATTTATTGATTGATTGATATTTTCGAATGCTTTTCAGCCTTCCTTGAGTTAGTCTTAAAATTGTACATTTCATTGTAATCAATAAGGTTGCTTTGGCTCATTGGTTAAGAGTTTTTACTTTTGAATGAGACTGACTGTTCTGCTGTGATTTTTAGTGAGACAGTCAATAGCTGTTGTAAGTAGAGTGAATCTACAATTTGCAGTAAGAGCTGTGAAAAGTTTAGCAGAAACAAGACAGTTTCATAAAAAAAGTTCTGTCAGTTCTTCATTAAATTCCTCCTCGAGTAAACATATTTAAAAAAAAATGTGATTCTAGTGTTAACAGAGAGTGCATCAAAAGGGTATCGAATTTTGATTGTAATAGCCAGATTACTTATTAATTAAGGGGAATCGATGTTTTTAAAGAAAACTGTGGAACTTGAAGTAGTAGCTTGCACCCTAGAAAGTTCTGCAGCTGTTGTGAGCCAAGGCTCCTTAGTCACTATGAGTGACTTTTGGAATTATAAAATAAGATGGAGTTTTTCGGGCCAGATTGTTAAAACTAAATACTATTGTGTATTTCTGGGTCTTTTTATGCAAATATTTTGCATGAATAAACATACAGACTGCTATTCTACCATGCTAATTGAGTTGGTGCCTTACAGACAGCTGCATCAAAATGGTGTCATACATTTTCCTGTGTCAAACATATCCTAGCCCCAAAGAACACTTTTCAAGTAGGAACAAGAACATGCTCCTTATTACCCAACATGAGTGCATTCACAAGGTGCACAAACAACCTGCTCTGCCAGGTGCCTATTCAATGAGATGAAGGCACCAGAGGGGCTTGCCTTGGACATTTCTTTGATGTACCAAGAGAGCACTTATTTGCCTGGCTACTAAAGTGAAATACTGAACGCAATGGTGGAATTTCAATGGACCCACAGGCCTTGGTTAACAAACATTGGTGTTTGAGTAATGATGACTACCTCTTGAAGTATCCCAGGTTTTCTCTTGAATTTCGCAAATATTCCATGAGTGCGTATGGCCTATTTTAAAGTTTGGAGGGCAATTTCGCCGTTAAAAAATGTAACGGATGTCCCCTCGACCTCATTACAAGTGCATTATATCTTACTGCACTCCTTATAATGCAGACATGATACCTGTAACAGCAAAATTCGGAGCACACATTTTTGTGACATGATATATATTCAGGTGAACAGAGTTCTAAATTGATAGCATAACCAAGGCAGGGATACATGGAAATTTAATTTACAAATTTTATGAACTGCAACGTACTTACTATACATTTAGAATATATATATATATATATATATATTGACGCTCCCTGTCCCACTGGAAATCAGGGCACTCGTGGGCGGGTGCAGTTTGCGGTAATGGGTACCCGCATATAACTCTCTTGCTCTGCTTCAGAATTGATCTCTTCTAAAGAACTGCACTCGTGGGACCAAAGGTTTTGCGGTGCTCACACCCGAGGTTTATTCACAATTATTGACAAACGCGTTTCAGCATACGCCTTCCTCAGTGTCAATTGCATTGTGGAAACTGACCCGGGATATAGCGATAAACAATCATAGACATGGATGACGGACTTCACTGTTTGTGGGTCGCGCCATCTTTGAACATGTAAATACATATCAAAGTAGGTGCATATTAACCCAGTGGAAACAAAACAAATACAGCCGTGTATCGGCATGGATCCCCGTATTTATACATCCGGGGAAGATGTCCATTTGAGTTTCCAGAGTCCATCAAGCCATGTATTGGCAAGACCCGTTTTTGGCCAGCTTCAGTGCAAGGTATATACAGTGTCCCAGCTTCCCATCACCATTCTAAGGATTAAAGCTCCCAATCCTTACAAACATTTCTATATAATTAAACTTCATACGAACTCATTCTTGGATCTACAGGGTTTGATATTGTCTCTTTCATTCTTTTATTCTATTTTCCCAAATGTACTGCCAGTTCTTCCCCATGGTTCAATCCTCTTGGTGCCTTGGTCATGAGGTCAATTATGTACCTCGATTCTAGGCGCCTCAGTGTTTTTAATCTGTCGCCTCCTCTTGGGTTTTCAGGTACAAAGTCTAAGCCGAAGTATTGTAATTTCGTTCTTCTCGCTTGTGCACCATATCAAAATGTCTTGCAACGGGGTATGCAGGGTCAGCTTTCTCTATTGCCCTCTGGTGTTCGAGTACCCTGATCTTGAGTTGGTGGATCGTGCTTCCTATATATCTTAGCCCACATGGGCAGATAAGGCAATACACTGCATAGTTGGTACTGCAGGTTAAGAATTTTTTGATGGATTTAGAGATTCCTGCCTCTGGGATGTCATACTTGCGCACCCTCTTACATCCCGTGCAGGCCTTGCATTTCCCACAGGGGAAGAAACCACCCAGCTCCGCAATTTTGCCAGTTCTTGATGTTGCCTTTTTGAAGTGGCTTCTCACCAGAGAGTCTTTCAGTGACCTCGCTTTTCGATACGTGATCAAGGGCTTGGTTGGAATGTCCTCTTTCAGTATGGGGTCCGTTCCCAGAATGTGCCAGTTTTTTTGCAGGATTTTTCTGAATTCCACGGAGTTACTGGTATATGGCGTAATTAGGCGAAATTTTCCTTCATTCTTGGATTGTTTCTTGGGGACATTAGGCTTTAGGAGTTCTTCCCTTTTGATCTTTCTTACTTTTTTCAACGTTTTTTCAAGAGACACTGGATCATACCCTCTTCTGCTGAACCTTTCTATGCAGCCAGCTGCGGCTGTCTCAAAGTCCTGCTCCCTGCTGCTGTTTCTTTTCATCCTGAGCAGTTCTCCATACGGGATGCTTTGTATCAGCCTTTTTGGGTGGTTGCTGTCGGCTCGCAGAATGGAATTGCCTGCCGTCGGCTTACGGTACAATGATGTTTGTAACCTGTTGTTCTCTACTACTACTCTCAGGTCCAGGTACTCAGTTGTTGTTGCACTTATTGTCCCTGAGAAGTGTAGGTTACAATTGTTGTCATTCAACATTTTGATGTACTGTTGTGCCCCCTCCATCGTCCCTTGCCACACGATGAAGAGGTCATCAATGTACCTGAGCCATTTTATCACTCTTTGTGTTCCCTGTTCCTCAGTCTGTAGGACCATGGGCACCCGCTCCTCCCACCAGCCGACGAACAAGTTCGCGTAGCTGGGGGCAAAGCAGGTGCCCATCGCGGTCCCAGAGACCTGTGTGTAGAGTTGGTCATTAAACAGAAAAATGTTGCTTGTGAGACAGAACTCTGTAAATTCTAAAGCCTAATGTCCCCAAGAAACAATCCAAGAATGAAGGAAAATTTCGCCTAATTACGCCATATACCAGTAACTCCGTGGAATTCAGAAAAATCCTGCAAAAAAACTGGCACATTCTGGGAACGGACCCCATACTGAAAGAGGACATTCCAACCAAGCCCTTGATCACGTATCGAAAAGCGAGGTCACTGAAAGACTCTCTGGTGAGAAGCCACTTCAAAAAGGCAACATCAAGAACTGGCAAAATTGCGGAGCTGGGTGGTTTCTTCCCCTGTGGGAAATGCAAGGCCTGCACGGGATGTAAGAGGGTGCGCAAGTATGACATCCCAGAGGCAGGAATCTCTAAATCCATCAAAAAATTCTTAACCTGCAGTACCAACTATGCAGTGTATTGCCTTATCTGCCCATGTGGGCTAAGATATATAGGAAGCACGATCCACCAACTCAAGATCAGGGTACTCGAACACCAGAGGGCAATAGAGAAAGCTGACCCTGCATACCCCGTTGCAAGACATTTTGATATGGTGCACCAGCGAGACAGAACGAAATTACAATACTTCGGCTTAGACTTTGTACCTGAAAACCCAAGAGGAGGCGACAGATTAAAAACACTGAGGCGCCTAGAATCGAGGTACATAATTGACCTCATGACCAAGGCACCAAGAGGATTGAACCATGGGGAAGAACTGGCAGTACATTTGGGAAAATAGAATAAAAGAATGAAAGAGACAATATCAAACCCTGTAGATCCAAGAATGAGTTCGTATGAAGTTTAATTATATAGAAATGTTTGTAAGGATTGGGAGCTTTAATCCTTAGAATGGTGATGGGAAGCTGGGACACTGTATATACCTTGCACTGAAGCTGGCCAAAAACGGGTCTTGCCAATACATGGCTTGATGGACTCTGGAAACTCAAATGGACATCTTCCCCGGATGTATAAATACGGGGATCCATGCCGATACACGGCTGTATTTGTTTTGTTTCCACTGGGTTAATATGCACCTACTTTGATATGTATTTACATGTTCAAAGATGGCGCGACCCACAAACAGTGAAGTCCGTCATCCATGTCTATGATTGTTTATCGCTATATCCCGGGTCAGTTTCCACAATGCAATTGACACTGAGGAAGGCGTATGCTGAAACGCGTTTGTCAATAATTGTGAATAAACCTCGGGTGTGAGCACCGCAAAACCTTTGGTCCCACGAGTGCAGTTCTTTAGAAGAGATCAATTCTGAAGCAGAGCAAGAGATATATATATATATATATATATATATATATATATATATATATTTTTATTATTATACTTATTTTTTGTGCAATACAAGTTACCCAGCAGCTATTAAAGCACAATTTCTTAAAAGTGAATGATGTGGTCTTGAGACTCAACACTAAAGGGAGGCATTTGAAGCTTTGTGATGTTGGGGCAGACCATACGGGATAATAAAGTAATACACAAAGCTGACTAAGGTAGGAAAAGGTGGTAGGGGGAGTCTGGCCTTGTCTTCTGCCTCCAGGATGTTGCTCAGGGGCATGGGAGAAATTGAAAGGATGGAGCAAAGACTGTAGTACGGTTTCGTAGTTGAGAGCACGGTAGAGGGGTATAATTAAGAATCCTTGTCGGCTTTATCTCATTAGGTTTGTTTTACTTTATATTTTCTTCAAGAAAATAAATTTGCTTAGGAAAGTGAAATTATGCAAACTTGAGGAATTCAGCTTCGTAAATTTCACTGTGCCTATATGGGCATACAATTTTTCTGTCTCGGTGAGGGTCCTGCTTGTAAAAACTATTGGCACACAATATTCATTATTTTCCTTTGCATATGCACTGAGATGAGCACTATGGGGCTAGCATCCACAATCAACTCTGATTCTTTTGCCGGGTCACAGTACCATATGACAGTGTTTGGCAGCAAAGATTTCTTGAGGTCATGGACTACCATTTGCTCCCTTAGTCCCCAGGTACCGTGCATAAACGACTTTTTCAAGTGGTGCAGCAGTGCCCTGCCATGGTCACTAACTTTGGAATAAATCTCCTGCAGTAAATTGCTAACCCCAGAAAACTCCTAACTTCCAAGGAAGAGGTTGGAGGCCCTGCATTTCTAATGTCCTCCTCTTATGCCATGCCCACTCTTATTTAATTTTCTGAATAGAACTCCAGTTACTGCTGTAGGAATTGGCAACTCTGCCTGTTGAGTGTCAGTCAACTTCACTGGTTTGATGGAGAGGGGCAGGTAATCTTTGATAATGATAGGAGATAGTGGAAGTATATATCAGTCGCTGACGTATATGACGCCATCTAATGCAGAAAAAACTTCACAAATGGCATTCTGAAACACTTCTGCCACACAGGAGATGCCAATATTGAGGCTGCAGTAGCATTGGAGGGCAACGTAGGCTGAGAATGCGGTTACATAGTAGCAGTCTATTGTAATTCCAACTAGTGGTATCCAGATTTGAGATATAGCTTGGAAAACCAATGGGCTCCATTTAGATCAGCTATGAGTTCATCAATGGTTGGCATAGTATGCGATTCCAACCAAATGGCTCTGTTTGGAAGTCATATGTCGATGTAAAAGCAAACACTGCCAGGCCACTTGGGTTTAAAAAGGCAATGACCATAGCCAAGACTCATTGTGCAGAGCCAGAGACTTCCAATTTTTGCAATTTTCTGTGGGGTGACGGTGAAATGGCATAGGTCAATGGTGAGGGACAACTGTATTTATGAAGGTGTGGATGTGTAGTGATACCGGGGGTCTATACAGGCTGCCAAGGCCTTTGAAAAGATGCTGAAAGTCTTTGAGTATTTTGTCTACACTCATTTCATGGACGGCTGCTGTGAACTGAACTAGTTTGAGTTCCTCCACAGTGGAGGAGCTGAGTAGAGTTTCTATTCCTCCTGTGACAACAAAGAATTTGGTCTAAAAGGAAATTCCCCATGGATGGCGTTGAGGTAGAGGTGATGTTCCGACATTGGTGAAGATTCTGTTTTTTTGTGTACAGGAGCTTTGATGGAGGCCTCAGTTTTTAGGAGCAACTGTTACTGATTATGTGCACTGATGCCCCAGTGTCAATTAGGGATAGTATGTATGTGTCGCCAATTGTCACTTTGCATGTCAGGCCAGAGTAGCCTAGTTTGCTTCCAAACATGCACAAGATAAGGAACTTTACATCCTCTTCATCGTCAGTGTGTACAGATTGACGTGATGGTGTTTTCCAGGAGGGTTTTATCAGATATTTTGCCTTAGCAATCGTGCACACTCTATGGTGCTTCCTGGACCACCTTACCTTTGTAATTGCTACACATTGGTCACCTCTGCAGACTTTTGCAAGGTGCTAGAGTCAGTGACAACTGGAAATTTTCTGCTTCTTGTGGGCAGTCTTGTGTAGGGTGTGGTGAGAGCCCACACATGTTCTTTGCCTGCGCTTCTGTGGGTTATGACCTGGGAAACGTGCCTGGTAGAGTGTTCCGAGTGATGGCCACTACTGTCTCTGATCTGTCTGTATTTTGAAAGCCAGCTTGGTGAAGAGCTTGCCAAATATTAGCTCCGTCTGTTCTGTCCAGTAATTGGAAAGTTCGTGGAGTGCAAAGGTGAGGATCTTGTCCAAGCACAGCCAGCTTTGTGCAGGATGTGGGGTATATGGGTGCCAATTTGCAGGCCTGAATGAGTAGAGTCCTCACCTCCTATTGTTGGTCATCATCCATACATGCACAGGCAAGTTCTCTTAGTCAGGTGCAAAATATGTTGATATATTTCCATTCTCGTTTGAGGGCCTGAGCTTGAAGCATGCAAAGTTAGGTTTCATCTGGCAATCAAAGTACAGATTCAAATCAGTGACTGCTTAGTCACAGCCATTGCCAAGAGTGATCAGATAATTTAATGTCCTGGTATGGTAATTACTTGTAATTTGGTGGCTTCGATATTGATCTTAAGAAATAGGTTGGAGTGTCGCAGGCTGCACAGTTGGAAGGCAATATTTATTTAGAAGTTTTATATAGTGATGTGTCTCGCCATTACTTTTGAGTGCTAAAGTTTTTTTAAAAAGGCAGCTTCATAGAGGCCAGTGGGAAGTTAAAGTACACCTAAATGAGGTGAGAACCTTGTTAGATATTCTTCAATCACGACCCATATTCTGGGGAGAAGATAAAGCGAAATAATATCTCAATAACTTTTATTTGAGAATTTACAGAACAACGTGTGGTTTGCTACTGCTTTCAATTTTGGGGTTAGAGTGCTAAAAGGTCTAAGGCCTTGTACTCCCAAATCCTCCCACGGGTTTCGCCGTTTTAAAGGTTTGTTTCTTTACCACCTAATCAGTTGCTGAGTGAAGATTTATGGACGGAATGGTAGTATGGTGGTAGGATTTGCACAGTGCCCTGGTAGACTTTGTGCATAGTGGAGAATACCTTGGCCATTCTCCTTGCATCCACCAGAAGCTGATGATGTGCCTCAGGAACAGGTTTAATGTGTTTTGGGACTAGATAAATGAACAAATCCAGATTCTCTACTGGGTTCTTGTCCTGTTCTAGATATTTTTGAGCCTTGCTGTAAACATAAACCAAGAACCAGCAGCAAACCATCTGACTTGACTGTGAGATAGCAGAGTTGAACTTAATAGAATGCAAAAGGCATATCCTTTCAACGTGATATCTGAGGACGATCAAAAGCAAGTAGTACTTATTTATTCAAACAACACAATGCACGCGTGAGGATCTCACATCTGAGTGCCTAAACAGCAGACCCACGAGAAATTTCTGATACACTTGCTTAATCTTTCAAAATTCTGCTAATTTCATGTTATAGTTATTATATGAAATTCCCACTGCGTCGTCTAATTGCATTACGTTTATTTAAAAAAATCCTGCCGTGTCACGTAATTAATTCTGTGTCATTCATTTGAAAATTGCATCGCAATCGCACTGGAACATTGCGAACTAATTCAAACGTGAGTGGCTGTTTTTTGTGTGATATTTGTGTTTATTTAAGCAATTTTTTTGCACGAAATGCGTTCTTGCTTTCAAAATGTCCTCAATGACGTACTTTGCTCTAAATGTCACCATCAATTGCCTGGTTTACATTTTGAGTATTATAGTTCATTTCATGCAATTTCCCCACAAAATACACGCCCCTTATAAAAATCTGATGACCTTGCATTAATCTCTGCTCACTACAAACCTCAAAGTTGACAGTCGAGCACACAGAAATGAAAGAACAATCTCTATGATCATCTCTCGAACAAAATTGAATCTTTCAATGCAGGTCAAGTATTTGTGCACTTCGGTTTGACGTCCTGTATCTGTAATGTGTATTAATTCACAGTTATAGGTTTTCCAGCTGACCTTGACCCACATTACCTCGGTTCACCAAGCTTAAAAGGACAATTTAAGAGCCACAGCGGAGAACTAGCATCAAGGTTGTATCAGGCAGCAATAGCTGAAAGACAGGGTATGCATTTAGGAAGATGGACCACTACTTAAAGTGCCACAAATGTTTGTTTTCTATTGAATAATATGTCCTCAGCATGCAATAAAATTGACATTAATAGAAATCCCTAACTGCAAATCAATATTCTGGCAATTAAAAATCATTAGCACAAGCTTCACACCGTATTCTTCCAAAAATCACTTCAATCCATGTAATTATTTTGATGGAAGAGGGGATATGCTTTCGATACACTGGTGTGGAAATGCCACGTAATTTTGTAATGCTCGTGGGTGATGAAAGGCAGGGAACAGGCGCTCCTGCTGAGCAAAATATTTTTTTTCTTGGAGAGAATTTAAGATGCGACGGACCAAGCGTTGTTTGTTACCAGCTGGTTCAGTGATTAGAGCGGTTTTCTGGAATATTTCAGCACTTGTCTCGTTCATATTGAGTCTACTACAGCCATGAGCTGTTCTGCACTGCTCGCCCTCCTCTCTGGTGTTGAACGCTGTTAATATCAAGCTGATGATGTAAAAATATGTGCTACCTGAGGTGTGAGCCAATCAATATCAGTTAATTTACTTTCCGATGCTATTTGAAGAGTGTCTAGCTAAAATGAAACAAAGGGGAAACACTTCTAACACGAAAGTAAATAAGAGGGGTGACTGGGTTACCAATCTGTCACCCACAACTCAGATATTTTAGACGCTAGTTGAATAAATACGTTTTTTAGAATAGTATGTATAAGGTACCTTTACATTGCATATTGCGTATTTAAATTATGGTATGCGGAGTCATACCCATTGAACACACTTTCCTATTTCACTCTCTTACGATTAATGATGCACCTGACTAGTCCTCGTATGATTCAGTATATTTTTTGCTGAATTTAATTATTTGACGGTTTTATCAACTCCATAATTAATGATTATGGGCTCACTGAAGGTTTAGATATAAAAATTTGAAATTCAGACCATGAATTACACTCAGAAAAGGGGTTTCATCTTTACCCTCTATTCCAGACCCACTTTATACTTTAATGTATTAAACCTGTAAGAAATTGGCAAGCAGCAACCACAATCCTAGTCAGGGTAATAAGCAGGTAAATCCTAAATTAACCTGTACATATTGACATGTACTCGCCCTCTGGTAGCTTGGCAAAGAGCAGTCAGTCTTAATTTAGAGGCAATGTGTAAAGTGTGTATGCAACACTTCAAGCAGTAAACCACTGTGATCCCACATTAGAAAAATAGAGCTCAATTTAATAAAAAAAAAACAAGACCAAAACATCAAACATCCAATCAGTAGAACCAGAGTTATGACTTTTTAACCGCATCGCTGCTGCGGTCATTTTTGCGCTGTGCGGCTGTTTTCGCAAAACCGCGTTACATGACGAGCTCAGCTCGTCATCGGCACACGCCACCCGTGGCTGATGACGAGCTGAGCTCGTCATCAGCATCGAAGGGGCTAAAGAATAAAGTGTAAAATAGCTCCTTAAAGCAGAAAATGCCAACCACTTGCTGGACTGGGTCAAAGTAAAAAATGTAGGCTGACCACAATGGAGCGTGGGTCGGATACAGTCCCAAAGTAGTCCCGCTGTAGTTTTACCTTCTCAAGTTTTGTGCCAAGAGTCCCATTTATGTTGAAGAGAGTCTTGGGGAGCAAGGAGAGAGCCGCTGGCGGTTGTCGGCGTGGCACAAAGAGCAGGCCAGAAGTCACTAAGCTTTGCATTGGAAGTTCTCTGAAGGCTGTTGATGCTGCTGGGCAAAAAGATTGGCTGGTGGTAGCGAGCGCTGTATGTTAGTGCTAGTGATGTGGTCTCAGTGCAAACGGGCTCATTCGCAGTCACAAAGGGTCCAAAATCTGGATTCTAAGAATGTTGAGCTGCACCAAGGGTCCACAACTTGAGTGGTACCACTTGAGGGCAGGAACTCTCTGCAGCTGGGTCCGGGAGCTGGTTGGGGAGCCTTGTATGTCCCTGAAGCTAAGATAAGGAGTCTAGAAGACTAGCCCTGGAGTCACTATGGGGTCCTGGGTTCAAGATGTAGTAGCAGTTCCAGTTCTTCTTCCTCGGGCAAGAGGGCAGCTGGCAGCAGGTCAGCAAAGCAGGGCAGCAGTTCCTTTCTAGAGTCCAGCAAAGTGGCAGTACTTGTAGCACCACAGCAGTCCTACTTCCTGGCAGAGTACCCACAGACCAAGAAGTGCACAGAAGAGGTGGCGTCTAAGAATCCATTTTTATTGAGTTTTGCCTTTGAAGTGGGGAAGAAGCTTCTAGAGGTTTTCCTTTGAGCTCCCAGGCATGCTGCCTTCCATGCCCTGGCTCCAGACTAACTACAGGGGTATGCAGCCCTTTGAGTGGAGACAGGACATTGCCTATTCAGTTGTAATTGGGTCTGTGCCCAGCTCCTCCTTCCCATCCTGCCAATGAAGTGCCATCCAGGCACACCTAAGTTCTCTATTGTATGTGGTTCACTAGGAGGAATTCAAAATGCTCAACTGTCTGCTATACCTAGTCATGTGCCAGAGACAGCTACAGGCACTAAAAATCTAAGGCAAGAAAATGTCAACAGGTCTAAACTGGGATGGTATGGTGAGCAAAAGAATAATGGATTTAACCCAGATCTCTTGACCGGGGTGGAATGTTTTGTTCTGCCTTCCATCCATCAATTGTGTGTCTTTTTCTTTCTCGCCCTAAGTGCACTGAGTATACCCAGTCATGGGTCCCAGGCTCTTGGCCACTAGTTTCAAGCTAGCCTGGGTGATGAGGGGTGAAACCCTGAAACCGGTTCTAGGATGCTTGTGTCCAGTCCAGTTAGTATCTGGCTTTGTAGTTCAGGCTGGACTGTCCCAATGAGGCACAGGGTCAAGACTGATTTGCATATGTCCAGGTCTAAACTGGGGTGGCATGGTGAGCAAAAGAATGATGGATTTAACCCAGATCTCTTGACTGTGGTGAATGTTTTGAAGTGTTCTGCATTCCGACGATCAATTGTGTGTCTTTAACTTTATAAAAGTGGCATTTTCAGAAAAGTGATTTAAAATCTGACTCCACCATAAGTTCAGATTTTAGATTGTGATCCCAGAGAGATCAAACATGAACTGGATAAACCCTTCCCATTTGGAAATTACACTTATGAAACATAATAAAGCAACTCCAATTTTCTCCTATGGGAGAGATAGGTCTTGCAGTAGTGAAAAATAAATTTAAGAGTTTTTCACTACCAGGACAAGAAAAGCATGTCTGACATTTTAAAAACAGCAGACCCTGCCCTCTGGACTGTCCATTTTCTACCCTCGGGGTGACTAATATGTATTAGAAAGGAAGGTTTGGGTCTGGCAAACAGTTTAATTTGCCAGGTCGAAATGGCAGTTTAAAACTGCACATACAGTCTTTGCAATGGCAGGCCTGAAGCAGGTTTAAAGAGCTACTCAAGTGGGTCCCACAATCAGTGCAGAAGGCCCACTAGTTGCATTTAATTTACAGGACCTGGGTACATGTAGTACCACTTAAATAGGACTTATACGTAAACTAAATATGCCAATTGGGTATAAACCTGTATTACCTTGTTTAGAGGAGAAAGCAAAGCACTTTAGCACTGGTTAGAATTGGTAAATTGCACAGAGTCCTTAGGCCAGCAAAGATGAGGTCAATAAAAATAGAGGAGGAAGGCACAAAGTTTGGGGGAAGACTACCTTATGGTTGATAGGTCTAACAAACCCCATGAAAGGAAACTTGAGGTAGTTTTTGGGTTGTAAAACATGCTGGCTTCTAAGGGTCTTTAAGTCACCTTACAGTGGAGTATCAGGAGAACATAAAAAAGAGCATAGAAGGTATATTTTATTGACCACTGTGCATCTGTAACTCGATGGGCACTAAAATGTTCTTTCTTCCATTTCACAAATCTTCCTAGGAGTTTTGGTTGCCATCTCATTATTAGAATGTGTAGCTTGAGCTCTGACTACTAAAACAATAGGTGTTAACGATTTACTGTTTTATGCAAGCTGATATCCATGTATCGACTGTGCATTCCTGGTCTGATAAAATTTAGTCCTAGTCTCAAGGAGTATCAGATTTTCATTTGTGTGATGCATATTTTTAGGAAAGTGCCCATTTTGCATGGTCATCCCTATACTGTTTTTTCGCTTTTTTTCTCTAATGCTCATGGTTTTGACTCTTAAAGTGCACTGGAGCCTCCTAACCAGGCCTACATGCCTTTACTTCCTTCCTACAATATGATGCATGTGAATTAGTAACCCCAATGACAAGGACTTTAGCCCCCTTCATAAGTCCCTTGCAAGTGGTATCATTGGTACCCAGGGCATAGGAGTTACAGGGGTCACTAGGACCTAACGCACTAATTGTGTCTCCCTGAGTGACCTAAATGAAAAGATGACAGCAGTCCTGCCACCGCAGACTGTATACATAGAAACAAAAAAAGGAGCTCCAGCAGGATGAATAGGAAAGAAATTTGGGAGGAGGTCAACTTTTTTTTTGAAACCTCTGGCAGAAAAACTGGCCTAATGTGATTCCATCAATTTAATTTATATAGTGAGCATCGCTTACATTTTTAGAGGCATTGCTGCCCCAAAGTCAAAAAGGACACTGACTGCAAAATTGATTTCATATTCAAACCATTTACTTATTTTAAAAGTACTTTGTCAATTTTACAAAACGAGTAGTGAGTAACAATATATTGAAAGACAAAGAGACATATCAGCTAATTGTGCTTATGACAAATTTGAAAAAAGCTAATTAATGCTGTTGATATAGATGAACAAAATAACCACAATGATGGATAATGTAACAGGTCTTCAGGTAGCAACATCAACTAATACATAACTCAAATTAATTGCATCAAACAGCATTTTTCTTTGGTCTATATCCCTGTAGGTTTTATGTATATATGTTTTTTCTCTTGAAATGATGTTGATCCTTTATACAAAGAGCCAACGCGTTTCGGCCTTCCAATTATAGCCTTTTCAGGACTGCTTGTAATAGCAGATACATTGGAATGACTTGTCGTAAAGTCAAACTATGCATTGGAGATCATAAGAGCAACATCAACTGCAAACGCCCCACCACCAAGATGAGTAGACATTACATTGAAAAAGAACACTCAGCAGACAATCTGAAATGAGTAGTCCTAGAAACGCTACATCCTAACATGAATAATGCAGAACGTGTCCTTTTCGAAAAGGAACAACGTTGGGTGCATCGCTTGAAGACTGATGTTGAGGGATTGAACAAGTTGATCCCATGGCATACAATATGAACATTTGGTACAAACAGAGTGTTACTTACTATCTGCCTTTATCAAAGTCTAAAGAAATAGGTGTGTAGGACAGCAATAGCTATAGATAATGAAATATTGCCGCCTAAAATCAAAGTCCGCTATAATATAATTCTTTGAAAAATAAGCAAATCTCTACAACATGGCTACACGTTATTTAGAGATCTTTATAAATGACCAAGTTATCACTAAGTATCAGCAAAAATAGAGCACTAATTAAAACATACTTCAGACAACCATCTAACAATGTAAGATGCATAAATCTTACTCGAGAACATTTATTTTGCGCACATAAACACTATTTAAAATACTTTAGAACAAGTCCCAAACATAACCGCGGTTGGGGACCCATTTAGGCGTCTTTTCACTATGCCAGCCAAGATTGCCAACTAGTAGAACCATCACAGTCTTACTACCCTTTTCACACCACACAGTATGTAAATGGACTCTTGACGCAGCCCCGCGTCTACCGTGACGCTTCTCAGAGCCAGCACAAGCAAAGGACTTGTTGGCAACGGTAAGCGAACACCTTTCTTCCCGGAGGGGGATCTCAGAAAGGTAAGAGATATTTGCTCATAATCTTTGCTCGTTTCAGGATAATGCCCGTACCACTCAGCGGCATCCTGAAGAACAAAACATCAATTAAAACAAAAGGTATTTTGCTAGTTTAATCTGGCCGCCACGCGCCGCCGATTTACTCATAACACTAATACGCAACCTAAGGTCTTAAATATACAGGCCCGGCCCGGCACCTCCCTTTCTAACATCACATTTGAATAAGATAGCCTGTAAGAAGAGCGAACGCACATGCTCTCTATACAATAATCGGGTTTCACTCAGGAAAAACACCCGCTCTAACCCATAGAGATTTCATGTATAAATATGCATGACTCAGTCTTCGCTTAATGCTCCTCCTATAAGCATGAGAACGAAATACTACCATACCGTTAGCATACATGAAGTTATCCAATGAACAAAATGCTAATAA
This sequence comes from Lissotriton vulgaris, assembly GCF_964263255.1. Taxonomy (NCBI): domain Eukaryota; kingdom Metazoa; phylum Chordata; class Amphibia; order Caudata; family Salamandridae; genus Lissotriton; species Lissotriton vulgaris. The sequence goes on from NC_141696.1 coordinate 382,109,799, forward strand.
GTTACTAATAAACCCTACTCTAAAGATAGCTGTACCAGTTTCTGCACAATTACTCTATCCTAATGCCTGCCATTTCCCTCGGTACAAGAAGTTCTACATCCAGGTATAGCCTGACAACTAGTACTAAATAAGTGCAAATGAAAATTCTATCATGAATTAACGTATCAGCACTATAGATGAACATGTAGATAACTATCAAGTTATCTTACACTTTAGGGTTAAGACAGAATTATGATACAATGTTATCTTTTCTTACTTCCAGATACGATTGATCTGAACTTTTAAATCGAGTGGTAAGTTCACCACTACAATTAAGGGCTGCAAGAAGTTCCCTATGATTAACGGTCCTGATGAAAGCCTAAAGAACTCACAAAAAAGCTGAAACATGTCGACCTGACCAAACAGTGCGGTAGACTGGTAACAGTGTCTACAAACGCACGTAATTTGTTTTTATTCTTCTCACATCACTTTCTAAAGAATACATTTTTTTGCACAGAAGTGATGTAGGGAATTTTAACTTACAGCACCTGAGCACTTTTTCACTTCAAACATTGTTTTTACATCTCTGGACCCTACTGGAAATCAGTTGGTCTACCTCCGGGTGGAGGACAGCATGTTGACAAACTAAGAACCCTATGATGATGCTGTAACATTACACCAAGGTGGAGAATCAAGATATACCGCCCCCGGCCTGTGTACGTTTGATGAGGGTTTTTATGGTTCCAATCCAATCAAGACCCTGATTTTACAGGAAAAGTGATCCATTCTCCCCGTGATTATTAGTACTTCTCAGGACAGTGCCGGACCAGAATCACCGAAGCTTACAAAAAGAGTAAATAAATCAATTTAGTTCAATTTAAATTTAAATGTTGCTACAAGCAGGACTGAATGTGGTGTATTGCGTTTGGTGCCCCTGTGATAAATGGTACCAAGGCCAAACCATTCAGCCCATAAAAATCTGTATCCTACAACATACATCAAGGATCCAGTGCAAACAGCGGTGGTGCTCTTTTTCTGAGAGACAACATTCTGAAAATGACCTCAAACGGTCAGTGCTATTCATAGCTTCACTAGACAAACGTGGAGGAATGATGGGATCATTGCTGCTCCAAACTGAGGCCAAATTAATTGCCAAATATCACGCTTATGAACTGGACTTCATTAAACAGGAAGAACTATGGTCGCTGATTAGACCTTAGAATATTTTTTGTTTCTTTTAGCCAGTTCCAGAATTTGTGCAGCTCTCATTGCACAATTTATTTCACCTTACATATTGTTGTCCAGCTACAGACATCATTGATGAATTCACTTTGCATCACAAAAACGAAGGACCTTTTGATCTGGGATTATGTAATGGCAGAGTTTTTGGCTTTATTTAGCAGTGATATAGATCATTAGTCTTGCTCGCATCTAGTATAGGTATTCTTAGCCTGTGTTGGCCCTTTTAAGCCCTTTTTCCAGATCTAGAAGAGGATAGCTGCTTAATGTGCCTTTATTCTTGACTTTAACCTGTCTATTGCCTATTGGCTTTGACATATTAGACACATTGGTATGGTTTATGTAGGTATTCTGACAGAGCTAAGGAGCATTTCACCCCTTTTCAGGCCTACAGGCCTAGAGTTAGAGGGACTCCATCTTGATGGAAGCAGGGAGGCTTTTCAGGGCAAAGGCGAAGTTTATAGTTAAGGCTGTTTTTCACTTGGAGAGAACCGGTCTGGGCCAGCCCTTATCGGTAGGCTGTATTATTCTCTGTGTTGAAGACACCACAAAAGGCTGGCCAGCTGGGTGTGTGTCCTTGATGCGAAGTGGTGCAGAGATCTGGTGGGCGGCAAGCTGCTGGCTGGAACTTTCCATGAGGAAACAGCATTCTATATTTGTGAAGTGCAGAGGCGGAGTCAGTCAGTCGAGGAGAGAGAGTCAAGCAGGAAGCAGTCGAGGAGAGAGTCCAGCAGAGAGTCGAGCAGTGGAGTGGAGTTGGCAGAGAGAGAGAGGGTTCAAGCTGGAGAAGAGCTGAGTTGAATAGTGAGCTGGAACTGAAGGAAGCAGTCAGAAGCAGTTGCTTATCAGGAGGAGGTGTGAATAGCTGGAGTCTGAAGTAATGCCTTTTAGAAGAGATAGAGGAGAGCTCGTGGATTAACCTATGGGAGCAGATGGAGTTATTTGGACATTGGCGCAGAGACAGAGTGAATAAGCTAGTGGAATGAACGGTGATCAGAGCGGCAGGAACCATTAAGATTGAAGACGGAAGGTGGAGAGACAGTTCGTGTGGGGGAGAGGAGTCCAGAGACAGAGTGATCAGCGCAGAGGTGTACCCAAGAGTGCAGGAGAGAGAGAGAGCCTGAGATGAGCCAAGGCACAGACGAGAGAGGAACCCAGATGACAGCTAGAACAAGACTTCACACTAATCAGGTGATATTGTTTTCATCACATTAGCTACACTTACACTTTATGTCTAATCTTTTCCCTTTCAGCGGAGTGTTCCTGTTATGTGTAATCCTTCTCTTTCAAGCGGTGTGTTCTACCTATAGCCTTTGTTGATATGTGTAAATGTTTATATTGTTATAATAAAACAACCCCCAGTTTATAACAAACTGGTGTGTAGCCCCTATTCTTGTTCACTGAAGGTAAATGTATCTCCTAGGTGAGTACTAGGTATGTGAATGGATGAGTAATCCCAATCAGGTAAGTGGTGATCACATAAATAGGGAGTGAGTGGACCTTTGATGCCAAGAGCAGGGAGTACACTATATAATCTGGAACTATATTCAAAGTCATTATTGTAGTTTCATCCCGAGTAGACAACTGAGATATTAATATTATTGTAGTAGCAGACTCTTAGTGAAGAGACTTCCCAATATATATATATATATGTATAGGTGTTCATAGGAATGTGGTCGTCGTTGATATGCGGCGTTAGTGAGAGCACTGGGGGGTCGAACCAGTGTTGATACCCACTGGATTGTGGCTTGAATAAGTGAGAACGCCAGGGAGGATACTGGCGCTTAGTTTCGCCAGATTGCGAACAGTTTGGAAAAGGGAGCATTGGGTTCTGCAGGCCCGTGTGTAGACACACCGGATTGTGTGTCAGATCTGCCCTAGGGTAGAACGGTCTGGGTCAGGGTGGCCGCGAGACCAACTGATGTGAATAAGTGTGGTGTAGGGTATGGATATCCCTAGTGATCAGTGAGTATTCTTAGTATCCCTATAGAATTAGTGGTGTTTTTAATAATATGAGCTTGTATATTGCGAGTTCCCCATCCTCAGGTAGGTACCAGGTGCCTGGATATAGGTGGTCCTGGGGAGGGAAGGTGAGTACGTTCTGGCTGGGTTGGAGGGGCCCCTGGGGGCTGATCCCACCTACTCAGAAAATCCAGCCATAACAGATTATTACTGTGTTTCACATATTTGTGACTTTGACATGTATTTTGTCATCTAACTATACATTTCTGTTTAGAATGTGCAGCATTTCTGTATGGTTTTTGATCTGTTCTTGTGTTGTTTCCAGTGTAGTTCACTGCACAGAATACATTGTGCTTTACCCTTTTTAATCTCATTACTCTTTAATTGATTTCACATAACTGACTGTCTAACATTACCCTTTTTTAACTAAAAGCACTTTTCGGTTTATACTGACTTATGTTTTATCTTATTTTTTTGTGTTGTCATTTTTAGGAACCCATAAGCATTATTCTACTATCAATGATCCAACTGCGAGATGGCGGCTGCTTTGAAGTGTTTCTAACCGTGGGATGCAGTCCAGCTCCCAGGTACGCTACGGCGCTAACGTCAGATCTGCCCATTTCGATAGCACTTGATGTTATATAACAAACAGGGACTGCCCGGCCAAGCTTAGAGCAAGGCATTTGTAGGTTTTGGCCATGCCACTTTGTGCATTGCGGACGCAACCAAAACTTTCTATTAGAGAGTTTCTCGTGCTACTCCGACATATCCCTATTAGTAAATATTTGCTTATACTTCTCTTTCAGTATAATTGCGAACACGCTTTCCATTGTTAAGCCTGAACAATAACTTTCCCATTATTTAGGATCCGGTCTTTCCAAACCAGTGGTACAAAAGTTGGCGTTTTTTTCTTCCTCTGGCTGCATCGGGGTATTTTCCAGACATATTTGTTGATAGTCGGTCCATGGTTTTGTAAAACCATTTGGAGTTTTCTCTTTGAAACCTCCCCATAAGCCGCATCTGGATCATTTAATGTGCTTTTGCCTTTTTTCAGATCGACCAGTAATTGGAAGTTTGACTTTTTTTCGTGTATTGTTTTGTCTTTTATCTTCATTCAGATCCTTGTTTGAATCAGTTGTTTGTATGCATAGATGTTTTTAAATGAAAGAGTAATTTTTGTCTCCTGGTACATACACGTGAAGATCCACTTCCCATTGTGTCCCAAAGGATAGCACATGCTGATAATGGCTCTCTGAAATTGAGCACAAATTACAGCATTCCTGCACAGGGTGATTGTTTTCTCCTTTTCTTCTTTTTCTGCTATGTCTGGCTCCGCAATTTTCTTTTGGTCCCTAAAGTAATCGTGCACTACTATTCCCTTATGGGCTTTTTTACTTCGCTTTAATTCAGCTGGTCCTGCACTTTATCATTTATTTTGGATTTATTTTTTCACAAAATGGATTAGGCTAGCTTATGACTTGCATAAGAACCACTGCCCTAAACTGCATGCAAAGCACATTTCAGGGTAATGCACTTAAGAAGTAGAATTCAGTCCTGCTTGTACCAACATTTAAATGTGAGCTCAATTAAATAGATTTTATTTTTTTGTAAGCTTATGTGATAATGGTCCCACACTGTCCAGGGGATATACATATATACATATATTACCTACTGGCGGTAGCCAGTAGGTATATATAGTTAGGACCTAGTTTCCATAGGAAATCCCCAACATTCTATTGGGAATAACTTTGGCGCTGGTTGATGAATCTTCGCAAATTTCTCAAAGAAGATGGCTCGCTCCGCTCCGCTCCTTCCCTGAAAGTTTGGGGGGGATTCGTCAAGTGGGGGCTGAGAAAAAAGGGGGGTCCCAAAACGTGTTTTCCCCATGTTAATTTCCATAGGACCTTTAGACACGGCTACAGCTTGAACCGCTGAAGTGAATTACACCAAACTTGTCAAAATGGTAGTGTCTGGTACGCAGATCACGCTTTTGGTAAAATAGTGTAAATCCCTCCAGTGGTTCCTGAGAAAAGTAAAAGAGAAACAAATTATATATCTATAAGCGCGCACCCGTGCGTGCACCGACGCAAATTTTTGGAATTTTTTTGGGGGGGGCTTGGGGGGCTTCTCTCTTTTATTTCAATGTGTTTTATTTTAATTTCGAGGGTGCCCACCCCTCGTTTTACTCCAGAGATCACCGCCGCGGCCCGAGCCGCCGCCTGGTTGTGGGCCGGGCCAGGAGGACGTGGTTTCCGCTTCCCCCTGCCTGGTGGAAGCCTTTGTTGTGCCCGCCGGTCTCTCGTGCCAAGGGGGAGACCGGATAATGATGCCGGCTGGTGCGGGGCTGGTGCGGGGCTCCCGTGTGCTGAGGAGCCCCGGGAAGAAGAGCTGATAATTAGCGTCTCCGGGAATTCCCAGCCACAGGAGAACCACACACAACTGTGCAAGACCCTCGTCTTCACCAGTCCACCTGCAAGACAAGGGGATGCGAGCACCAGGATGCTTCCTGTGCGGGTTTATAATTATTCTAGGGTGTGCCTGTCTTTTTATTACAAGTTCAATCTGTTTTAAAATTAATATTCAAACCAACAGGGGCTAATATCATTTTTAAGACTGGTTTTCCTATCCACAGATAAATCACGTGAACAAATAACAAGCAGATCACACAAGCTGATTTTTGGAGATCTAGCTGTTCACAAAGGCAGCTTGATAGAGTTTTTAGGGCAGCTTTTCCGTAAGCAGCAAGATTGCATTCCTGCACCTCCCAGATTAAGGGCTGCGAGACATGTAATTCCTCATTAAAGCAATCCGGTTATCTTTGTTCAGCTGAATAAGCAGTGAGTTACTGGCAGTGCAGTATTTTGTGCAGTTGTATTATTCGCCTGCGGCCTGTAGAGATGTTGCAACTGGCCGTCCTCGCCACTGTAAGTGACGCGCCAGATACATACGTTTGCTTTTATGTCATTTGCTTTTCCTGTCAGGTGTTCGGTTCTTAGAATCATAGACCAAAGGCAACATACAAGAGATAAAACTCAATATAAAGCAAGGCTAATCCCTTCCGCAGAGATAGGAATACAAAACATTGCAGGCATAAATTATACTCTAAGAGCAATACCATAAAACTAGACAGTCACATTTTGTATTCGTCAAGGACAAATGAATTTCAAGTGTAAATATTTATAAATGGCGTTCTAAAGACAGGTAAAACAGCAGCTGCACTAGTTGCAACTTTACAAAGTTTGCAAACAGAGCAGAGCCAGACCTCGTTTTTTGTATTAGCTGACAGTCTCAAATCATTCCGCTACCATAATGTCCAACGTTTTCTTTTTGTAAATTCAAATCTTTGCTTTTCAGCCTTTACTAAACTAATTGCCAAACATGGGTATGTTTTAAAGGCTTGATAGCCAAACTATTATGCCCTAGTATAATGTAGCAACTAAACAAAATACACACACGTGCAATGCCAAACACGTGCCAATATATTCACAAATCCACGTTCCCGCCACAAGAACAGGCTTTTCTTTAGTTCTCCATTTGATGTCACTTTTAACACCTTGGGCGACAAAAAAACCCCACATATGTATATGTATATGTATATGTATATTCACTGAAAAAACCATAGGTTTTAGGCCTTATATAGTTAGGAATTAGCATTTAAAAAACCTTGAAAATTCAATGAAAAAACCATAGGTTTCAGGCCTTATATAGTTAGGAATTAACATATAAAAAACCATTGAAATTCCTCCTATATAGTTAGCTGGACATTTCATTGATATAAAACCAATGAAATTCCACATATAGTTAGTTGCACTAACTATATATTTCGCGCATCCGCAATCCAATGCTGATGATGTCACATATTACATCATTCATGACATGGTCAGCGACATCACTGATGACATCACTGATGACATCTCAAATGACATCACTGTATGAGGGAATCTACAGGTAAGTGATTAGATGTGTGTATACATCTAGGAATCACTGAGTGCGTTTTTAGATACTTGTATTGCTGTGTAATGGATTCAAATATGATACTCTGTATTTTACAAAGAGTGATGAAAGATTTCACTAGTGTATGAAAAGGTGCATGTGATTGTCACGTGGATGATGTCATCAGTGATGGCATTTGAGATGTCATCAGTGATGTCACTGACCATGTCATGAATTATGTAATATGTGACATCATCAGCAGTGGATTGCGGGTGCGCGAAATATAGTTAGTACAACTAACTATATAGGAGCAATTTCAATGGTTTTGTATGAGTGAAATGTCCAGCTAACTATAACACCCCTAAAACTTATAATTTTTTGAGTGAATTTCAAAGGTTTTTAAAATGCTAATTCCTAACTATATAAGGCCTGAAACCTATGGTTTTTTCAGTGAATTTGCAAGGTTTTTTAAATGCTAATTCCTAACCATATAAGGCCTGAAACCTATGGTTTTTTCAGTGAATTTCAAAGGTTTTTTAGATGCAAATTCCTAACTATATAAGGCCTGAAACCTATGTTTTTTTCAGTGAATTTCAATGGCTTTTTTTAAATGCTAATTCCTAACTATATCAGGCCTGAAACCTATGGTTTTTTCATTGAATTTTGAAGGTTTTTTAAATGACAATTTTTAAATGTATTAATTGGTATTTTTTTATACTGATTTACTACACTTTTGCAGGCAGGTGTTCAGAGGGCACGACCCCTTTTTACAACACTCTGCAGCACAGCTCCATGGCGCTTACTGGAGATACCTGTTGGACTAGTTCCCTCTAGGGGACCTCTGAATTGAACTGGTTCGGGCTGTAGCCGTGTCTAAAGGTCCTATGGAAATTACCATAGGGGAAACACGTTTTGGGACCCCCCTTTTTTCTCGGCCCCCCCTTGACGAACCTACCCAAGACTTTCAGGTAAGAAGCGGAGCGGAATGGGCCATCTTCTTTGAGAAATTCGTGAAGATTCAACAACCGACGCCAAAGTTATTCCGAATAGAAATATATATATTTATTTATTACCTAACTTTGGAGCCGGTTGTCGAATATTCGCGAAATTGTCAAAACTGGTGGGGCTCTCCGATCCACTCCTATCATGAAAGTCTTGGGGTGATTTGTGAAGTTGGGGCTGAGAAAAAAGGGGGGTCCCAAAACGTGTTTTCCCCAAGCAATTTTCCATAGGTACCATTCATCGCGGCTACAGCCCGGAAGGCTGAACGGAATTACACCAAATTTGGCAAAATGGTAGAGTCTGATTAGCAGATCAAGCTTTTGCTTAAATATTGTAAATCCCTCCAGTAGTTCCTGAGAAAATCAGGCACACCGTCCCAATCACGCACAGAATGATGATTGGCTGTCAAGTGGTTGTCAACATTTGAAACCAGAAAGTGTTGGCAGCCATTTTGTGCCTCTGTAGAAGCGAGCATGTAGAAAATAGTGGGACAAGTGTTCAAAACGTATAAAGGGGGCATGTAAGAAATATTTTGATCATCTAGACCTGCTTAGTGGGTCCCACAAGGACTCCTGGGGTCCAAATTTTTGTAATTCTTTTTGGAGAAAAAACGGAGAAATGTGCATTGGGTGCATGGCTCCACCATAATAAAAATAAAAAAGAAGCATGGGCTCCTGTGCTTGTTTAAAAATTAGCTACCTGGGAGGGCCAAATCCGGGGTCTAAAATATTACATATGCTATGGGTCCAGAGGGGGTCCTGTAGCCCGGGGCCCCCCATTTCTCGGTGCTACAAATAAATGGATGAGGGAGCTCAATGGTCCATCTAAGCCCCGAGGATTACCACCCTCTAAATCTTTTTATATTATTAGAGGGGGGCTGCGTGGTCTCCATTCTGGAGCAGTCTAAAGCTTTGGGGAACACCAGCACCCAGGAGCGGCTCCTGCTGAGTCTTGGGGTATCTAACCCCGGGACACTGCTGTTTGCTATGGCAGGGCAGGAGTCAAGGTTCCCGCTGTGTCATAGCAAACTTGAGGGCATATTAACAAGCGCCATTTTGCCACAATTTAAAAAAAAAGCCAAAAATGTGGTGAAAATAATATCGCCCTATTAACTAGGCGACGCTAAGATGCATTAATGCATGTTAGTAGCCGGTTTGCTAAGGGCTCGCCTCGTATCTCCAATGAGTTGCAATGTAGGTGTTCTCAGTGGCAAGGTAGGTGTTTCTATGATAATAAAAAAAGGAAGAGGGAGGTATGACAATAGCGTTGTATTTACAAGGCGGCCCTGAATTTGAGGACAGATAGCAAAACTCTCACTAATTGCGGTTTATGTTGGATCCTAACATCTGTTCTGAAGTAGACTTAAGCATGTTTAATATGCAAGGTGGATTGATATGTTAAGTCCACAGTCTTATATTAACAAGCTTTTCACTTGCGAACATAAATTATCGCTGTGTTTCTCGCGATATTGGGGGCATATTTAGAAGGACAGCATTAAAATTATCGTCGCTTTAGTGTTAGGAAAGTGCCATTAAAGCGGCCATAATGGCTTAACAATAGGCTTTTGAGAATTTGTGAGAATTCCAATAGAAGCCCAGGTTTACACCAGAACATTTTAACGCTGTCCTTGATAATGTGCCCCCAAGTTTGCTATGGCAGGGCGAGAGCCTCAGCTCTTACTCTTACATAGCAAACAGCAATGTTGAAAATAATCTTCCGGTAAGATAACAAAGTATTTTGAAGTCCATTATCACCATTTTAGTTGTCGTTGGTGCAGTTAAAGCGGCGACAATTTTAACGCCATCCTTGTAAATATGCCCCTAAGTTTTGTAATGTCAACAATCCCGTCTCCCATTTAAATAGTCACGAAATATTTAGTAAAGTGCATTGTGAATCGTGAAGCAGCACTGTCTAACTGTGATCGATAAAGAATTTGAAGAGTTGTGTACTTCTTTTACTCGTAATGCACATGGGGCAGATTTACAAGTCCTTTGCGCCACTATTGCATCACTTTTAACATGGGAAAAGTGACGCGAAAGTGTCACAAGAAGCTTGTAAATCTGCAACACAGTGTTCTGTCTTAGTTTGCTTTCCTCTCTGTCATGTTGAGGATTCTGGGTAAATATAAAGGTTTCTGCACAGCCAGTACCTTTCAACCCTACCCCCAAACTGCTTACTGCCTCTTACCATAGTAACAGTTCATGGAACACTTAAGTGAGCACACAGGTCACAAGTTCACCACACAATGTTGCTAATCCAAACAGTTACTGTGCTGGAGTTTTTAAAATTCTCCATAGGAACCGTTAATAGCAGCTACAGACTCAGGTAAAGAGCTGGTAAAGAGTTAGCCTCAGTATTATACTTATACTTATAAACATAATTTCTATTTTTAATTGTTTAATGTTTTATAATCATATGATTATCACACTAAATATTAGTGAAATGTTGTCAGAAAAAGAAGACGTATATACTTTTTTTATTAACTTTTATTAAAACAACAATAAATGAGTAGAAACGTAACTTTAAGATAACAATATAATGAATAACTAGAAATAGAACTTTAACATAACAATATAATAAACAAAATATGAGATGGACTCCAATGGAAGGAGGGTAGGTAACCTGCAAAACAAAAATGAAAATAAGTGTTTAAAATTAGATTGATGTGATTGAATGAGGTCAAAGATCACAAATTAAGGTAACACTTGACAATATTTGGTTATTTGCACGTCTGCAGTGTGCTTGATACATTACACCTCTCTTATAGGCCCTCGTTGAAGAGGTGTCTGTAGGGAACTGCCTACTGTGTCAGATTTACAGTATGGACCAACAGGTCTTTAAAATGATTCAGAGATGAGACAGAATTAGGTGAGAGATCACGTCATTATGCAGGATAATATTGTTTTTTTCTAACACATTTAATTGGAGGCATTGTGTATCTAGGCCGCTCTGCTTACCTTGTGTAAACACTGTGGTGAACAGAGTTCACAACTTGAATTTTGCTTTAGTTCTACACTGCATACTGTATTAAATTCAGCCTTGATTATTTTATCGGCGGAGTGGACAGCAGCGTCCATAACTTTAAAAGAGAACGATAAACAATGTGAGTGAGAGTGAGAGAGAGAGAAAGAGAGAAAAAACAACATTAAAAGTGTGAGAGAAAGAAAGTGATAGATGGAGCAGGAGAGGTGGTGTTAATACTGGAGAAAATCTTCGTAGCTCACCTTTTTGCCTCAGTTGTGTGTCCAAGCACGTGCCGGTTCATAGTGCACCCTCAAGTTTAGTGATCTGAAAGATAGTATAGAGTTAGTAATAGCAGAGTGCATACAACTAGACAAGTATATTTCTGCTTTATGTCTTTGCACACTCAGGATACTGTATTACATCAACTTCCACTGCAAGTAGGTGTCTGTGCGCTCTTTTTCTCCCAGAGTACTATATACCCCATGCACTCCCACTGCATAGTGGTGAGTTCCCATTACTGTGTACCCAGACTGTTGCACCCCATTGACTCCCAGAGTCCACAGGTGAGTACCTTTTCTTGCGCACTCTGGTGCAGATTTACAAGCCCCTTGCGCCAATTTTGCATCACTTTTCCTATGTTAAAAGTGACGCAAAAGTGGCACAAGGCGCTTGTAAATCTGCTCCTCAGACTGTTGCAACCTATCCATTCTCACTGCCCGGAGGTAATTGTACATTTCTATGCAGTCAAGCTGCTGCACAGTACCCACTCTCTCCGCAAACAGGTGACTTCTGGTTGCTTCGGAAACAAGCTTCTTTGCTCACCTTGTGCCATTGGTGTGATTCAAAGAAGGTGCACCACATGTCGAATCAGCCTTCTCAGACTTTGTTACGATGGCCACGCATCATAGCGGAATCCTCAAACGTTGAGCTTTGGAGGTGTTGGGGGGGCTCCAATTTGTGAAACGCAACCTGTTAGATAAAAAGGAAGATAACATTGTGCATCATTTCTTTATCAAAGGAGAGAGGAAGTGAGAGAGTGACTGAAAAGAATATTCGCAGCTCACCTTTCTGTCACCGGTGTGTCTTTCACCACGTGTCGGGACATAATGCACCCTGAAGCTCTACATCTAAAAGATAGCTAAAGAAAGATGTTATGATTGGTAATTGTTACTTGTCTTAATGTGGAGTAGAATTACATCGCCCTTTCACACACCTTCCCTCCCACATAAAAAAAAACTATTTGTACAGTTCCAACTTGTTTAATAGGCTTTGATTTATGAACAATTAGTATAGTAGTAATGTTTTTTATCCGGTTGTGAGAGCAAGTGGTACACAGTGATATACCGGGTTTAAATCATCATGGTATGATTGGTAATTGTTACTTGTCTTAATGTGGAGTAGAATTACATCGCCCTTTCAGACACCTTCCCTCCCACATAAAAAAACAACTATTTGTACAGTTTCAACTTGTTTAATAGGCTTTGATTTATAAACAATTAGTATAGTAGTAATGTTTTTTATCCGGTTGTGAAAGCAAGTGGTGCACAGTGATATATTGGGTTTAAATCATCAGGAGCGATGGACATTTGACCGATTATAAAAACTTTCCTGCTATTGGAAAAAAAAATACAAATGCAATAAGATACGGTATAGTGGACTGCGTACGCCTAAATCGCTGCGTCGCCTTTTTCTATGCAGTCTGCTGCACCCCATCTACTCACTCTTCTGCGCACCCAGGCCTCACTGCTTACCTTTTCGTAGACCGGGCACCTTCTACACCATGCAGTCCCACTCTGCCACCAAGAAGTCTCACATATGGTGCTGAGTCTTGGTATCGCTATGGCTAAGGACATACTCATGCTCCCATCATCATCTCAGGTTGCTCACATGCTCAGTCCTTGCGGTACCACTAACTCAGTGACCAAAGAGGCCACACACGTAGTGGAGACCCCCCTGCTCGGTGGTTCGGGCCTACATGAGGCGTCCGAACCACTAGGATGGGCCAACACAGCGCTTGCGATGGGAGCAACTCTAAAATGCGTAGAGCATGTGCACCCCGTCTTTTTTATTGGTAGCGTCACATGTGTAGTGACGTATGTGCTGGATGGGTGTGGTGTGGGTGTATACCAGCCATGATGGAGTGTGTGTGTGCCGTTCTGACAACAAGACGTGGAAGTAAGAAATCACTACAATGGAAATCTGGGCCATGTAGCGTTCTTGTGTTTTCCTGGAAGCGTAAGTGGAGTGGGCTGGACTGACGTATGCCAGTGCTGCACGAAGCTGTGAACGGTGACTCCGGAGCTATGGGCGTAGTTCCGTCATGAGCTATATAGAAAAAATCAACTGATTCGGGTGTCCATGTTGTAGTGCTGCTGTCACCCGGGTCTTACACGCAAATGTGTCATTATGTCTGTAAAGTCCCACAATATGGATAACATGGAAGGTACAGGGTATCATTGACCTTATATTCATCCATAGTTACACACATAAAATATGGTGGACATGACACCTTTTTGAGAATATGGATGTTTGTTGTACATTCAGTGGAGTGTTGTAGCTGTAGGAATACAGGGCAGTGGGAGGTTTAGGTTGCAGTTTTTGGCACATGAAGGGCAGATAATATATAAACGTATGTGGTCATTCAGGTATACTGTCGAACGTGGTGCTGGAAAGCAGTGTTCGAGGCTCGGAGTCGCGTCCACATCCTGTTATTGTAGAGTAATGATGTAATCTATGCGTGCCTGAAAATGTACTGTAAATACAGTGCTCATGTAAATTGTTGATATAGTTTTGGATCGACTTTGCGCTATATAAATATGCTAAAAAAAAATAGCACACGCTTATAAATTGACTATAGAGTTTCTTTGCAGTATTGCAATGATCCACTTTGTGCGTTCGTATTTGTAGAGTGAGCGAGAGAAGGTTACATAATTGAAGTTTTTGTTATTGGCAGAGGTAAGATGGTTGCATACGCTGTTTACAGCAGAATATAATCTGGTAGGGCGAAGGAGCAGCATTTTACAAACATAATAAGTACACAGACAGAGATAGATAGTTGAAGTGGGTTCGGGCATGTGTGCTCGACTCCATTTTATTACGTTGCTGTTGGTAACAAGTAGAATAGTAATCATGATATCATACACAGATATTCAATCCTAAACGGTTTATTACTTCTGCTGTACAAAGGTAGGAGCACTATATGTGAAATAATACGCAGAAGATTCTATTGTGAAGGGTTCATGAGTTGTGGTGCACTAAGGTAGGATCGGTTTGTGTGGAGCCTGCGATGATACGTGGTTGAGGCAGATTGCACTGGTAAGAATGTCTTTTGGCAACTGAATGTTGCCTTAATAAGGCCACGTGGTGATTATTTATGGTGCGTCTGGTGCTCAGCGTGTGCTCACCCTGCGATGATGCGTGATTTGAGCGATCTGTACTCAAAGCATTGACTGTTGCTTACTGGACTGCATGAACTTTGAGGGAAAAAAAACTACCATCAATGGCTATCAATTGCTCTGCAAACTAGGTCTACTGATTGCTCCCTATAACAAATTAAATGATTTCATCTCACACAGTGCATTCTAACTTTCTCAAAATGGGGACGTATGTCTGGTGGTGATGTTAAAGGTGACGCCCCAGAGGTACTTGGTATTGCTGGTGGTGGAGGTATATTTTGGCACTGTATTCTACATTCTTTGTGAGCATAGTTTTCACAGGATGCAGGGATTACAGGTGCTTGCCCATACTTGCAGTGCCACAAGAGCATTTTTTGTCTCTGCCTTCAATGAATCAAGGCTCAATTCTGTACTGTCTGTAGTGTAGGTACAAAGCTGAATTCAAGTTGTAAACCCTGCTGTTGCAGTGTAAATCTTAGGCTGTACTGTATTATCTGTAATCACGATTAAAATAAAAGATTAAACATGGATGGAATACATTGCTGAAATGTGTATGTTTCAGGGACATTATAGTTCAAGTTGTGACCTGTGCTGTTCACAGTGTAGGCTTCCATTGAGTATGCCTTTGCACTTGCCGCGTGAATTTAGTTTTTCAACTAAACCTAGAACTGATATAAAAGAAGTTGAAGAAGGAAGGCTACTAAAGGGATATTGTATAGGGTTTGATAGACGTTTATCCTTTGTTTGGTACTGCACTCTGCAAATATTGAACGAAGAGTCAGTTGAATTCTGACTGAATACGGCCAAGTGGCGATGAATTATTGTGCACTGAGTTAGTAGTACCTTTGGCACTGAGCGTGTACGTAACCTGCGATGATGCGTGGTCTGGGCAGCCCACACTGGGGAAAATCTTTTTTGACTACTGAATTTTGCCTTAATAAAGCCTCATGGCGAATATTTATGGTGTACTGAGTTAGTGGTAAGTCTGGTGTTTAGCGTGTATGTAGCCTGCGATGATGCCTGGTCGGGGGAGGGGGAGACACCGTAATTGGAGTAATGTCTTTTGTCGATTGAATTCTGCATACATTTTACTTAAAAGTGATAGTATGCCTGACTGTGACATAAAACTGTTCACTCTTCTTTGCAATGATTTATTGTTGACTGAATGAATTTGAATTTAAAATATTTCTATAGCGCGACGTTCACCAGACGGTTTCTTGGCGCTTTTGGGAACATGGACTGCAGCAACAGAGGGATAAACAGAAATCAATTCAGAATTGAATTTATAGTGGAAAAGCTTGGCTGAACAAAAAAGTCTTCAGGCCCTTACGAAAGAAAGAATAATCTTTGGCCAGACGTAGGTGGGCAGGAAGGGAGTTCCAAAAGGTGGGTGCCAGAAATGAGAATTTGGACCCACCCCATTTTTTTCTCTTGAAACGGGGAACCTGTAGGAGAGCTTGGGACGAGGACCGGAGCTCCCTAATGGGAACATATTCCTTCAACAGGGCAGAGATAAAAGCAGGGGCAGTTCCCTGGCGAGACTGAAAGACCATACAGCCCATCTTAAAAAGAGAGCGCTGCCGAATAGGCAGCCAGTGTAGAGCCTTTAAAAGTGGCGTGGAGTGATGAGAGCGGGAAAGGCCATAGACTAGCCGAGCCGCCTGATTCTGCACTAGCTGGAGTTTTCTTAGACTGTAGGCCGGGATGCCGTTGTAAAGGGCATTGGCGTAGTCCAACCGGGAGATCACAAGGGCAGACATAATTAGTTTTAGTGCCAGAGGGGAAAAGAAACGAGAGACAGTGCGAATAGTGCGGAGAGTGAAAAAACAGGAAGAGACGACAGAGCTAACTTGTGAATGAAGAGTGAGAAGGTTATTCATTCTTATGCCAAGGGTCATGACGGTGGGGGAGGGAGTGGGAGAGGGACCAAAGGAAGAGGGCCAGAAGGAAAGAGAAGTCCAGGGACTGGAGGAGCCACCCGTGAGAACCAGCTCAGTCTTGTCTGGGTTCAACTTCAAATGGTTGTGGCTCATCCAATCCCTGATGAAAATCATAACAGTTTGAAAATTAGAAATAGAATGAGAAGAGGGAGAAAGATCAAAGACGAGCTGGAGGTCATCTGCATAGTTATATACAGTGACCTCCAGCTGCTGGAGTGCAAAGATAAGAGGGTAGATATACAGATTAAACAAAAGAGGGGAAAGAGAAGAGCCCTGGGGAACACCACAGGTGATCTTAAGGGGAGTTGATGTGAAGTCCCCCAGCCGGACTGCCTGGGTGCGGTCCTGCAGGAAGGACGAAAGCCAGACCAGGGCTGAGCCCCCGATTCCCGCCGCTCTGATACGTGAAAGCAAGATGGAATGGTCCACCGTATCAAACGCGGCAGAAAGATCGAGGAGTACCAGAGCCTGGTGTTTGCCCTGGTCCAAGCCCTCCCTGAGTTCGTCCTGGACCGACACCACAACGGCTTCCGTCGAATGCCTGGGCCGAAATCCCACTTGACAAGATGCCAAGCCGCCAGTTGCTTCCACGTGAGCACTAAGTACCGACGTGGTATATCGCTCAAGCACCTTGCCTAAATAGGGTAGCAAGGAGATGGGCCGATAGTTAGTTGGGGAGGATGGGTCAACACCAGGTTTTTTTAAAATAGGTACAATAGAGGCCGATTTAAGGGCGGGAATTACAACCCCTTGTGCAAGAGAGCTGTTAAGAAAGGTGATCGGGGGCTGAGTGCAGACTGAGTAGATCCGTTGAAGGATGTGGGCCGGACAAATGTCGGCCGGGGAGCCCGATTTTACCTTGGGAAGTAAACTCAAAAAAACTTTTTCCGTCAGAGGGGGAATCGAAAGTAAGCAGGATTGAACAGAGGGGGGGAGGGGATCAACATAGCTAGAGGAGGGGGGGGGGGAGTTAGTAGTATCTTTGGTGCTGAGCTTGTACGTAGCCTGCGATTACGCATGGTCCAGGGAGCAATGTTTTTTGCCTAGTGCATTCTGCCTTAATAAGGCCACAGGGAGATGACTTGTGGTGTAGTGAGTTACTGGTACCTGAAGAACTCAGTGTGTGCACACCCTGCTATGATTTGTGGTTCAGGCGGGTCGCACTGGTACAATGTCTCTTGCCTATTGGAATGCGTCATGTGCAATCACCATTAGACCTGAATCGTGCGGCCTTACTATGTAGATCAAAGCCAGTAGTCAGTACAGACATTGAGGAATGTTTTTGGTCACATCCTTTAACAAAATCTGAGGACATAGAGTACAATTGTACCTGCCTTAAAGAAATCTAGGCTGAATTTCATGCTGTCCGTAGTGTAGATCTAAAGTTGAATTCAAGTTGTGAACCCTGCTGTTCTCACTGTTGATCGTAGGCAGTAGTTAGCACAGACATCAAGAAATTCTTTTTGTTGTATACTTTTACAAAACCCGAGGACATAGAGTACAATTATCTGAGCCTTAAATAAATCAAGGCTGAATTTCATGCTGTCCGTAGTGTATATCCAAATCTGAATTCAAGTTGTGAACCCTGCTGTCCGCACAGTAGATTAAAAGCAGTAGTCAGCACAGATATGGACGAACCATTTTTGTCTCTTATTTTAACAAAATCTGAACACGTACAGTACAATTGTCTCTGCATTAAATAAATCAAAGGTGAATTCCGTAGTGTAGATGCAAAGTTGAATTCAAGTTGTGAACCCTGCTGTCCGCAGTGTAGATCGAAGGCAGTAGTCAACACAAACATCGAGGAATGCTTTTTTGTCACATACTTTACCAAAATCTAAGGACACAGTACAATTGTCTCTTCCTTAAATAAACAAGGCTTGATTCAATGCTGGCTGTAGTGTAGATCCAAAGCTGAATTCAAGTTGTGAACCCTGCTGTCTGCAGTGTAGATAGAAGGCAGTAGTCAGCACAGTTATAGACGAATGCTTTTTGTCACATCCTTTTACAAAATCGGAAGACATAGAGTACAATTGTCTCTGCCTTAAATAAAGCAAGGTTAAATTCAATGATGTCCGTAGTGTAGATCCAAAGCTGGATTCAAGTTGTGAACCCTGCTATCTGCAGTGTAGATCAAAGGCAGTAGTAGATACAGACATATGTTTGCGGTGCTGTGGCGTTGAGTTTGGAATGGGACTGCATCGAGGAGGCACGTGCTCATAGCGGCAGCCATGTGGCAGGAAGATGACCTTCACTGTGGCAGAGTCTTTTCTCTTTGCAGAAGTGAACCACGCCCAAGGCGTAGGCTAATTTTTATACTCATATGCTGGAATTGCGTATGTTGGACCAGCCCACTCCGCTTCTGCTTCAAGGGGGGGAGACAATACAGCTACATGACCGAGATATTCCCCCAGAGTCTGAGATAATATGGTTGCGTCCACTGTGCAGTACTCTACATGTATCAATACTATATTTTCACATGGAAAAGTTTTTTGCTTCTATATTGTGTTGTGTATAGCATATCACCGGTACACTTGGGATTCTGTAAATTATTGTTGATGTGCGAATGTACTCTCTTATACATAGTTGGTTGCCACATCTCTGAACATTCAGCTATTGTGCCTTTGAGAGGATATGGTATCATGGGAAGGTCCGTTGTTCTGTTTTGCGCTGGCTCTGAGGTAGTAAGAGGGAGGGATCCGGGGGGGTGGTTGTGGTGGTGGTGGCGCTGGGTGTTGTGATTTTGTTGTGTGTCAGAGATACATGTTAATACGTCTATCACATATTCGTCTTTAAATATGGGTATGAGTTGGGTGTAATTCACGCAATAGATAGTCATCGTCTTTACACCAGTTAAATGTTGATGTTAGTTTGTTAGTGGTAAGTGGAGGTATTGCCTGTTTTTTTAGTGGTTTGTGGCGATTTTGTTGGCAGAAGGAATCAATTGAAGAGTGGTGATATTTGCAGTTTTTACTACATTGAGAACAGGAGGATAATTAAAAAAGATAGTAAAAACCAGATATGCCAAATGAACATTATAATTTGGGAATTATCATTCAAAAAACCTTTGAAATTCACTAAACAAAACATAGGTTTCAGGCAGGTTATAGTTAGGAATTATCATTTAAAAAACCTTAGAAACTCATTGAAAAAAACATAGGTTACAGGGGTGTTATAGTTAGCTGGACATTTCACTGATACAAAACCAGTGAAATTCCTGTTATAGTTAGTTGTACTAACTGTAACTTTCGCGCCCGCAATCCATTGGTGATATCACATATTACATCATTCATGACATGGTCAGTGACATCACTGATGACATCATCCATGTAACAATCAGATATACCTCATCAGACAGTACTATAACCTTTCATCACTCACTTTAACATACTGAGTACCATATTTGACTCCATTGACACAGCAATACAAGTATCTAAAAACCCACTCAGTGATTCCCAGATCTACACACACATCTAATCAATTAACAATAGATTTACTCATACATGTTGTGAATGATCAATAGAACACTATCAAATATACTTATACACCTATATTGACATTACACACCAGCACACATCCTATTCACTTATGCAGTCATCCTACTCACTTTTGCAAACAATGTATCATATTTACATTTACTCAGCTACACACTTATACAAATAGCACTTTATTTATTCATATACATAGTAACTCATACTTAGTGTGTTATGAAATCACAATTACAAGTATACAGTCATCTATATAGTCACTCATGCAATCAATGAGTTTTATGTATACTTATTTATATACAACAACTGTCACATACACTGCTTTTTACTTTTTCTGCTTTGTTGGACATGTACCATTGAGAAATATATGTGCTCATCACCACACCCATAAAGATATTCACTCACCCAAACAACTATTATAACATGTAGTCTTAATGTCATATAACTACTTAATTAACTATTCACATATCTTTGGGCAGTCACAGATCCCCCACCGAACCACACATACATTCACTCTCCCATACAAATAGTCAGTTAACTAATCAATAACTAATATCGACTTTCACGTAGCTAGTAAGCAACTGGTGCAGCAGTTTACACAACAACTGACCAAGTAATACAGATATTCACACAGTTTAGTCACTATCCAATATATTTAGTGAGACACTATAAATTACTTAAGTAAACAATCAATCACACTGCTACTAAATCCTCTATCCAGATATTTATATATCCACGGATTCTTTAATGCAGATTGCTGTATATATAATACATACTTAAATAACAAACCAAACCACATACACTGGATGATGTTATCAGTTATGCCATTTGAGATGTCATCAATGATGTCATCAGTGACGTCACTGACCATGCCATGAATTATGTAATATGTGACATCATCACCAGTGGATTGCGGGCGAGAGAGATACAGTTAGTATAACTAACTATAAAGGTGGAATTTCAATGGTTTTGTATGAGTGAAATGTCCAGCTAAATATAACACCCCTGAAACCTAAATTTTTAAAAATGAATATATATATATATATATATATATATATATATATATATATATATTACCTACTGGCGTTAGCCAGTAGGTATATATAGTTAGGATTTTTTTCCTATGGGACTTTTGAAAATTCTATGTCTAATAACTTTGGCGTTTGTGGACGGAATTGGCTGAAATTTTCAGGAAAATGGAACATTATGTTTCTGAGCAGCCCCTGAAAATTTGGAGGGGTTTCGTCAAGGGGGGGCCGAGAAAAAAGGGGGGTCCCAAAACGCGTTTTTCCCATTCATTTTTCCATAGGGCCTTTGGCCTCACTTTTAGCTCGAACGGCTGAATGGATTTACACGAAACTTGGCAAAATTATAGGGACTG
Source organism: Lissotriton vulgaris (assembly GCF_964263255.1). Taxonomy (NCBI): domain Eukaryota; kingdom Metazoa; phylum Chordata; class Amphibia; order Caudata; family Salamandridae; genus Lissotriton; species Lissotriton vulgaris. Next base: position 382,131,082 of record NC_141696.1, read on the forward strand.
TTAGCCCGATGTGCCTTTGCTGGGTCTCAATATATGTGCTCCAGTGGATTTTGAGAAATTAACGTTTTAAAAAACAGATATATCTGTGACAGCGTCCCAGATAGCGCTCCAGATCGGGTACTTTTCGCGTCACAGAGCTTTGCGAAGCGATGCTGATTGGCTCTCCGGTGTCTGTCAAAATTCTAAACAGTCCGGTGCGGCCGCCATCTTGTCTCTTGGTAGGATTGAGAGACAAGAAGAGGTGAAAAACGAAGGGGGAATTTATTGAAAGGGGGCAAGGTAGACCCCTCTTGACCCCCTAGGAATGATGTTGGGGTTATTAAAGGGTCCCGTGGGGAAAATAAAAAAAAATTTGATTTTTCACGGTAGAAGCGCTTCCCGGTTCGCGAACCGGGCCGCAAACTGGTAGCGAAACGGGAATTCGCCATTTTGTGTTTTGGTTTAATTAAATTACAGGGTATAAGGGGGTACGGGAGACGTATCCTGATCCCATATGTTTCCTGAGGGTGGCTGAGGAGGCTCATATATGTTGATACATGTCTTCCAGCGGCTGTGCGTGAGCGTTTTATTTTTTTTGCTGCGTGACGTCTGTTAACGTTCGATTCGATGGAAATCAGGAAGTGTTGACCGCCATTTTGTCACTGCGAGTAAATATTTTATTTGTTATAAATAAATCATTATTGATAAACATTGTCTGCGCCATCTTGCCTTTTTTGCAATGCCACACTTTTGTCGAGCACAGCAGCCATTTTAGATGCCTTGACCAGACCCACTGTCTGCACGCCGCCGATCCTCAGCATGGCTCCCCACCCTCGCAAGCATCTCCCCCACGCACTGGTCAATCCCGCTCTCTCTCTCATGCATGGGCTAGAAACCTCCTCCCATCTGCGCTGTTCTTCTCTGAGAATCACACCCTGTGCCCGCCCGACACCTGCCTTTCACCCTATTCACTACCGCACCCTCTGACACTCATTGGCTCTCCGGTGTCTGTCAACATTCTAAACAGTCCGGTGCGGCCGCCATCTTGTCTCTCTGTAGGATCGAGAGACAAGAAGAGGTGAAAAACGAAGGGGGAATTTAATGAAAGGGGGCAAGGTAGACCCCTCATGACCCCCTAGGAATGATGTTGGGGTTATTAAAGGGTCCCGTGGGGAAAAAAAAAAAAAAATTGATTTTTCACGGTAGAAGCGCTTCCCGGTTCGCGAACCGGGCCGCAAACTGGTAGCGAAACGGGAATTCGCCATTTTGTGTTTCGGTTTAATTAAATTACAGGGTATAAGGGGGTACGGGAGACGTATCCTGATCCCTTATGTTTTCTGAGGGTGGCTGAGGAGGCTCATATATGTTGATACATGTCTTCCAGCGGCTGTGCGTGAGCGTTTTATTTTTTTTGCTGCGTGACGTCTGTTAACGTTCGATTCGATGGAAATCGGGAAGTGTTGACCGCCATTTTGTCACTGCGAGTAAATATTTTATTTGTTATAAATAAATCATTATTGATAAACATTGTCTGCGCCATCTTGCCTTTTTTGCAATGCCACACTTTTGTCGAGCACAGCAGCCATTTTAGATGCCTTGACCAGACCCACTGTCTGCACGCCGCCGATCCTCAGCATGGCTCCCCACCCTCGCAAGCATCTCCCCCACGCACTGGTCACTCCCGCTCTCTCTCTCATGCATGGGCTAGAAACCTCCTCCCATCTGCGCTGTTCTTCTCTGAGAATCACACCCTGTGCCCGCCCGACACCTGCCTTTCACCCTATTCACTACCGCACCCTCTGACACTCCTCTTCCTCTGTGTCCGATTGTCCAGGCCCGTCCCAGGCTATCACCTAGCCCTGCAGATGTAGTTTATGGCCCCAGCTGTAAAGAATCACCCCTCTTTAAAGAAGTTACAGTAGATCAAGGCCCCCACCCGATGAGATCCGTCACACTACACGCGTTCCTACAATCTGATAACCATCCTGTATTGTGATTGGAGAGGGGATTCTCACTGTGAGGGTGTGTGGGACCGAGCCTGAAGCGGAAGATTCCAGGGATGCCTTTTTGTACATCAAAGTCTTCACAATTATGTGTCACATTAAAAATAGCACTCCAACAAAGTAGTAGGATTATAACACTTTTATAACGTATAAATATATACATCGCAACAAAAACAGTAAACACCTTAAAACATTTTTTTATTAAAACAGAAGCAACAATGGTCAGTAGCGGTCTGCTGTGCGAATAGTCCCAAGGCAGCATATTTACCTAGAGTGGTGCTGTGTATGACATTCTGAATGGAAATTAACCAGAACTATAACCATCTACTTCCAATAATATAACTTTTATGCCCAAATTACGCAAAGATTTAGCTAATCTGCTAAAGGGGGGAGTCGCCATTTCTTTACAATAATCAATAATGAAAAATCAACATCAATAGGGTTGTCCGTATTCCCGATGCAGCACTATAGTGCAACATACACAGCACCTGGGGTGTCAAGAGTGAACAGGTCCTAGCTGCTTAACCAATGACTGACAAATGCTATATTAAACACTTACTATGTATAATACTTGCGTTCACAATAGTTTTACTTTACAAAACAGAACAAAAGATGTCCCCATATTAGCTGTTTTATGACATGGGGAACAGTAGTGATATCCTGGGCGGGTGATGGAACTGGGGTTGTTAATGGAAAAACATCTACAGAGAAAACTATTGGTAAATTATACTTCTCCGGAAATTTAAAACTCACAAATATTTCATTTGTGTAATCGTTTCAAAAACATGTACATTAAAAAACTAAATACGCTCCACTGTTTTAGAAAATCTTTACAGTTTGCTATATACAACGCTCCAACAAAGTAAACACGTTAAAAAAAAACTTTTTAAACAACTATTTACATGACATTGCTTTAACCAGGATAGACAAAGAAATGACACAGTGATGTAAAAGTTTCTGAAAGAAATGCCAAGAACGTCTCATGTGAAAGTGAATTTTATCTGGCAATTTTTTCTTTTCCTTCTCATGAAAAGAAAGTTAATGCCAGGTTCGTTATCTGCCTCATCTGCAAAAAAAAACTCTCGAGAGGGACCGAAAAAAATATAGCTATGGTAATCATACCATGCATCAGCACTTGGAGAGGTGGCACCCTCTTAATTATTCTAAAGCACAACTTCGAGATTTGGTGGATAACCCCCGACCGGCAAAAACATCCATCAATGACTTAGCAATAAGTGAGTCAGAGGCAAGGGAAACGGTCCCAAATCTGCAAAAGAACTTTGGGCAGATGAGATTGACTTGTGTAGCATGTGGCAAATTAATTTCATGCGGAGAGATGAGTATTACTTCAATAAATACAGTAATCAATGATGCATTAGAACTTAATATCAATTCATTGTCCGAACGTGTAATCAGTACCTGTCCCATGTCAATTCATTGTTCGAACGTATAATCAATACCCATCCCGGATCAATTCATTGTCCGAACATATAATCGGTAAAAAGTGCGACAAGTGCAACAAAATCATATCGATAATTCATTGTGAGCAAGTACCAAAAGTGTTGACAATTCAAACCTTCAATAAATACAGTAATCAATGATGCATTAGAACTTAATATCAATTCATTGTCCGAATGTGTAATCAGTACAAGTCCCATGTCAATTTATTGTTCGAACGTATAATCAATACCCATCCTGGATCAATTCATTGTCCGAACATATAATCAGTCTTATCCCATATCAATTCATGTGCTAAAAACTGCATACATATCTCATGATATCAAGGCTGAGCAATCGGGGCACAATAGTTTCATTTGTACTGGCGCCATTTTGGGTGAGGTCAGGAAGGTCCAAGTATAGTCAAAATGTCTCCACCAACTCGTGGTTGGACCGGGACCTCTTTCGGCAGTCCAAAAGTTTCCGTTGAAGGGTAGTAGAGGGGACTGGCGACATGAACCATCAGTCAAAGAGGGGTGGGAGGCAAAAATCTCTCCTACCGGGTCATACTGGTGTCCCACCGGAATTGATCATGTTGGTAGTCTTGCAGGATTTTGGTCATTTCAAGACTGAGGCCGGCGCCGGTATGTGCGCGCCGACGTCCCGTGGCTATGTCGTGGTCGTTCCGTGGGTGATCATGGCAGTCATTCCCCATCGGGGGTCGGGGGCCCCCGTGGCTCTTATAGAATCTTCAAAGTTGAGGAGAACGTTTCTGGATCAGGACTCATTTTCTAGTTGAACTCAGAAGCGCCGTTGCACCACAACAGTGGACGAGACCCCCGCTGGGTGAGCGGAGCATCATTGCCTCGCAATAGTGGACGAGACCTTTTGTCGGGTGAGTGCAGCGTCGCTGCATCGCAAGAGTGGAGGAACCCTTTTGTTGGGTGAGTGGAGCGTCGCTGCATCGCAAGAGTGGAGGAACCCTTTTGTTGGGTGAGTGGAGCGTCGCTGCATCGCAAGAGTGGAGGAACCCTTTTGTTGGGCGAGTGGAGCGTCGCTGTATGGTAAGAGTGGAGGAACTTTTTTGTTGGGTGAGTGGAGCGTTGGGGGTGCAGCCGAGGGGCCCCCACCTGTGGGGGTGGGAGAGGCTTGTTCGCGCCGCCTCTCCCTCCCAGCGCACCCCACGCCGACACCTGGCGTTGATATCTGTGATGTCCGGACCAGGCGATAAGAGGGAGGGGTCGGAGGCAGAGGCAAGACATCCCCCCCCCGTGGCCTGCAGGGCGCCGCTTCAGGCCCGAACGGGGAGCTCATATCAAGCCGGGGCCAGACCAGGAGATACGAGGGGGGGGTCAGTGGCATGTGCAAGACATCCCCCCCCGTTGTCGCAGCCATTATCTAAGAAAGAAGAATCCCTCGGCCTCGGCTTCTTTCTTGGCCCGGAGATACGAAGGGAGGGGGGGGGGTCGGTGGCATGTGCAAGACATCCCCCCCCCGCATGTTGTCGCAGCCATTATTGAAGAAAGAAGAAGAATCCCGTCGGCCTCGGCTCCTCTCCTGGCCCACCTTACGGGATGACCTCCCCGGCCGACGGCTGCCAGCAGGACTCGCCCTACACGTGCCGAAGGCCTCGTCTTCCGGATGGGCGTAGCCACGAACCTGTTGCACTTCGGGAGTTTCCGGAATAGGGGTAGGTATCTGCTGATTTGTATTTATTTCATGTTACCGTTATTGGGCGTGGCGGGTGGTGGGACAGACATGCTTGGAGCAGTGGGGGGGTGGCGGAGCCTAGCTACCTCGTGGCTACCGTAACGTCAAGCTTGGCTTCTTTCACCACTTTCATGTTTCTTATTTCTAGCGAAGTCAAAAACTCATCAGAGGCCTACTGATTTTGTTCGATTTCTTTCCCTTCCTTTTCAATGGTGTTTCATGCTAAAGTTTCTGTTTAACAGGATACAGGGATTACTTCGTATTTTACATATGTCTTCTTTATTAGGGGTTCTCTCCGGTTGAGTCAGATGTTGTACCTCTAATAAATGGTCCGGGTGGAACTAGTTTCTCAATCAGTGGGGAGTAGATGGGCATGACAGATTACAACGGGGGACAAAGGTCCCCATTACCCACCCTTCACTACTTGCAAAGACTAGACAGAATATTTCAATTCCACGTTATTTGCAAACAGAGAGTACCTCGAAAGAACTATTCCTTGAACAATAAATGTCCAGCCAATCAATCAATCAGTGGAGAGAAAAACAGGCATGGCGGATTACAACGGGGGACAAAAGTCCGCATTACCTATCCTTCACTATCTGCAAAGGGAGACAGAATATTCCTATTCTTCTGTTTGTAGACAGGGAATATCTCAAACAGCAATAATCGATAAAAAATTAGAAGGATTATAACACTTTAATAACTTATAAATATATACATCGCAACAAAAACAGTAAACACCTTAAAACATTTTTTATTAAAACAGAAGCAACAATTACAACTAACAGTAGTGATATCCTGGGCGGGTGATGGAACTGGGATTGTTAATGGAAAAAGATGTACAGAGAAAACTATTGGTGAATTATACTTCTCCGGAAATTTAAAACTCACAAATGTTTTATTTGTGTAATCGTTTCAGGTCAAACGGATTGTGGGACAATGTTCACAATGGAAGAGTCACCAAAAGGCATTTGGATCGATGTTGCAGCAGGCTGCCATGTATATAGTTATTTAATAAAACATTTTACCCTGTTACTTTGCTGGTGTGTTGTATATATTTATAATATTTGCATAGGGTTTGTCGTTATTTAGGGTGGGGTGGGGTGGGCGGCGGAGTCGAGCTGTCTTGCAGCCATCATGGTGTGGAGCTAAGTTCATCTCACTAGTTTCGTATTTCTCATGAGGGGTTGTTCTTAATGTTTCTATTTTAGCGAGGTCAAAAACAGATCCCATTAGTGGCCTACTGATTTTGCTTAATTCCTTTTGTGTTTTTAAACAATTTTTCACTATCTGCAAAGACTAAACAGAGTATTGCGACTCTGTGCTTGTTTGTAAATACAGAATGAACCAAAGAGAACCAATTCTAAAACAGTAAATGCTTGGATAGCAATCAATCAAATAGAGAGAGAAGCAGGCACAACGGATTACAACGGGGGCAAAGGCCTGCGTTAACTACCCTTCACTATCTGCAAAGAGAGAGTACTCCTAAGAGAAAAGAGGGGGGGAGAGGGGGGGGAAGCGTTCAAAGCACATCAGCGTGCATAAACACGAAAATGTTTTTACCTATCATGTACTTGACATTTGACAGCATTTGATATTTGCTATTAAAAAACCATTGAAATTGACTGAAAAAACCATAGGTTATAGACCATATATAGTTAGGGATTAGCATTTACAAAACCTTATTTTACTCGCATAAAACCATTGAAATTCGCATATATAGTTAGTTGCGCTAACTATATATCGCGCACCCGCAATCCACTGCTGATGATGTCACATATTACATCATTCATGACATGGTCAGTGACATCACTGATGACATCACTGATGACATCTCACATGACATCACTGATGACATCTCAAATGACATCACTGATGAAATCACTGATGACATCTCAAATGACATCACTGATGACATCACCGATGACATCTTAAATGACATCACTGATGACATCACTGATGACATCATTCATGTGATAATATGAAGCTCTTCAGACTCTAATATAACCTTAGATCCACTCAGTGTAAACAGACACTCACAGACTGTCACTCATCCATGGAGTTACTCACACACCTAGTCAGTCATGCAAAGTATCAATCACACCTCCATTTCCTCAACTATACAGTTATACACACCTTACTAATTCAAACATATTCTAACACATATTTACTCTCTTATACAATCTCTCATACAGGTTCACAATGATTCAGCCACTCTCACATTCACTGGCTCTTATGCTCAGTTATTTATATATGTCAACTCTCACATGGACTGTGTTTTACATATGTACTTACTTTGACATGTAGCACTGAGATATCCATTCACTCACCAATACACTCATGCACACAGTCAACCGCCCATGCAGCTGTTTCCACATGCACTTTTGAACCCATACATCTAGTGAATCAACTGCTCACACATCTTTGCACAGAGTCATACACCTCCCAGCCACTCATACACATACTCAGTCTCCCATACAAATACTTGGGCAACCAATGAATATCCCATATAGTTACTCATATAGCTACTGATCAACACATGCAGCAGTTTACAGAACAACAGACATAATGATGCACAAATTAAGACAGTTTAGTCACTAACCCATGCACTCAGTGAGACACATTTAATCACTCTCTCATACAGTCAGTCATGCACCTACTAAATTCTTCATCCAGACACTTATACATCCACTCATTCTTCAATATGTAAAACATATTTAAACACACAGTCACTGGATGATGTAATCAGTGATGTCATCAGTGATGTCACTGACCATGTCATGAATGATGTAATATGTGACATCATCAGCAGTGGATTGCGGGTGCGCGATATATAGTTAGCGCAACTAACTATATATGCGAATTTCAATGGTTTTATGCGAGTAAAATAAGGTTTTGTAAATGCTAATCCCTAACTATATATGGTCTATAACCTATGGTTTTTTCAGAACATATATATATATATTATATAAATATATATATATATATATATATATATATATATATATATATATATATATATATATATATATATATATATATATCACTGAAAAAACCATAGGTTATAGACCATATATAGTTAGGGATTAGCATTTACAAAACCTTATTTTACTCGCATAAAACCATTGAAATTCGCATATATAGTTAGTTGCGCTAACTATATTTCGCGCACCTGCAATCCACTGCTGATGATGTCACATATTACATCATTCATGACATGGTCAGTGACATCACTGATGACATCACTGATGACATCTCACATGACATCACTGATGACATCACTGATGACATCTCAAATGACATCACTGATGACATCACTGATGACATCTCAAATGACATCACTGAATATATATATATATATATATATATATATATATATATATATATAAGACTCTGTTCTAACTAACACTGTGATACAATGATTGCTAAGACTGTGATACAATGCTCGAAAAGCTTTAATTTAAAACTTAGCCCACTAGGGCAATATTGTTGTTTTTTCCAATTTTGTTGAAATATGCATAGCACAGTGATCAATTACAGTCAGTATAGGACTACTATGAACTACTGACTACGTTACGTCTTAAAACCAGCTTAGCACAATGTGTTAATGCCGTAGAGAATTTTCTCTTGGGGTGGAGTGTTCGCGCCCCGGACAAACTGTTTCAACATTTTTTTAAAGTTTTGTCATAATTTGATGGACTAAATAGCTGACAGCTTTACAATATGAATTGCAAATATTATATGTGTTATTGAAGAGGCTGTTCTCAAATACAGTGTTAAAGAGCTTAAACCGTTCGTGGAACGAGTCTTTTCCTTACCGTACAACGGTTACAAAATATTTAACAGGAAATATCTTCCCGAGTTGAAATGAATATGTAAGCAGAATCGTGCTAATAATAATTTACTGATGATATCAAACATACTGAGATGAAAGTAAAGACACAATTGTCTGTGTATTTTGTTTATGTGAACTATCACGTGATGTTTTATTTTACTTTATTAGTTGTTTTGTAATGCACATTCTTGCCTGTGAAGAAGGAGTGAGCTACACTCCGAAATGCGTAGGACGTTGTGTACTGATTAAAACATTAAAACTGCACCAAATACCGAGGCCACGGCTCCAGTGTTTTCTCTTTCCGTGAATGGATGGAGATATTACGTTGGTGAGACTGTGCTCAATATATATATATATATACATATACATATATATATATATATATATATATATATATATATATATATATATATATATATATATATATATATATATATATATATATATATATATATGTATATGTATATATATATATATATTGAGCACAGTCTCACCAACGTAATATCTCCATATTTACAGACGTTATAGATAGGAATTAGCATTTAAAAAACCTTTGAAATTCACTGAAAAAACATAGGTTTCAGGGATGTTATAGTGAGTTGAACATTTGACTCACATAAAACCAGAGAAATGTGCCTGTTATAGTTAGTTTAGCTAACTATAACTCGAGCCCCCGAAATGCACTGCTGATGATGTCACACATTGCATCACTCATGACATGGTCAGTGACATCACTAGTGACATCACAGATGACATCTCAAATGACATCACTCATGACATCACTCATGACATCATCCAGTGAATGTGTGTTTCTGTAAAGTTTAAATATGATATATATATATATATATATATATATATATATATATATATATATATATATATATATATATATATATATATATATATATATATATATATATATATATATATATATATATATATATATATATTACAACTAAGTTTGATCCAAGGGGAAAAAACAGTGGTCACACCTGGAAGTCTCGTTTTCAGTGATTTTTAATGAGTTTCAAACAAGCTGCTTGTGGCTTAAGTCCAACATGTTTCGTTCCGCCTGGAACTTTCTCAAGGTAAGCCTGGCTCCAGCGTCACAGCCACAGTCCCGTGTTTAATGCCATTTTGTTTGCCTCCAATGGCATTCATTTATGGAATCACTTCCTGTAAAAATGCATTATGGGACTTGTGGTAGTGCTCTAATCTCAGACCTCTTGATGCACAGTCCGAATTCCTTCATAGTCGTTTTGTTTTGTTCCGTGTCTCCCTCGGTGTTGTCTTGCCAATTAGTTATTTTCTGACACTGGGGATCGGACTGTGATTCACGGAGTCTGTTAATTTTTAAAATACCCTCCAGTGGGTTGGGCGCTGCATGGCTGTTCTTACGGTGCTTGTTTTGGTTACATCAGTTGAATGCCGAGCTTCCGCGGGTCAACCTGCTTGGGGGCTGACTCCAGACCAATGCCGAGATCCTGTTCTCGGTGGCACCTATCTCCCTTTATTCGGCTTCCCGAGTCAACACAAGACGGTTCAAGGCGGGAGATAACTGGCGCTCTTTGGCGGTGTGAAACCTTCGGCTGAACCACGCCGATACTTATTACAACTAAGTTTGATCCAAGGGGAAAAAACAGTGGTCACACCTGGAAGTCTCGTTTTCAGCGATTTTTAATGAGTTTCAAACAAGCAGCTTGTGGCTTAAGTCCAACATGTTTGGATAGATAGATATATTCACTGAAAAAAAACATAGGTTTCAGGCCTGATATAGTTAGGAATTAGCATTTAAAAAACCTTTAAAATTCACTGAAAAAACTTTAGGTTTAGGGGTGTTATAGTTAGCTGGACATTTCACTCGTACAAACCCATTGTGACCCACAGTATTCAAGGGGAATTAGATCCCCCTCTGCAAACATGCCAGGGGGCTGCCTTGTAGAGACGTGTAAAGAGGCCACACCCCTTTTTTACACCTCTCTGCAACACAGTCCCCTGGCGCATACTGGAGGTTCCTGGTGGGCTAGTTGATCCCCAGGGACCCCCAGTATTGAAGGGGAATTAGTTCCCCCTCTGCAAACGTGCCAGGGGTCTACCTTACAGAGACTTGTAAAGAGGCCATGCCCCTTTTTACACCTCTCTGCAAGGCAGCCCCCTGGCGCATACTGGAGGTTCCTGGCCCCCTAGGCCTGCTCAGGGGGTCCCACAAGGACCCCCAAGGCCCAAAAAAGATTTTTTTTTTTTAAATCCCGCGATACCCTGCCGATCCCCAAAAAAAACATTAAGGCACCACTCAGCATACACGCACCCTGGGCGTAGCCTCCTTACACGTCTCTGCAAGGAAGCCAGATGGCGCGTTTGCAGAGGAGGAACGAATTCCCCCTGAATACTGAGGGTCCCTGGGGGCCAACTAGCCCACCAGGAACCTCCAGTATGCACCAGGGGGCTGCGTTGCAGAGAGGTGTAAAAAGGGGCATGGCCTCTTTACACGTCTCTGCAAGGCAGCCCCCTGGTGCATACTGGAGGTGGTTGGGGGGCTACTTGGCTCCCAGAGATCCCCAGTATTCAAGGGGAATTAGTTCCCCCCTCTGCAAACGCGCCAGGGGGCGCGTTTGCAGAGTTGTGCCCTAATTTTTTGGGGGGGATCGGCAGTGTACGTGTACCATACGCGTATCCCGCGATTTATAAAAAAAAAAAAAAAGGGCCTTGGGGGTCCTTGTGGGATCCCCTGAGCAGGCCTAGGGGGTCAGGGGGTTTGTACCCTGCCCCCTTTTCTTCGTTTTCACCTTTGTTTCCCTGTTTTCTTGTGACTCGGTTCTAGCGAGGCACAAGATGGCTGCCAGCACTTCCTGGTTTGGAGTGTTGACAGACAGTTGACAGCCAATAAGCATGCAGCTCGTACTCGTAATTGTACGGTTTTCGGTACAATTACTGTACACGTACCATACTTCGTCTCTAGATATCACTATGATTTTCCTTTTGATTTTCTCAGGAACTACTGAACGGATTTACATAATTTAACAAAAAGCACAATCTGCGAACCGGACTCTACCTTTTTGCCAAATATTGTGTATTTTCCGTTCAGCCGTTCGGGCTGTAGCCTTCGCTAAAGGTCCTATAGAAAATTGCATGGGGAAAACACGTTTTGGGACCCCCTTTTTTCCCAGCCCCCACTTGACGAATCACCCCCAAACTGTCAGGGAAGGAGCAGAGTGGAGCAGGCCATTTTCTTGGAGAAATTCACGAAGATTCGTTGACTGACGCCAAAGTTATTCCAAATAGAATGTTGTGGATTTCCTATGGAAACTAGGTCCTAACTATATCTACCTACTGGCGACCGCCAGTAGGTAATATATATATATATTTGTATTACGTGGCTGCCCCTGGCCACGCAGCAGAGCACCATCCCTGGCTTAAACGAATGGAGAGCCAGCACAGGGAGGCCTGAGCGTTGCACGCAGCTTCGCTATGCAAGGTATAGCGCTCCGAATTTCATCATTTGTCCTGAAATCTCTACAATCTCCCCCTACTTAAGGGATCAACAAACACTTTCAAAACTTACTGAAAACAGGAATACCCGTCTGAAGGGTTGTTTGACATTTGTGCCTGGACTACAACAACCAGCTACCCTGGTTGAAAAAGATCTTGTAGCCACGCCCATTAAGGGCGTCAGCATTCAAACTTAATAAAGCTGAATTCCCCGAAGGTGCAAACACAGCCTGCTTTCCTTGTCAGCCCCAAGAAGAAGAGGCGTGGGCCTCGAAACGCGTAGGGCGCATGATGGAGTGATAATTACCAGGAGAAGCTGAGACTCGAGGACACGAGGCATTTTGAAAGCTGGAAGGCACGGCGTGCTATGTGTGCCTGCTGGAAGCACAGGTGTGCTTTTGCTCGATTTGTATTACGTGGCTGCCCCTGGCCACGCAGCAGAGCACCATCCCTGGCTTAAACGAATGGAGAGCCAGCACAGGGAGGCCTGAGCGTTGCACGCAGCTACGCTATGCAAGGTATAGCGCTCCGAATTTCATCATTTGTCCTGAAATCTCTACAATCTCCCCCTACTTAAGGGATCAACAAACACTTTCAAAACTTACTGAAAACAGGAATACCCGTCTGAAGGGTTGTTTGACATTTGTGCCTGGACTACAACAACCAGCTACCCTGGTTGAAAAAGATCGTGTAGCCACGCCCATTAAGGGCGTCAGCATTCAAACTTAATAAAGCTGAATTCCCCGAAGGTGCAAACACAGCCTGCTTTCCTTGTCAGCCCCAAGAAGAAGAGGCGTGGGCCTCGAAATGCGTAGGGCGCATGATGGAGTGATAATTACCAGGAGAAGCTGAGACTCAAGGACACGAGGCATTTTGAAAGCTGGAAGGCACGGCGTGCTATGTGTGCCTACTGGAAGCACAGGTGTGCTTTTGCTCGATTTGTATTACGTGGCTGCCCCTGGCCATGCTGCAGAGCACCATCCCTGGCTTAAACGAATGGAGAGCCAGCACAGGGAGGCCTGAGCGTTGCACGCAGCTACGCTATGCAAGGTATAGCGCTCCGAATTTCATCATTTGTCCTGAAATCTCTACAATCTCCCCCTACTTAAGGGATCAACAAACACTTTCAAAACTTACTGAAAACAGGAATACCCGTCTGAAGGGTTGTTTGACATTTGTGCCTGGACTACAACAACCAGCTACCCTGGTTGAAAAAGATCGTGTAGCCACGCCCATTAAGGGCGTCAGCATTCAAACTTAATAAAGCTGAATTCCCCGAAGGTGCAAACACAGCCTGCTTTCCTTGTCAGCCCCAAGAAGAAGAGGCGTGGGCCTCGAAACGCGTAGGGCGCATGATGGAGTGATAATTACCAGGAGAAGCTGAGACTCGAGGACACGAGGCATTTTGAAAGCTGGAAGGCACGGCGTGCTATGTGTGCCTGCTGGAAGCACAGGTGTGCTTTTGCTCGATTTGTATTACGTGGCTGCCCCTGGCCACGCAGCAGAGCACCATCCCTGGCTTAAACGAATGGAGAGCCAGCACAGGGAGGCCTGAGCGTTGCACGCAGCTACGCTATGCAAGGTATAGCGCTCCGAATTTCATCATTTGTCCTGAAATCTCTACAATCTCCCCCTACTTAAGGGATCAACAAACACTTTCAAAACTTACTGAAAACAGGAATACCCGTCTGAAGGGTTGTTTGACATTTGTGCCTGGACTACAACAACCAGCTACCCTGGTTGAAAAAGATCGTGTAGCCACGCCCATTAAGGGCGTCAGCATTCAAACTTAATAAAGCTGAATTCCCCGAAGGTGCAAACACAGCCTGCTTTCCTTGTCAGCCCCAAGAAGAAGAGGCGTGGGCCTCGAAACGCGTAGGGCGCATGATGGAGTGATAATTACCAGGAGAAGCTGAGACTCGAGGACACGAGGCATTTTGAAAGCTGGAAGGCACGGCGTGCTATGTGTGCCTGCTGGAAGCACAGGTGTGCTTTTGCTCGATATATATATATATGTATATATATATTTACCAAGGTGTATTGAAGAATGAATACATTTACAAGTGCCTAAAGGTATTATTTCGTAGGTGCGTGACTGACTGTATAAGTGAGTGATTGAACATGTCTTACTGAATGAATGGGTTAGTGACTAAACTGTGTGAAAGTCTGTATTAGTCTCTCCATTGGTGTGTAAGCAACAGCATGGGTTGCTGAACAGCTACATTAGTGTCTATATAGGTTATTGATTTATTGTCTGAGTATCTGTATGGGTCCCTGAGTGTGTGTGTGGGTGGGTGGGTGTGTGAATCTGTGCATAGATGTCTAAGTGGGTGATTAAGTGGTTGTATGGATGAAAAAGTGCATCTGGGAAGGGATGTATGGGTGAGTTAGTGTGTCTATGGGTATGTTGGTGAGTGAATAAATGTCTCAGTGGTATCTCTGTGACTAACTACATATGTTTTAAGCCACTATATGTGAGTGTTGGAGTATGTAACTGAGTATTCGTGAGACTATGTTATTTCAAGAGTGGGTGTATAAATAAGTGTCTGCTTCTATCAGTGATTGTATAAGACAGTAAATATGTGTTAGTATCTGTATAAATAAGTGATGTGGAATGTCAAAAAATAACAAAGTTGGTGTGTATAACTGTATACATGATTGAATGGGTATGTGATTGATTCTTTGCATTACTGACTAAGAGTGTGAGTAACTCTATGGATGAGTGGCAGAGTGTGACTGCATGTATAGATGTGTGAGTGTATATATTTTAGTCCTGCATTGATGAATAACTACATGTATAAGTGACTGGATGTGTGTGTAGACCTAGGAAATAGTGAGTGCTATGTAGTATATGGCATTCTTCTGTGTATTGTATCAAAAATAGTAGTCAGCATTTTAGAATGGGTGTATCAAAGTTTATATTAGAGCATCAGTATGTTCCTCAGATTGTCACGTGGATGATGTCATGAGTGATGTCATGAGTGATGTCATTTGAGATGTCATCAGTGATGTCATGAGTGATGTCACTGACATTGTCATGAGTGATGTAATATGGGACATCATCAGCAGTGCATTGCGGGAGCGTAAGTTATAGTTAGCTCAACTAACTATAACAGGCGAATTTCTCTGGTTTTATATGAGTCAAATGTTCAACTAACTGTAACATCCCCGGAAACCTATGTTTTTTTTTGTGAATTTCAAAAGTTTTTTTAAATGCTAATTCCTAACTATAACATCTGTAAAACCTATGGTTTTTTCAGTGAATTTCAAAGGTTCTTTAAATGTTAATTTCATATTTTAATGTTTCTAAAACCTATATTTTTTCGATTATATTTTTAAATATTTTGGAACTCTATTATACTTCTTTTTTTTAGCTTTAAAAATTATGTAATGTTTTATATCTTCACAAAAAAATATGTATATTTTTTTCTTGGGGGGGAGAGAACTGCACTCCCATACCGGTGCGTACCAAGCTCCATCACCACACGAATCCTATCCGCCATATTGCTAAACTCATAAATGATGCGCATTTCGCATCCCGCGTAGCATCATATATGCATGAAGTCACCCCAGGTGCTACTTTGGTCTCAAAAGTATATCTAAATAACTTTAAACAGTATATGAGAGCACACGAAAATCTAAATTATTTTAAACAATTCTATATTTCTACCTGTAATAAACCTATATTATGATAAATATATTTTGTCAAAATCGTGTCGGGTGCGGCCTCCTTGCGCCCTCGGTGCACGATTGCCATGTGACTTTAACAAAAAGCATTTGATTGGTTCATAACATTTCCCATTGTAACAGTTGGACGACCCCACCAATTTTACTCATTCTCTCTACAGCCTTTGATGAGAGACACCTCTTCTGCTTAGAAAGCTTTTTTTAAAAATGTTTTCGTGTATACACATATCTTGTACTACACACAACATGCAACAATCATCTTGATCAATATTCATGCTCTGTACATTAGCCTTCCACGTGTGATTGCCATTCATCTCAAACGTATGTGTTACACGATGCCCCTGGTGTGTGTGTGTGCACATTATTGTGCTGCCTTTCGGCCTGGGTAATGGTGGCTCAAAGGATTATCATCAGCCACGGGCAGACTGCACATCCTAGATCACATGTCATCTCATTAATGATAGTTTCCACCCTCCCGACACATGCTACACTAATCTACATTGCAGACTCGGCGAGGTCAAAACTGCAAAAGAAACACACAGAAGTACACTTCCAGGCCAGGCAGGAACTGAACAACGCCCAAGTCCCCAGAATAATTATTCACACCCCTATGCTGGCCTGGTGTACGCAAGCCCAGCCCATTTTGCTTACATATAAATAGGATAACCACGATGCCACACGTCCCTCTTCTTCCACACTACTTCAAATGATATGCCGCATCCACCTGGCATATCACAATGCGCAATCAAAAAGAGAAATGGATCCATGAGGTGTACACCATCCTGGCAATCAACACGGGTTCTAAATTGTGAGCCCTACTGCCCGTCATCTACAAAAGGGATCCATGAGGTGTACACTATCCTGAAATCAATACTCCATCTGAATTGGGAGCACTGCTGTCCGTAGTGTTTGCTCACACAACAATGACAGCAGGTAAGCAGAGTGGCCTGGGTGCAAAGGGCCTCCAATTGAGTGCGGAGCTGTGGGAGGGGTGGGTGCTTCAGCTTGGCTGCGCAGATGCGAACAAATGATATTGCTGCACGTAATGATGTGATCTCTGACCTCATTCAGTCTCATTTCTGTCTCATTTTAAAGAGCTGCTGGACTGTATGGTAGGCCTGAGCCAGCGGGCAGTGCTGCCCTACAGACACGTAGCATTGGCTTTTAGGACACTGTAGTGAGCTCCTTACTAAGTGTACATGCACACAGGCTCCCGCCACTACATTACATGCCCACATTATGCTTCTAGCATGCGCTCTATTCCTTTGTATGTGAATGTTGGTACAACATATTCATTTTTAACCTTGTGTATTCTCATGCACTCCAACTCCTCTTTGAATCATGATTACCACTAACAGTTGGTAGATCGTACTTCAAAAACGAAGGATGCACTCAACTCTTACTTTCTATCAAGCTTGAAAAAAACATTCATTTACCTCCAGACGTTTCCACCAATAAATGATTTCTCCCTTTTCAGACATTCCATTGATTGGCACAAGAAGGGCGGAGTGGGAGCTGACCCCCACAATGATGCCCTGGCATTCTTACACCTACCATCGTGGTATCAAGACACCGTCCCCGACTGGAGACCTGGTCTACCGTACAAACGTACCCCGGACTAGGAGCTTGCACAACATGTCGTGAGACACACCAGGGGTGGCAGGTGAGCAGTGAAGCCTCGGTGTGCAAGACCTACAATTGAGCACAGTGCGGGGGAAGGGGTTGGGGTACAGCACCCTGGGTACACAGGTGCATGCAAGCTATTTTCCTACAGCTAATAATGTAGGACTTTATTATCAAAGAACGTCGAAAACATTATCATCACTTTACTGGCAGGAAACTGCCGCTAAAGCAATGATAAGGGGTTGATAATATGCCCTTGTGAATTGCCATAGAAACCCAAGTTCACACCAGAAACTGGGCTTCTAAGGGAATTCACAAGGGCATATTGTCAACCCCTTATCGCTGCTTTAGCGGCAGTTTCCTGCTGCTAAAGTGACAATAATGTTATCGCCCTTCCTTGATAATATGGCCCATAATCTCTGGCCTCATGTATTTAATTTGAAGGATTTGCTGAACCACACTGTTTCTCCCGGACTCCAGCATCCTAGACAAACGGGTGACGGAGGGTAAACACTAGCGGCTGGGTGCAATAGGCCGACGCTCTGTCTCCTCCTCCCTCTCTTCTTTTGACTCTCCATCCCTTTCTTTCTTCCACCCACTCCCCCTCCCTTCCATTCTCACTATCGTACTTTCATTCGGACTACCTTTCTTTAACTCTTCCACATAGCACACATACTTATTAGAACAAATTTTGAAATGCACCGCTCCAACAATCAGATTTGCACCATATGTCGGTGATAAAGTCTGTGTTCAAAAGAATTGTTCCAAATAAGAGAACGCTGAGTCCGTAATTGCAAAAAAGTGTTCAGAATTCCTTTAATATTCCAATTGAAAAACCAGCCAACGCGTTTCGTTCCGTCAAGCGGAACTTCTTCAGGGCTGTAAATCATGAAATAAAACATACAAAAAACCACATGTAAGTACCTTCAAAACAAATAATGTGCTACATACATGAAAGACAAACAATATTAGCTTCACCAAGTCAAGCTAAAGTTAAAACCATACTACTTTTTTAAAAATGCAGCAATTACATCCTATCAAGAAGAATTGTCCTGTCCCTTTCGCTCAGTTCTTAGGCTGCATGAGAAGTTTTAAAAACATGTCTCAAATTTCACCCTCAGGCAGAGCCTCGGGTTTAAGCTAATATTGTCAAGCAAAAAAATCATTTAGTTGGACACATAGTATTTTTCCTCACATTCAGTTTGCATATAGCAATGCTACCAAGATCGCAATTAACAGAAACAGCGTTATCATTGCTTAACCTTTATATGCTTGACAATATTAGCTTAAACCCGAGGCTCTGCCTGAGGGTGAAATTTGAGACCTGTTTTTAAAACTTCTCATGCAGCCTAAGAACTGAGCGAAAGGGACAGGACAATTCTTCTTGATAGGATGTAATTGCTGCATTTTTTTAAAAGTAGTATGGTTTTAACTTTAGCTTGACTTGGTGAAGCTAATATTGTTTGTCTTTCATGTATGTAGCACATTATTTGTTTTGAAGGTACTTACACGTGGTTTTTTGTATGTTTTATTTCATGATTTACAGCCCTGAAGAAGTTCCGCTTGACGGAACAAAACGCGTTGGCTGGTTTTTCAATTGGAATATTAAAGGAATTCTGAACACTTTTTTGCAATTACGGACTCAGCGTTCTCTTATTTGGAACAATTCTTTTGAACACAGACTTTATCACCGACATATGGTGCAAATCTGATTGTTGGAGCGGTGCATTTCAAAATTTGTTCTAATATTGATTTTTCCCAAAGTTGTTGGGATATACTCTTTAGACAGGGAGTATTTGAAAATTGCACGCTATTTGAAAGACAACTCAAACATAGATATTGGTGATATATGGATTGGTGCTTATAGGGTGTTAAAAGTGGTCCACTGTCCATACTGTGTTGTAGAAAAGCACACATACTTATGTTTAATTTTTGTCTTGCAGGTTTCCTACGCTGCTTCCACTGGAGTTCAACCCACGTTTTTGTATTATACTGTTCTAGTAAAGTTACATTTCTATTTATTTCTGTTTTAATAAAGGTTACTTTTTTTCAAATAAATAACTGAGTGTATAGGTCTTCTTTTTCTGACAACACTTGTCTATTATTTATTGAGAAAATCATCTGTTTACAGGAGATTTTAAGGTCAACATTATTTAATATTAGAGTGCACCCACCAAACATATTCTAACAGACTATTAGACAAATGAAGCCTGGGTAATTATACAACTGCAAGGGTTCTATGAGTGTATCACTTTATAACACCATAAGTACTGCCCGTGTGATTACAGAACAAATAAGGCACTGCCTAGGACCACCGAGGCTTCAGGGACTGCAGAGGTCCACCCTGCATATTTAAATGAAGACCCGGAGTGTGGCGATCCCCAGGCTTCAGTTGGCAACGAACCTCCCGAACAATTAGAAAACAATACCCCCGGGATGGTGGCGCTCCCCTAGGCTGCAAAATGTGTCTGTGCCCTTCTGCGCCTAATTCACATGTGACATTAAGATCCCCAGTCCAAAAGAGACCCCGCAATATAATAATTGGATTGGACACGGAACATTACCCACCAGGGGCCTCATTTAAAAGAACGGGTGAGACCCCGCTTTTTTTTTTGTTCTTTCCTCTCCATTTTTATCATCCGCATCCCCTCTATTAGAGCGATACAAGGTTTCCCTCCTCTTGCTTCAAGTAGTCAAATAGGTATTTGCTATCCCAAGGTGGAAGCCATGCACCACCCTCTAATAGCAAACACAAATGTCCCGTGAATGCACACCCTGGGACATTGTATGAGCTGCGCCTGAGAGGTCGCCCTCCCTAGAACCATGATGCATTTGTTAGTATAAACGCATACTAACACTACTTATACACGTGTAGCAAGGTAACCAGAATGTAGTAAAGTAGCAGAGGAAGCGCAAAATCTAAAAATATAGATCCTACCAGAACTCGGATGACATAGTATAATGAGCAGACGACCCTGGCATGAGTAGCAACAGCTACACAAAGAAAACGGGTCTTCAGCACAACGCAAGCAATTTTGAAATATTGGTGAGTGGTGCCTTCTTTTTGTCTACTCCCGCTCGTCGCCAAATTTATGTAGTGTAGAGGCAGACAGCAGTAGATCCAATAAGTAGATTTATTACAAGAAAACAAGACACCTGAAACAACCACCAACAGGAGCAGACAGCAAAGCAACTGTCCAATCCAGCACCGTGTACGACCTCCGCAAGGCTCCCCTCATGGCAGCCCTACATTCTAACATTACATTCTAGTAGAATTACATACTAACATTCTACTATGACTTACAATGTTATACAACACAGAGCACATGACTTTACAGCGATGAGCTCATGGTTTCATCCACGAGTCTTGAGACCGGTAGGGGTAAGTCTTTCACTTTCCACTCCCTATATTGTATAAACGCAAACTAACACTTCTTCCGCAGTTATGCTACAGCGCCCAGAGCACATCACTTTACAGCAATGAGCTCACAATTTAAGCTCATGGTTTAATCCCTGAGTCTTCACACCAGTAGGGGTGAGTAGTTCGCTTCCCACTCCCTATTTACTATAAAAGCATAATACACTACTTACACACTTATACTACAGTGGCTATTATCCTACAGCGCCCAGTGCCCATCACTTTACAGCCATCAGCTCGGTTTCATCCCTAAGTCTTCACACCAGTAGGCGTAACTACTTCGCTTCCAGTATACTATCAACACACAGTAACGGTCAGTAGTTTGCTTCCCACTTCCTGTATGGTATAAACGCCTACTAACACTAATTGCACACGTATGCTACAAACACCAGACCACATCACTTTACAGCAATGACCTCATGGTTTAGACTCTCGGTTTCATACCCAGGTGTAGCAGCATATCATATCACCACCATGCCACTCTGAGCAACACCGCACTTTCAGACCGTTAACAGTGATAACTATCTACTGGCCACGGCCAGTAGGTAATCATGAACAAATTACAATAATTCCTTGATTCTTTTAGCTTTCAAAACTTCTCTCTATTACTGTCTTTCTACTTTTCCATATAAATAGTTTTTTTAAATATTCAAGTACACATCGAAGTCAGAAATGCAACGTATTCTATCAACACACTTTCTAGAACATTCTATAACACATGGAAGTTAAAAGTTCATAATTTTTTTTAAACCTAACGATATTATTTTTTTGTAACATTTTACGGCACGTACAGGTTAAAAGTTCACGATTGTTTTAAGTTTGAACAGTGCCTTCCAAATGCAAGTAGCAGGTGTGGACTTCTCTCTATTACTGTCTTTCTACTTTTCCATATAAATAGTTTTTTAAATATTCAAGTACACATCGAAGTCAGAAATGCAACGTATTCTATCAACACACTTTCTAGAACATTCTATAACACATGGAAGTTAAAAGTTCATCAATTTTTTTAAACCTAACAATATTATTTTTTTGTAACATTTTACGGCACGTACAGGTTAAAAGTTCAGGATTGTTTTAAGTTTGAACAGTGCCTTCCAAATGCAAGTAGCAGGTGTGGTTGAGTTGAGCAAATGCTATGCTATAACATGTACTCCACGTGCAAACTGCTTTTTCTTAACCAATCACAAAGATACTTTTCCACAAAACAAATGTGCACCCTACTTTAAAAAAACAATGTTTTTCATCTCCCAATCAGGTACTGTGTCGTTTGTGAAAAAAAACGAGTTCCATATTTTTAAACATATCTCTTATTCTACGAAGGAAGTGCATGGGCTACAGACATCTTTCCATACCTTCCAGCCATATCTTCAAAATGCTAGTGGGGATCGTAGGACATAGCTATGTTTTCTGGTGCAAGAGGTACTAGTGGGGATCGTAGGACATAGCTATGTTTTCTGGTGCAAGAGGTATGCAGAACAGAGACGTATTGACTTAGACCTAGGTTTACAAAATGTAGACATTAAATGGTTTGGACAGAGAGGATTGAAGTGGCACCAATTGTTGCCTTTGGTAAAACCTGTTTGCATCTCCAACACCCTGACCTCATGATTGTGCACTTTGGTGGAAACAAACTAGGCACATTGAATGGGGTAGGTTTGGAAACGCTTATGAAGGACACCTTTGGACAATCGATGTTACTTTCGCCTCAAACTACCTTTGTATATTCCAATATATGCCAAAGACAGAAGTGGAAATGGTCCAAACAATGTTGTCCTCAGATTGAAAAATCTCGGAAAAAATTCAACAAGCCTGTATCTGCATACCTCAGAGACCACAAAATGGGCTCCATCTACAACAACAACATACGTTTTGATATGGCAGATATATACAGAAGTGATGGAGTACACTTCACAGATCAGGGAAACCGAGTTTCCCTGAATACCTTGAAGCTGTGCATCTGCACTTATATGTAGCTCCAACTAATGAACACAAGGGCTCTTTTTAGAGCCACCCGATAACTTACACCGTAGGCCTGCTATTTTAGGGCCATATAACGCCAACTCCCGCACCCTCGCCAAAATGTATTCTCTGCACAGCTGTGGCGCAGCGGCAAGACCATCTCACTTTGCAGCAAATACCTCTCGCTTTGATCCCAACGTCTACTCACCCATAAGGGGGAGTAGTTTGCCCCTTACAAATACCATATTGATTTACCTTTGCACTCCCTATGCAACACCACCTAAGCACCATACACAAGCTACAATGTTATAAAGAAAAGTTCATCCAATTAGCTACAACTACATGCTGACACTACTTGCACAGATGTGGCACAGCGGCCAGAGCACATGACCTCACTGCATATGGCACACAGTTTGGGCTCATGCTTTAATACCCGACTTCGGTCCTTGCTCAGCTTAGCAGCATGAGACTCTAGACAATACCTCACATATATTCCGTACCCCAGAACTGAAAAACGATCATTACCGTGCTAGCGCTGTGGGTGACAACACTATAACTCTTGCTGCAAGTGCTTTTAAAATTGCGTCTTATTTTCAAAATTGTTGTTTACCTCTATCAATCTGTGCGCTGACTCCCCAGTCCACTGCAACGATTTAGGCTGTTTGTTGTGGAGGGAGAACAGAGCGCTTCCACTTCCTGGTGGTGCCATTAGTGGGCGGCCATCTTAGCAGGGTGACGCTCCAGTCTTCCCCGAGCCCAATCTTTTAACTCCCTGCCTCTCGCACAGCGGTTACGCGCAGCGGGAGCGCCGTAGACGTGCCGAAGAGGCGCCAAAGAGAAGCCAGTCTGTGCCATTCCGCATCCATCCGCTCCCTGATCCCTCGATCCTGGTAGCATGGTGGGTAAATCGCTCAGCTATGACTCCCTCTTCTTGCATAATTTGCGTCTAACTATTAATCCTCAATGGCTGCAATCAGTGCGCCCAGTAGGTAGTACAACTCGTTGCAATGTCTGCAATTGGAAAGTATCTCCTAAACTCACAGGGAGACATCCTACTGATCATAGCTGGCAGATGTTCCTTCTCAACTGCAGGTCGATGCCCAAACACCATACAGAGCTGGCCCTGCTGATAGAAGAGCATAAGCCTGATGTCCTCTTTTTAACAGAGACTTGGCTTCAGCTTGAAGCTGATCCTACTATAAGATGGGCTACCCCACAGGGTTATACTATAAAGAGACTGGATCGCAACACAGGTAGAGGTGGAGGGTTAGCCATCATATACAGGGAACAGTTTAAATGTCGCATCACTCCCTCCACTACGTCTGTCGGTGAAAGTCTACTCTTTATTTTAGAGCTATCCCCCACCAATACTTTTACAGGCCTTCTGGTCTACCGACCGCCTGGACCACCAGGTCAATTTGTTACACACATGACTGAATTAGTTGCCAACCTAGTACTCACCTCAGCAAATTTTACTGTGTTAGGTGATTTGAACCTACATTTGGATGACCCGCTTGACCCCGCAGCCAACAGTCTTCGACTGAACTTTCAAGCTATCGACTTGACCCAAAAAGGATTCCTCCCTACACATACCAAAGGTCATCTTTTAAACCACATCTATAGTAATCTTGATAGTCTAAATGTTGAGTCACATGTGCTACTGCCCTGGACCGATCACAGCTTAATACCCTTCACATGGACTACCAGAAACCCCTCTGCTACACAAGAGTCTAAAAAACACTGGGGTAGGAAATGGGCCTCACTCCTTTCCTCTAAATGGGAATCAGTACTTGCTGAACTCAAACCCTCGGAAACCACCAACCCCAATTTAGCTAGTACCAACTTTGACAATTGGATCACCAATTCCCTCAACATAGTCCTCCCAAAGGTACCTTTGCAGTCCATAAAAAGACAAAAGGTGGCCCCTTGGTACTCTCCCACCTTAAGAGACATGAAACAATCATGTCGCAAACTGGAAAGAGCCTGGAGGCGGGACCGTACATAGCATAAGAAAGCAGATTACAGAGCCGCAATTGGACTGTATAAAAAGGAAATTAAGCTAGCCCAAGCCCAATTTTAAGAATCAAAAATCAATCTGGCTGCGAACGCCCTCAAATTTTTTTTTAAAATAGCTAAATCACTGATTTCACTCCCCCCGAACGTATGTCACCAGATGGAGCATTAGCTCGCTGCAACAATCTAGCAACTTTTTTCCCGCAGAAGATTCAGACTATCTATTCCTCTTTTGCCTCGGATAAAATTGGCGCGGACGTTGCTACCACTGCAAGTCCTAATACTTTAGCCCCCTGTCTGTTTGACAAAGTTACTCTTTTAGATTCCACCTCTTTGGATAAAATAATCCCTAAAGTTGTTTCAGGATCTCCTACGGATCCAGCACCCCCTCAATATCTTACCATGGTCATTGACGCTATCCGCCCAGTCATCCTCGATGTCGTCAATTCCTCCATCACCCCGAGCACTGTTCCAGTCGCATGGAAAAGTGCAATGGTCAAAGCCCTTTTAAAAAAACCCTCTCTAGACCAAAATAACCCAGCTAACTTCCACCCCATCTTGTTATTACCTTGGATGAGTAAACTGCTAGAAAAGCATATTAATAATATCTTAGTAGATTATTTAGAATCTAACAATCTGCTGTGCACTTCCCAGACGGGATTCCGCCCTCAGCACGGAACTGAGACAGCGTTGCTAGCAGTAACGGAAGAAGCAAGATCTGGGCTTGACCGGGAAGGGGGGGGGGGGGTTGGGGATAGCGGCCATGATACTATTAGACTTCAGCGATGCGTTCGACATGGTTAACCATGCCACCTTATTACATCGTTTGAAGGGCATAGGAGTGTCGGGCGCGGCCCTGGCTTGGTTGACTTCCTTCCTGGATGAGCGCTTCTTCCAGGTGTTCGAGGGGGAGGTATTATCCTTGCAACAGTTCAATTGTGGGGTCCCTCAGGGCTCTGCCCTGAGCCCCACGTTTTTTTAACGTTTACCTGAAGCCTTTGGCGGAGATAGTCCATCCCTTTGGTGTCCGTATTGTCACCTACGCAGATGACACTCAGTTGGTGGTCTTATTGGACCATACTGAGGGGTTGTCTAGTACATTTAGACCTTGTCTAGAGGCAGTGGCTAAATGGATGCAATCCTCCTGCCTCAGACTAAACGGGGAGAAGACAGAAATAATGCTATTGGGCAACCCCTCACCTACCATCCTGGCGTCGAGTTGGCCCACGTGTCTAGGTTCCCCCCCTCCCGCCAGACCTCAGATAAAGAGCCTCGGGGTTTGGCTTGATAAATCTCTGGATTTTACCTTCCAGGCCACTAAAACAGCCTCCACTTGTTTTGGGCTAATGAGAATGCTCCGGAAAGGGCTCCCTTTGCTTCCGTTCCAGGCGAGGAGAGTCATGGTTCAGGCCATTATACTTTCCCGCCTGGAGGATTAAGGAAATGCCCTCTATCTAGGAGCCCCGGTGGCAGCGATCAACAAACTTCAGGTCACCCAAAACTGTGCGGCCTGACTGCTCTTTAATATTCCGCGCTGGCAGTCGGCCAAACAAGCCCTAAAGAAGCTGCATTGGCTTCCTGTGGCTGCCAGGGTACAATTCAAAGCTATGTGCCTTGTTCAAAAAGCCATTCATAGAACAGGTCCCGCCATCATGTACCCCCTAGCCAATCCCTACCTCCCTCTCAGAGCCCTCCGCTCCAGCTTGTTGCATCTAGCCACCACGACTAAAATCAACAAAGCCCGCTGGGGCGGACGCTCATTCTCGCACAATACTGCGAGAAAGAGAATATAGAATTCCCTCCCACTTGATCTTAGAGAGAACACCAACCGGATGTCATTCAGGAGGTCTTTAAAAACTCACCTGTTTGAAAGAGCCTGTTAACCACCCCAGCCTACCGCCCTGGATTTCAGTTAAGCGCTGCAAGGCCTCCGGGTAGTCTATGAGCTATATAAATATAATTTTTCATTTCATTTCATTTCATACCAGTACGGGTCAGTAGTTTGTCCTAGTATTTATAAACACATGCGGACACTGCTTTCACGACTGCAGTGCAGTGGCCACGACACATAACTGCACCACAGCAGCCAGAGCACATGATTTCACAGCATATGACGCACAGTTTGGGCTCACGCTTTAAACCCGACTCCGGCAGCAGCTCAGCTTATCAGCATGAGACTCTAGACAATGCCTCACATATTTTCAGTACCCCAGGACTTTCATACCAGTTTGGGTCTGTAGTTTGTCCTAGTAGTTATAAACACATGGGACACTACTTCCACAACTGTAGTGCAGCGGCCACGTCACATGACTTCACAGTATAAGACACACAATTAGTCTCACGCTTTAATCCCCGAGTCCCGCACCAGCTCACCTTACCCGCATCAGACTCTATGCAATACCTCACTTAATTTCCGTAGCCCACCACTTACACACTGGTAGGGGTAAATACTTTGTTTCGCACCCCGTTTTTAGCACACCCTAAACACCCCAGAGAGGTTAAAGTGCTCCTACCCTCCTATTTCCCCCTTTTTCCCCCTTTTTCCCCTTTTTTCCCCTTACTCTCTTCAACGGAATCACAAAATGGCGGCCAACACATCCTCGTTGCAACCGCTCGGGGCCAATCAGCAGCAAGCTCGTGCTGGTAACTCCTCAGCCAATCAGATGGCAGACTTCCCAAATATCGATATCTGTACATTTCGATATTTCTCAAGAAATACTGAATGGATTTACACCAAATAAACAAAAGTGTGCTTTCTAGACCAAGACCCTCTCCCTGCCAAATTTGGGGTAATTCCGGTCCCCTGTTCGACCTGTAGCCTTGTCTAAAGTTTCCTATGGAAATTAACATTTAAAAAACACGCTTACGGACCCCCATTTTTTCTCGCCCCCCCTTGATGAGTCGCCCACAATCTTTCAACATAGGAGCTGATGTCAACAAGGAATTTGTTTTGAAAATTTTGCGAAGTTTCGCCAATCGGAGCCAAGATTATTGGGAATAGAATGTTGCCATTTCCCATGGTAACTAGGTCCTAACTATAACTACCTACTGACGACCGCCAGTAGGTCATATATATATATATATATATATCACCAAAGCAAAACATCAGCGGCCAAGTACATAGGGTTAGCTACGATCAAGAATAATATCAGGGGCGGGGATAGGTCAGCTGCATTACGCAAATTGGAGTCCAGACTGATTCTTTTGGCAGGAACTCCGTTCCCAGGTGGAATGAACATGGATGAAGAGAAACAACAAAAAAAACCTTGTAAAGACCAATATGTCTGAAAGCCGTTAGACTGACTACCCACCAAATATGTAAATCATTTTTGTTTTTAATTCCCTATCCGCTCACCCTCACACCCCCACAACTGGTACCAGCTACATCAATGTGAGATTATGTAACATATGTTTCTGTAACAAGACCTAATGATACACCTCCCCCTGACAGACTGATGTATTATTATTATTACCACCATAGTATACCAATACCTTTTCTTCTTCCATTTGTTGTAGGTCGAAAAGGAAAGAAACTTCGGAAGGATGATTATGAACTTTGTATCTGAAAAGTATGAATCTTTGGTAGAAGGAATCTACATGTATGACCATATGGGTATACAAGGGGTTTAGAATGAAGTGGAGACTACACGGGTACCATAACGTCACTGTCTCATTTCTCTATGATTTATTTTATGATTGTTTGTTGCAACGATACTGATCACGGAAATATGTTTAAATGGGTACTAAACCCTTAAACCATAAAAAACGAACACTATTTAAAGTGCGTAGAATGCTGAGAATAAAAATGAATAGCTGGTTACTAGCACTTTTATCACGATTAATGCACGGAATTGGTACATATGGTCAATGAGTGCAATTGATTATATCATGTTTGCGAGTTTTTTTTATCAAACAAATAAGAAATATTGACTGAAAGCATACATGTACTAAGAATATAAAACCCTAAAAACGTTGTGTGTTATGAATTTATAAAGTATTATATGTTGAGAAAAAAAAATTAAATTGAAAAAACGCGAATACACCTTTAAAAAGGTGGTGTGGGAGGAATGCGGGTCATGTGACCACGAACAACCAGGGTTGTTCGAAACGCGTTATCCTCGTCCGCTTGCTGTGCCATAATAAATATCAAACAAAGGACTATGGGCTCATTTGAATTCTTGCTGACTTACTGAATTCCATTGCTAGCTATATA
This sequence comes from Lissotriton vulgaris, assembly GCF_964263255.1. Lineage (NCBI taxonomy): Eukaryota > Metazoa > Chordata > Amphibia > Caudata > Salamandridae > Lissotriton > Lissotriton vulgaris. Next base: position 382,160,448 of record NC_141696.1, read on the forward strand.
TATATATACTGAATTCCATTGCTAGCTATATATATATATATATATATATATATATATATATATATATATATATATATATATATATATATATATATATATATATATATATTCGTTTTGCAACAGAACTCCTTCCGGGTCCCTTGACCCATGAAAAGTGGCGTGGACGTCGGCGGAGTGAATCCGACAAAATTATGCTCAACATACAAAGTCCATAACCCACGCTCTCAGGAAGCAACTCGGAGACACCAAAATGAAGCCAGTGCTGTTTAATCCACAACGCGTTTCGCCGACAAACGGCTTGATCACGTGAATTAGCGTTATCGTATCAGTGCCATATATCACAAAATGATGGAAATGAAAAGAGGACTGGTATGACAAAACATTGTATAAGTAAAGCCCAAGACCTACTCGCACTTGCCATTAATATAATTTCCCTCCTCGCACCTCCCTCGTTGAGGTTATTGACATTCCACCCTGAGTATCACTGCATGTTTATTCAATGTATTTGTACCATTGCGCAGGCGCACATTAATTTTCTGACGCTTGCAGCTCTGAGAGAGTTTTTTCACGCATTGGGCGTGTAAAAAGGGTGAGGTTATGGTGCACTAGGAGGGGGACCCACAGGTTTAAATACGCATTATTTACTATGGAAAATGCCGCGATTCAGTTGCTGACACATGAATGAATTACAATGTACAATGTATGTTTGCGCTGCTTACTGCTTTGTTTCACTTTGACGCTAACTCTTTGTGTAAAGTTATGTGATAAATACAACATTTCTGATACACTGTTACAGAATGTACAAGTTAGTTTTAATGACAGAACATGATTGAGAAACTTTACTTATACAATGTTTTGTCATACCAGTCCTCTTTTCACGATCTTATGACATTTTATTGTGTTTAGCCTAGCAGGGAATAATGCGATCGCCCATCTGTGGGCTTCATACAGCAACTTGTTAATACTGTGTTACATTTACTATACACTAAAAGATGGCCGCCTTTGTTTCGTGCTAGGCTTCAGTCCCCTTGTTTGTGTCTACACCTGACTGAAAGTGGGAGTGACCATGTACGTTAAAACAATGTCGGAAACTAACACAGTGCATCACACACTGACGAAGGCAGACCGCCGAAACGCGTCTGTGTGCACCCTCCGCTAAATAAAATCTAGCGCGTTTGCAACCATCAACCTCGAGTGCTGTTGTATTCTTTCCAAGGAGGAGTGGGAAGGATCTTGGAGCGTGAATGTGTGGCGGTGTCCACGAACCGCCGACAGCACCCGCCGACGAGTGAGCAGCCGTTTTTCGTGGAGAAAGGAGCGTTTCTGAAGTGCACGGCTGCGCACCGCCTGATCCAATCTGGGAGTTCGAGTCCGGTCACGGATTACGGAGGAGTACGCGAGCCCCGTGTCTCCCAAGGAAGACGTCTCCGGTGAGCATTGCACTGCATGCAGCTATCAATTGCTACTCCCATCTCTGCACGTCAGGGAACTTTGGAATTGTGTGGCCAGGCGACAGAGGACTGAGGTTAAGAACGCGCGCTTGAACTGCGGGGGGCAGCACTACCTACAAGCGCGAGTCAACAGTACGAGCCTAACACTGTTTATGACACGCGCTGTTTCGACATGTTTTCCGATGCGGAACGGCAATCGGCAGCAAACGGCATGTTTAAAAGGCAGACAAGACCGCCTGCATCAACTGAAACGCCCACAGTGGAAACGCCCAGTAATCCACTCCTGATAACAATGACGAAATTGGAACGCCTGCATGAAAGGGAAATCCGCAAATGGTGGGAGGCAACAAGCCTTACCAATTACATCGAGGAAGAAAGGGTACCAAGGGGGTTGAGAGTCCACACTGTTCCCTCCTACGAGAATCCGGACCCGCAACTGCTAACAGACTGGTTCGAGCATACTGCTCAATACTGTGAGGGCACACTGAAAATACTCGTGAAATATGCCTGGAGCGACAGGGAGCGAGCACTGGCAGACATCCAAGTAATTGACAACGAGCTTGAGAGTGGAACTGATCCTAGCCAAGTGGCAAACATCACACAAATGAAGGAACAAATGAAGGCCAGGCTAATCAAATACGAAGCTAAAATAAGGCTCCGCAAACAAGAAAAGTAAAAAAATACGAGAGGGACGCCAACGACTATCTAACTGGACGCGTCCTCACGTATGCGAAAAAGTTTGACGCCCCACGCAAAGCCCTGCAGAAGAGCAGAAAAGAAGGTGCTGGGATAACTAGCGGTACTGGAGAAGTTACCTCAGAATCTGACATAACTGAGAATGAATCGGAAGAGAATCTATCAGACCCAGATACACGCGCTACCAACAGGGGGCCTAGAGTGGTAGACAAAAGCACCAAGACTCCTTTTCAGGAGGAATACGAAGTAATACAAAGTACATGGCTCCGAGGTGGGAAGAACAAGCCTCCAGACACAGATACCCAAGGAGCAGAAAAAGACGGAGAACCGGACGGGCAGGCGGGGGGAACAAGAGGAAGGGGCAGAGGCGGCGCCCGAGTATCTCGTTGGACCAATCGGAAACGCACCAACAAAAAACAATAGCCCCAGTCACCCATCCAAGTGGAATAAACATCACCACCAACCCCCCAGGAAACCCTAATACCGACAATGAGGCAATAAATCTAACGGTGGTCAACCTCACTCCTAGAGAACTGACAGTGGAAGAAGAACAAGTCCTAAGCCTCGGACTAACCTTTTGTCCAAACAGTGAGTTGGAATACACCCAAACTAAAATAGACTTGTTCCGCTTCACGCGCAAACTGAAATTACATAAACATTTCAAAATGCGGCCACATCTACAAAGTAAAGAACACCAAGGGCGAAGAATTACAGCTACAGACGCACTGAGCGGTAAAGACCTACGCTCAGTAGAGATGTTGACAGATCTGGAACTGGAACAAACACAGGACCTTGCAGATTTGGATCCAGCCCAGAGAGCAGAAATGCAGGGTATTGAACAAGATAGTGAAAACAGTGGATTTAAACCAACGTCCACCTTTGTTCCCCAATCCCCTTGGGACGCCATAGATGTGTTTTCGGAAGCGATGAACGATGACCTACTGAAGTTTCGAAAAATCAAACAACAAAATCCCCACCAGAACATCACGGAACAACAGAGAACGGCCCTTAAAGGATTAATGACGGACACGAAAATAATTGTGAAGCCCTCTGACAAGGGCGGGAACGTGGTTCTGATGACCCGTGAATATTACACGAAGGAAGCATTGAGGCAACTTTCAGATGAGAACTTTTATACCAAATGCACTAATGAGACCTATCAACAAAGTATTATAGAATACGACAAACTCATCTCCAAATGGTATAATCAACGTATGCTGAACAAAGATGAACATCTGTTCTTACGCACCACTTGCCCCATGACTCCGACTTTTTACCACCTCCCAAAACTTCACAAAAATCGTGACTGCCCACCTGGACGCCCGATCATTTCCTCCATCGGGAGTTTAACGGAGAACATGTCTCGCTTTGTGGACCACACCTTATTTCCTCTTGTGTCTAACCTGGACTCGTATATACGAGACACCAAAGACTTTTTGACGAAATTGAACAATCTGGTGTGGGAACAGGATTATCTTTTGATGGTACTAGACATCACCAGCCTCTATACGATTATTGAACATAGCCATGGATTAGAGGCGGTGAAATGGGCACTGGAACAACGCCAACTACGATTCTCTAGACACAATCTAATGATTCTAGAATTCGTAGAATTTTGTCTAAAACACAATATTTTCCTGTTCGAAGAGCAGCTATACATCCAGAAGTCTGGCACGGCAATGGGTACCTGCTTTGCTCCCAGCTATGCGAACTTGTTCGTGGGCTGGTGGGAGGAGCAGGTACCCAGGAGCTGCACAGTCAGGGGCAAAGAGGGCAAGGTCATCTGCTGGCATCGATATATCGATGACCTTTTCATTGTGTGGAATGGTAACCTTGAAACAGCTCAGGAGTACATCAATGTACTCAATAACAATCAACTCAATCTGCGATTTTCTGGGACAGTGAGTCCAGTGGCAGCGGACTACCTGGACCTCAAAATATACGCAGAAGATGGTCAACTCCACACTAACCTCTTTAGAAAACAAACGGCTGGCAACTCCACACTGCACACCAGCAGTAGCCATCCACCCCAACTAATCAAGAGTATCCCCTATGGGGAACTGCTAAGACTTCGTAGGAACTGCTCTAAACCCTCGTATTTCGAAGCGGCTGCTTCGGAATGCATATCCCGATTTAAAGCTAGGGGATATGGCGAGAGAATGCTCCACAATACTCTAAATAGAGTAAGGAAAATAGAGAGACAGTCCCTCTTGACCAGCAACACTGAACAGGTCAATCGAAGGGGTCTGCCAGGTGATGATAAAGGCAAGTTCAGAGTTATAACTCCCTATTCAACAGGTGCGGATAGCCTCAGAGCCATGCTACGTAAGAACTGGCATATCCTTTTAACTGATAATGTGCTCAAAGAAGACCTTCCAACCCAGCCACTCCTAACCTTCAGTAAAGCGAGATCACTAGGCGACATATTAGTGCACAGCCATCTTGATAAAGTGTCTCCAAGAACGAACACTTTAAGGGATCAACGAGGCTTTTACCCCTGCGGCCGCTGTAAAGCGTGCGCAGGTAGTAAACGTGTACTCTCGTATACATTAACAGAAACTGGCAGGAAAATCTACATAAATAAATTCATCACCTGCAGCACACAGTATGCCGTCTACTGCTTGCAGTGCCCCTGTGGCTTACGCTACATTGGGAGCACTATTAAGGAGATAAAGCTCAGAATATTAGAACACATGCGAGCCATCGATAAAACAGATCAGACCTATCCGGTGGCTCGTCATTTTGCGGAAGTGCATAATCGAGACCGGAGTAAGCTCCAGTATTTCGGCCTCGATATTGTACCCCCTAATATTCGTGGAGGTGACCGTCTACGCAGATTAAGGAGACTAGAGTCCCGATACATCATTGATCTGTGCACAAAACATCCTAAAGGTCTTAACAGTGGGGAGGAGATGGCCTTCCACCTAGGGAAATGAGCAGAGAACAACAATTGATATACACAATTCCAAGATGATAGTGCACTTTATCAAACTGAAATTAGAACTTCTTACATTATCACACTTGGAACATATGTATATTAATGTATACAATAGCTCTGAAACTTGTATCCGATTTTCCGTCTTGTATATATCAGCATGTGAGAGACACGTTATTGTTACTTAACTTTAAGTACCTGTTTTTTACGGTATAATCTACTACTTTGCATTCTGGTAACATCATTAATACCTTGTGATCCTTATTGAATGAATTCAAAATTTGATCGGATAGAATGCAGGAGTTTAACTCAGATGTCTCCCACATATCTAAACTTTCCACTGTACATAAGATGCACTTTATTCACAGTTTCTAATTTTGAATTCACGTTATAATTTCCATTTGAAATGTGATTGATTATTGTGAACAATTATACATGCCCCTCCTGATGATGCACGCGACGCATCTCACTTTACACCCACTTGTCTAAAAACCTCCCTCTCTCAGCTATGTTTAGCTTTCAGCTGTGGTTTGAGAATTGATTTATTTTTCTTTTGTGTACAGGTGATTTGGTACATGTAATACATATGGGGACACAAGCCGATCCACGGCTTTATTGTTTATGTCGATCTTATGACATTTTATTGTGTTTAGCCTAGCAGGGAATAATGCGATCGCCCATCTGTGGGCTTCATACAGCAACTTGTTAATACTGTGTTACATTTACTATACACTAAAAGATGGCCGCCTTTGTTTCGTGCTAGGCTTCAGTCCCCTTGTTTGTGTCTACACCTGACTGAAAGTGGGAGTGACCATGTACGTTAAAACAATGTCGGAAACTAACACAGTGCATCACACACTGACGAAGGCAGACCGCCGAAACGCGTCTGTGTGCACCCTCCGCTAAATAAAATCTAGCGCGTTTGCAACCATCAACCTCGAGTGCTGTTGTATTCTTTCCAAGGAGGAGTGGGAAGGATCTTGGAGCGTGAATATATATATATATATATATATATATATATATATATATATATATATATATATATATATATATATATATATATATATATATATATATATATATATATATATATATTCTACAGGGCTATAGACTGAAAAAAACAATGTTGGATGCAATTAATATTAGTTCTGTGTTAGGTGGTGTATCACAAGTTGTCCTTTTTAACATGGAGATGGTTTTCTATTGTTGTTGCCTTACTAACAGCACATTATCCATCATTGTGGTTACTTTGTTCACGTATAGTCAAAGCATTATTTTCCTTTTTTAACTTTGTCATAAACTTGCACGGTTAGCTGATATGTCTCATTGTCATTCAATTTGTTGTTACTCACCACTTATTTTGTAAATTTGGCAAACAACTTTTGAAATAAGTAAATGGTTTCAATAAGTATTCAATTTTGCAGTCAGGGTCCTGCTTGAGTTTGGTGCAGCAATGCCTCTAAAAATGTAAGCAATGAACACTATGTTGTGGTGATCTGTATTGCCATCATTTCATCACCTTGTGATGTCACCCATTGGATTCTCTTGTACTGAAGATTCCTCCCCAGTGTTCCCTGTTTTGGCAGTTGCAGCTGCTGTGTCCTTTCCTCAAGCTGGACGGCTCTCTTCTCCTGAATAAATCCCTATCTACAATTTCCTGCCTCCGCCTCATCCTTACATTGGCGACAGAGGATGGTCAGCTGTTCTTCAGCTGCAGTTTCAACCTTCAAAACAACTTCTTCACGGAAAGCGGTTTGAATTTCAAGACATTTTTTTTTTCTTCCTACGATCTTCATCTTCATGTGAGTACTTTTACAAATTATTCTTCCTGCTGTACTCACCGAGAGCCGTTGCAGCCACTGAACTCTTTTCCTTTTAATTGGCCCCTCTACAATTTCTGCCAATTAAGCTTCTTTGCGTGCTACCTAACTGCGCGTCACCCAGCTTTGTGTTATCTGCTTCGTTCTTTGTGCCAGCCCACATCGCTTCCCCCAGCTGACTTTCGCAAGACTTTTCTGCCGCATTTCCAAGATTTTCCTACCTTTACCTTCGCCTTTCCAGCGCTGTGTGTGCTTTCTCCGCTTGTCCTTTCTCCCTCGGGCTGCGCCTCAGAATGATGACGTAATAGAACTTCCACAATCAAGCGTCTTCAAGCAATCGAGCGTCTTCACGCATCACGGATGCTGGTCACTATGACAACTTAGACGTTCTCTCTGCTTGTCAGTCACTGCGCATCACGCATGCTGGTCACCATGACAACTTAGACGTTCTCCCTGCTTGTCAGTCACTGCGTCACATCGACGTCCAGCGTCTACACGTCACAAAGACTTCAATTGCTGCATTCCAACTTCCATTGTTTTTGCTGTGCTTTCCAGCCTTAATACGTCACAAAGGCTTCAATTGCTGCACTCAAGTCCTCTTTATCTCTGCCGTGCACAGCTGATCAGTCATTGAGCCTTTTCCTTCGCTGATGCACACAGCTTTTCGTATTTCACTTTACTCATTACGCTGATGTGCACAGCTCAAGCACACAGCAGATTAAGCACACTTCAAACTATTTACTTTTTCTCACGCTGATGTGCTCAGCTTTTGCATACATATATATAAAAAAAAAAACGACTGTTTCGCACTGATGCGCACAGCCTTTACTCTCTTTATCAACGTTTGCACACTGATGTGCACAGTTTTTGCATGCTAATGTGCACAACATTTTCGTCTACACGCTGACGTGCACAGCATTTGCACACTGATGTGCACAGTTTTTGCACGCTACTGTATACAACATTTGCACATGTCATTGTTAATTGCAAGTTTTAATCTGAAGTCCTATGTACAATAGTTATTCTTTTCACATTAATATTTTTTTTTGGGTTGTTCCTTTTAACCAAAACTTTTCAATTCTAAGGGAAAATAGAAGATATCATAATGCAAAGCGTCTCTCCTCCAGCTCCATTTCTTCAGACTCCTGGAGATCCTCCTCTCGAATGGAAGCTTTGGTTAAGATCTTTCATGGCCTACTTAGGTGCAATTGACGGTCTTAGATATCGTGCAGAAAGAAAAAAGAGTTTAATGTATTATCATCTTGGTGTGGAAGGCCAGAATGTTTTTGACCATCTACCTCCTTATGTTCCTCCTCCTGGTGAAGCTCCTGATGAATTCGACATAGCTATAGCCAAATTGGACAAGTACTTTGTTAAAACTAAAAACATGGTTGTACATCGTTACAAATTCTTCACCAGGGCTCAAAAACCTGAAGAAAGCATTGACACGTTCGTTACTGCTTTGAAAATACTTGCTTCTAAATGTGAATTTGACAATTTCACCTCTCAACTTATTAGGGATCAACTTGTTGCTCGCTGTTCTTGTAAACAAATCCAAGGGAAACTATTATCCTGCAAGGATCCTTCTCTTGATAAAGCTATTGACATAGCCAAAAGTATTGAGACATCCTTGGAGGATTCCAAACAATTAGAAGTTTCTCTCTCTAATACTTCCATTTCTAGTGCAGTTTCCACTAAAACACCTACTCCCATTAAGATTTCTAATTTTGTTCCTCGTGATTCACGTGGTTATTTTAGAAGAATGGGAAATACCAGTACTAGGAGACCCTTTATGCCCAATAGACAATTCAGCCAAAGCACTTTTTGTTTTAGATGTGGTTCTTCTTACCATGTTTCCAACTTCAAAAATTGTCCTGCCGCCAACCAACAATGCAGTCAATGTGGCAAAAATGGTCATTTCTCAAAGGTCTGTATGAGAGGTAGAAGAGGTAGTGTGCGTTGTGTCATGAATGAGAATGATTCCTCCCCTGATTTAAATTCCCTTGAGCATTCAACTGAATATTCGGAATGTGATGTAACTAATCAGGAGTATGTAGTTGTTGTGAAAGACAATGACATTGTTAGTCGTACCTTTCTTGTTCCTGATCCTGAAGTTGATGCTATCATTGAAAAACATCATGTCCAACTACTTGTAGACACCGGTGCTCGCATCACTATTGTTTCCCACGAAAAATATTCTAATTTCTGGCAAGATAAGTATTTACTTCCCCCTGATGTTCTTTCTGTAGCCTTTGAAGGAAGCAGAATTAACCTTTTAGGTTATTTCTGGGCTGAAATTTCCATCTTTGGCAAATTTATTAAAGGGAAGGTTTATGTTGCCAAGCGAGGCATCAATGTTCTAGGTCTCATTCATCAGGCAGAATTTGGTGTCACCATTAAACCTGGTTTACCCAACCCTGTATTTATTGAAGAGTGCAATCTTCCCTGTTCTATGTCTTCATCTTCTGCCCCTGTATGCAACATTTCGAATGACAAATTGTGGGAACACAAATATAAAAAAGTCTTTGAAGATCGCCTTGGTAAGATCACTAATTTCCAACATTTTATCAAAGTCAAAGATTGCATTACCCCAGTCAAACACAAACTCAGAAATGTCCCACTCAGTATCAGAAAAGATTTGTCCAAACATCTAAAATCATTATGCGAACAAGAAATTATTGAAAAAGTAGAATCAACATTATGGCTTTCTCCCATTGTACTTGCTAGAAAAAGGTCCGGTGACCTTAGGATGTGTGTGGATTTACGCAGTCTCAATCAGGCTATCTGGGTTGATGGCTTTCCCCTTCCTCGCATTGAGGATTTAATAGCAAAGGTAGGATCATCTACTTGGTTTTCCAAACTTGATTTAAAGGCGGCTTACCAACCAGATTGAATTGCATCCTCTCTCACGACACCTCACCGCCTTTGTAACACCAGAAGGTGTATTCCAATTTCGTCGCCTTCCCTTCGGGTTGGCCTCTGCCGCCGCTGTTTTCCAGCGTATCATGTCCGAAATGTTTGAGGAACTCTCAAATGTAGTCGTCTTCCAAGATGATATTCTTATTTTTACTCAAACTGAGAGCGAACATGACAAAGTCATCGACCAAGTCTTTAACATTCTGGAACAAAGAGGTGTAACTCTACAAAAGAGTAAGTGTGTTTTCAAAACCAGAGAAGTAGAATACCTTGGTCATACTATTTCTGAAAGTGGCATCAAGCCCAGATCAGGTCTAGTGAAAAGCATCATCGAAGCTCCTGCTCCTTCCAACAAAGAACAACTTTTGTCCTTTCTTGGTCTTTGTGAGTTTTATTCAAAATTCATGAGAGACTACAACCTCAAGATGGCCGCCGGGTAGGAGCTGCCTGAGGGAGCTCCCCGTGCCTGGGGTCCCTTGGCCGGGTATATCCCTGCTGGCAGCAGCCATCGATCGTCTCTGGGACAAGAAGTTCAAGAGTGACTGGATGTGCTGGTTTCCACCCGGTGATCACCGTTGTGTCCGGCCGGGATCACAGCGGGAGCCCCGGAGCAGTCTCGGCAGCGTCGGAGAGCGGAGAGGGGCTTCGGATCACGGATCAGCGCGGTGTCCGGTCCGCACCACAACAGAGGAGCCCTATCGGCGTGGAGGGCTGTGGGAGGCTCGGGTCGGTGGTGGTGGCTGCCCCGAGGCATCAACGGCCGACACCGGGACCAGGGCGAGACGAACACCGGACCCCTCCCCCCACCCCCAGTCGGAGCAGATGCTGCGCCGGGACCGGGGGTCGAGGCAACAACAGCGGGCCCCTGCCCATCTGCAGCGGAGTGCACTGGCTCCGGGACCAGGACGTGACGAACACCGGACCCCTCCCCCCACCCCCAGTCAAAGCAGATGCTACACCGGGACCGGGGGTCGAGGCAACGACAACGGACCCTTGCCCATCGGCAGCGGAGGGCACTGGCTGCAGCACCGGGACCTGCGCGGATAGTTGGGGGCATGGGAAGTCTCCCGCCCGCTACGCATCAGAGGCATAGAGGGCAGCCGGCATTGAAAACGAAGGCGAGACGAACACCGGACCCCTCCCCCACTCCCGATCAGCAACAGCTGCGGATACTTTCCCGGGACTGAAGTCAACAACCACAACGGGCTGCGTGAACAGCCTAGGAGTTCTGGCGGACGGCGGACGTGACTCCCGGTTGCCCCCCCCCTCCCCCTCTCATGCTGCTGCAAGGGCTCCAGGAGCAGTGATGCGGAGCAGACCGGCGGACCAACAGATTTCTTGCGGTGCTGGCGGGGACCGAGGATCGGGCATGGGGACTAGCACGCACTGCCAGTAATTCACCGCATCCTACCTCACCTCCTGAATAGACCCTGCAAAATGTGATATCGGCAATACTACATCCTAAGCTCTAAGGCGCCACTGAGCTGAAAATAATCATAAGGTACTTTATTTACTCCACTCATTTCACATTTTTAAACCGCCATTGTTCACAAGGGCAGGGGTCACTAACTGAAACCATAAATCTCTGCCGGTATCTCCAGAGGCCCACGAGGCTCCTCGGCATATCTCCTCCACACAGGTCCAAAGCAATAACAACAAACAGAGGACTATGATTCCCCTTCTTGGCGGCCATCTTACACTGTTCTTTCGCAGTGGCGGTCATCATGGACTAGTTCAATCTCACTATTGGAGCAAGAGCTGAGACCAGACACATAGTCTAAGTTCTACTACCGCGCTCCTTACTTGCCTGTATCTTGTGATAGTGTCTGCCTTTTATTGCAGCCTTTCTACATCTACTTGTTTTTGCAACTGTCCTTACCTATAATGCACCGACTGCTACAACATATATTCTTGGATGCTTACAATGTACAACAATTTGTTTCTCTATGTACTGGCCCTATAACCTGTTATGAAATTGTTTCTTACCTGTAACGCACCGACTGCTTCCTCATATATTCCGGGGTGCCCACAGTTTACTCTATTTGGTCTTACGTAGTGGTCCTATATCCTGTTTTTACCTGTAATGCACCGATTGAGATGCTGGGATTGAGATTTCTGTCATGACTTCAAACTAATTAGTTGTAAAGGGGCAGCTGAAATTCCAGGAGCCTAGTCCCAACAGCTCGACGACGTCGGAGGGCTGGAAGTGGTCCCCCGCTACACGGCGGAGGAGGGCACTGGACATCGAATGCTGTCTTATGTAAAGCGCTTTGATAACCTAATGGGTTCAAGATCCTGAAATGTGCAACGTAACTGATTCTATGTAAACTGCTGTGATAACATGTAACGGAACTGGTGCTATGTAAAGCGCTCTGATAACCTAATCGGTTCAAGTTCGCGCTATAGAAAACTCTAAAAATAAATAAATAAATAAACTATGCCAAGACCACTAAATGTTTAGGCTTTTACTAAAAAAGGGTGCCACCTTCAGCTGGTCTGATGAGTGCGAAAAGGGCTTTCAGCTCATTAAAGAGCACATTACTAACGCTCCTGCTCTTCAGCCTTTTAATGGTAATAGAGAAACTGTTGTCACTGTCGATGCTTGTGAATATGGCTTAGGAGCTGTTCTTTCACAATTAGCCTATGGTAAAGAATTTACCGTCGGATTTGCCTCCAGGACTCTCCGTCCTGTCGAAAGGAAATATTCAGTCATAGAGAAGGAACTGCTTGCTTGTGCTTGGAGTGTTGAGAAATTCAAGTCTTACTTATGGGGTAGACCGTTCATTCTTTAAACCGACCATCGTCCTCTTGTTGATATTCTGTCAGGCAGAAACATCAATTGCACAACTGCACGATTGGCTAGACTTTCCACTAAATTGTTGGAATTCAACTTCAAAGCTATCTATATCCCTGGTGGTAAAAACAAACGGGCAGACTGTTTGTCCAGGTTACCCTTACAAGAACCTGATGAAAATGATTGGGAAACTGAGATTGAGGAATGTTTCATGGCCAACATTTCTCAAACTTCTATTTCTTTTGCTGAATGTGATTGGATCAAGGCAGTTGAAAATGATGCCATTCTTAAAGATGTGATCTCTTTCATACAAAAAGGTTGGCCTAAAGAAAAATCCCTCTCTCCTGAACTTCAAATTTATTGGAAAATTAACTCAGAACTTTCTTTGGAAAAGGGCAAAATTGTTAGGGGTGATAAATTCATTCCCCCTTCTGTTTACAGAGAGAAAATTATTGCTGATGCCCATTCTGGACATCTAGGAGCCACCATTACTAAGAGAAACGTCAGATTGAATTTTTGGTGGCCAAAAATGGACAATCAAATTGTGGAAGCCATCAAACTTTGTTCACGTTGCAACACCAGTGACAAAGTTCTTATTTTAGAAGGTGTTTGTGATTCTGTTGTTCCCCCTCCTGCTAGAGCTTGGCAAAAAATTGGTCTGGACTTTTTAGGTCCGTTCCATGTCCTTCCCAACACCTCTAAATACTTCCTGGTCCTTGTTGATCATCTTTCCAGGTGGGTCGAAGTTGAACCCATCGATGTTCCCAACTCTAAGAGTGTTATTGATTGTTTAAGTAGAATCTTTCTGAGGGAGGGTTGTCCGGAAGAAATTCTCACTGACAACTGGGTACAATTCATTTCTAAGGAAATGGGTGTTTTCTTGAATAATTGTTGTATTAAACATACCAGAACTCCGTTGTACCATCCCCAGAGCAATGGCAAAACCGAGAGATTTAATAGAGTTATTGTTGAATGTGTGCAAGCTGATTTCAGATCAAACAACTGTATCTTTCAAGCTGTAAAACATCTTATATGGTCTTATCGGATTTCTCCCCATGTTGCCACTGGCTTTTCTCCTTTCGAACTGATGAGAGGAAGAAAAGCTTGCTCCCAAGCTTTCCCCTTTTGGATGGTCAAAAGTCTCCACTGGGGCTGTGATTTAGAAGAAGCGTGGGAATGTGCTAATAAGAAATCTTCCAGTTCACTGCCTTGCTATGTGGAGTCAGGAAAAAAGTCTTCCCACAACATTCATGCTGGCGATTGGGTCAGAATTAAGAATCCTGTCATGGTTAAGAAAGGTTTTTCGAAATTTCTTGATTCTCAACAGGTTGTTGAAGTTCGCAAGAATGCTGTCAAACTGTCAAATGGCAATTGGTGGAGCACTTCTCGGGTTGCTAAAGATCCTTCCCGTGCAACTGCTCCCTCATCGAATGTCAATATTGGTAATGGCTTAAAGAAAAATTCGAATGTAAATATTGGTAATGGTTTAAGGAAAAGCTCGAGAGCAACTGTTAGGCCTAACAAATATCGTGATTATATCTGATTTGCTGTTCCTTGTTGTTTTACTGTGTTTTTAGGACTGTTTTTTTTTCTTTTAAAAAAGGGGGGAGGTGTGTGGTGATCTGTATTGCCATCATTTCATCACCTTGTGATGTCACCCATTGGATTCTCTTGTACTGAAGATTCCTCCCCAGTGTTCCCTGTTTTGGCAGTTGCAGCTGCTGTGTCCTTTCCTCAAGCTGGACGGCTCTCTTCTCCTGAATAAATCCCTATCTACAATTTCCTGCCTCCGCCTCATCCTTACATATGTGCATTAAAATGATAGACTCACATCAGGTGAGTTTTTCTGGCAGAGGTTTCAAATAAAAAGTTGAATTCCTTCCAAATTCCTTTCATATTCATTCTGCTAGAGCTCCCTTTTTGCCAGTATGTTTTTGGTGCAGCTTGGGCTCTACAGGGTTATATTGGTTCCCTGAATCTGAGGAAGCAGAAGTTTGAACACTCATTGAGACCAGAGAAGAGAGGTCTGCCCTGCAAGAAAGCGAGGAAGGAGAGGACGAGAAGACCACATTCCCGGGGTCCACAAGCGAAGAGAAACCGCCTGGGGGCAACACCTGCCGGTCCTGCCGTCCCGAATGAGGTGAGGGCGGAGTGACCTCCTCTGCCATGACCCTGGAGGGCAAGGGCTTCAGGCGAGTGTCCTTATTCAATTTTCTTACCATTGGGAGGTGGCGGCAGTGCACCAGTAACCTGACACTTATCCCTTTTGGAGCACCTAAAAACAACTGGAAACCTCACTAGTACTTCGGGTGGCAAGGTGATGGTTCAACAACTTCTAGTTATCCCCTCTCTACCCTCCCCTCCAACCTGACTGGACCTGGATGGGCAGATTACTCAGCAGAAGGTTACGAATTCCCAGGAGGAGGAAGCTTCTCAAAAACAGAGTGAAAAACTAGCCTTGGTTGGACTATTTTCCCCTTGTGTTTTGGAGACAGTTGTTGGGACATACTTTTGCCTGTTAATTAATAAATATGTTCCGACCCACATTTGGCCTGGGCTTCCCCTATGTTCTAGTGACCACACTCTGGTTATGCTCACCCGATCGTATTTGTTTTGGTGTCTACATTTATATAAAAATCTGCTTTGTTTTTATCAATTGGTGTTGAATTCCCTTCAAGTCGTGTCAATTACTTATCTACCAAGTTGGTGGTCTGAAATACTTAACACATGTTCCTCTGGGTAAAGCCTGCCTGCTCTGTGCCACACTACAAGGACTGAGCTAGGGATTTATTAGTGTGAATCTAAGGACCTATTTGGGTAATGTGTGATTATTGCATAGTGAAGACTAAGCAGCCTCGCTACATAATAACCCACTTTACTACAATGTTTTAAAACAATTATTCTTAAAATATATCCATAGATGTGTCAGAAAGTTATTAACTTTATAATATACAAAATATTACAAGTCCACATTAAGAAACAGTTGACATAAGGATGTATTTTCAACAATGCCTTCTTAGCTATAATTCTATAATTCATACAAAGAAAGAACCAGATATATGACTGCCTTTGGCTAGATATACACTATACAAATATCACATACATACAGATCAAAGTTTTGGTATGTCATGCCTTCTTCAGTTTAGTCTTGCCAGACACAAACATATGAATGCCTACCTTCTTTGTCATCATGGTACTTGACTGCATCCTGTATTGTGTCGGGCAGGTTAAAATGAACTGTGCGTGTCTTCCCTTGCTTCAGACTTTTCTTATACCCATCCTGTTTCTGAAGAGCCTTTTCCCGTTCATAGTATGCCTTTAGCTGGTCACATCGCATGCGTCTCACCAGCCTCTGACGCTGGCCTAATGGAAGGGACTCCAGCAAACACTGGTCAATTTCCATGTCATGGGATCGAAAAACATTACAAAGTTGAAAACAACCTGCAACAAATGAAGAATGAGGACATTAATGCTCAAAATTATGTGGGAAAATTCTCAAATTTAGACAGATAAACACACACACATACGTAAATAAATATATTCACTGAAAAAAACAACATTTAAAGAAATGGCAGTTAAAACATACCGTTTTAAACGAGTACAACCACAATAGGCCCTGCCCTCAAATAACCATAAATGGTGCCCCATCTAAAGAATTTCCTTTTTCACGCTGAATAAACTAGTTGGTTCGAAAGGTATGGGCAGCCTTATGAGTTTGGAAAAACCCATAAACTTCTATGTTTGTGGACTTTTAAAACTCTGATCCAAACTTGTATCACCACGAAATTTGTCAGAGATTTACTCCAGTTAAGTGATGGAGTAACTCCCCTACGATACACACAGGTATATTTAAGCTTGCTACTGTACCAGATGGAGTGAAAGAATAGCTGCTAGTTTATGTTTTTTCCTTCCACAGAGCAAACATTTTTCCCGTCTGAGACAATCCTTTCCTTGCCCCCCTGATGGTTTTGGCTTGGTGCTCATTTTCTATTGCCATCCTAGAATACTCCTGCACTGTAGTCATGGCGGACTCCTAAATTCCAGCAGTAAGGCAAGAGTAACATAAGTGTAAGGCACATTTAATCATAGGAAAATCAGTGTGAATGTGAGTGTTTAATGGCTAGCCTCGGATTTCAGCTCATTAAGCATCCACAAAAAATGAATCGTTTACGCAACAGCGTAATCAATGACAGCAGTCTTTCTTTGCAAATTTTGTTTCAGGTCTTAATGAGACAGATATCAGGCATGAGAGCTACTGGGAAGATGAATCATAATCTAGTTGGTGTTTGCTTTCACCATATCACCGTAAAGGAGTAATCACAAGTGCAATATAGATATTGAGCCTGGTGATTATCTGCAGATGAGGAGACACCCCACAGTTTGGTAAACTGAAATAGAGAAACAATATTATGCTAGAGCTCAGTGACATAAATACCCAAAGTATTAAAAAGGTGAAATCTAAAATCATTCCCAAAGCACAAAAATGCAGCCTCTTTCTATAGTATGTACACAACGTAAAACTCACTCCTTCCCCACCTCTGACACCCTACCGGCCCCGCGGGGGCCAAGAACTCTCAGAAGGAGGTGATGTTGTCCAAGGCGTAGACTTTTTATTTACATAAATCAAATAATCACCACAAACCATCACAAGAGTGCAAGTATTCCACTTGTACATATATATCATTATTCACATCATCACACTAGCGACATCCACATGTCAAAAGCAGTAAATAAAATTAGGCCAGACATTACACTTGATCTTCAGCTTGGCCGTACATTTCAACTTAACTTGAATGTGGCAGACTCGGACGACATGTCAAGACAGTAAGGAAATTCGGCCATAGATTACATTTGAACTTCTACTTGGCTGTACACTTCAACTTGAATTTGGCCAACTAGGCCGTCCCACTCAGCTGCGCATATTGTACCAGCAGGCCCCAACGCGCTACAGCAAACAGTTGCATTACTTGAAATACAGGGCACTGCATAGCACACTGGCCCACCAGGGTATCTGCACAGAGGCAGCCTCCCCAACATTTTACTCAGTCTATAGGTTGCAGGTTAGGGAAGTAGAGTCCAGGACCACCAGCAGGCCAGTCCCCTCCTCACCTACCCTCTGCACACTTCCATCCTACCCCCTCCTAGGGTCCATCTAGTGGCTGAACCTCCATCGCTGTGCATGCCCCTTTGCTGTTATCTGTCAGCGCTCCACCTTGCTCTTCTGCTGGGAGGGTGGGTTGTTTAGAACGCTCCAGTGGCTTCCTTGGCGTCCAAGAAGACAAAGAGGATGAGACCCCGGGACGCCGCCTTAAATAACATACTTTAGTTTCAGTTTCCTTTACGTATTGAAGAGTCAGCATGGATCCAACCCCTTCCGGCATCTAGGCCCTGGAGGAGTCTCGGCTCCGTGGCGCAAATAAGGGCACCGCTCCCCTAGGTGTGAAGGGCGCCTGCTTATTTCAGCAGGACATCAGTTCATACTTTCCGTCTTAACGTTTCATTTCACAATATAAGGTCAGATACACAAAGATTTTCCAGTAAGTGTTGCATATATTGTAGTCTTCCTGAATTCCTCCTATATTCTAAAAGTACTTCGAGAGCATTTTTGCCTTACTCCTAAAATTCATGAGTAATGGAAAAGTATTACAACAGTAAGTCAGAGCAAAATATTTGTGTATCTGCCCCCAAATTTTTTTCCCAGAGGTTCAGTCTTAGTTGCTTCTCAAAAGTAACTGAAATAACACACCTTATAACAATGAGCTCTATTTACAAGGATTTTCCTGTGTTTTACCGTTCTACAACTTCTAATTTCTAGGTGAAAGCCAGGAATAAGCCAATTCTACTCTAGCTTACTTCTGAAATTGATCAGTAAGCCAGAAATACTGAAAGAGTAAGCCACAGTTACTCAGTCATCATCTTCGTACATTGATTTGCAAGAGAATCACCTAGGACTGAAAGTATATGAGCCCGATTCACAAAGATTTTGCTCTGACTTACTCTACAGTATGCCTGACTTACAACTGAATTATAGAATAATATATAGTATATGTTTTAACAGCCACATATTAATTGTCGAGGAGAGGCAAATGTTATCCTTAACATAATGTATTATAGTTAAGCCAACCATTAGGGTCATTAGCTGAGCAGACAGTGTTACATTCTTATAATTACAATTAGAACATATTGATTAACTGAAGCGAACATGGGGATTAAATGAAAAACAATGATAAATTACAGTTTTGTTAAACAATTGGATAGTAATGAAGTGTGTTACTGTATATCAATTCTATTGAGTGGCTGATAAATTGCTGTTGACTCCGCAGGAGGAAAAAGAACACCGTTTCGTCACTACACAACATATTTGAAAACCACTTTAATAATGCAGTTAAACATGTAGAAATTTGCGTGAGTTTGTTTTCTACTTTTCAAGGGCTGGGCGCGAGAAAAGTCGTTTAGCTCTCAATGTTCTTGGTTTGAAGACAGGATGATTTCCTACAGACGTCACCTTGTCAGCCAGTGTAGAAAACACAAAGCTGTGTCTCTAAGGAAAACTAAAGGCGGAAAAAAGGCCAGTGACAGAAAAAACTTACAGAAACGTGCCAATAGCAATAGCACAGGAACTTAACAAGAGGAATCAGCAGAGAAATAAGAAACAACCGCCAGGCCAGAGTCTTAAGCGCTACAAATCAAAGCATTGTGATCATCGCAGGCTATATAATGAAATATGACCTGGAAATGAAACTAGGACCAAAGGAAGTGCTTCCTTCATATTGGCTAGGAAACATTGCATTATAGTCTATAGGATGGCAGACATGATGAATTGAGTTGACATCCCACACTATCATGGCACTATCATTTCCTATTGCTGCGTCCTTCCTGATGTCTGATTTCCTACCCACCCCATCATGGCACTATAATTTCCTATTGCCAAGTCATGCAGACTCCCGAAGGCCCCAGCCAAAGTGGATGGATGCTGCAAGTAAGTTATTATGCAAGTGCATCCCACAGGTATGCCAACATTACCGCAAGAAGGAAGGCTTCTTATCAGCAGATCGGTCCAGGGGAGCCGCCACCATTGCCAACAGGATGCAGCCCGTGTGCGCGTCCAACAGTACTCATGGAAATGTTCTTAAAAAAGCCATTCACACTGAACTGAGATCAGAACTTCAACCTACCACAGATGAAAACAACCCTCGAGAATTACTAGATGGGAAGTCAAGGAAAGGAAATGGAAACAGTTGTAGCAATTCATCCCTTGAATGGAAGACATAATTACTGTACTTTTCCTTGATCAAGTCGCCTCTGCCCAACTGAATCATGCCTTCACGAGGACTCTTTTGAAGAAACTCATGGCTGACTCGAAGGTCCTCCTTAACTATCAGTCAATCCCCTGTAGACTCTTCCAGATTAATATATTGGTCAGCTTTACACAGGGTAAACATATGTCCTCCTAGCAACTTCAAATAACATTAGTGTATGTACACAGAACTTGCAAGGCTCGTACAACATACCAATGAGAAGGACTGTCAGTATTTACATTGAGTATAGGTAAGGATTCATAGTTCAGGAAAAGATCACACAGTGGGCCTCTTTATAATATCAGACTTTCCATCAGTCAGGGTGATGCAGAACCTTGCTGATGAACATACAGTATAGCAGTGAGAATAGAGGGTCATGGAGGGTCATGGTCATGATCACACAAGTTGTCAATCACCTCCTCTCCACCTTCCCATGCAATGACTGCAGCTCATCACAGGATGAAAAGAACCAGCGATCCTCATTTACATATAGCTGTAATAGGAACATAGCACGACACAAAGGGCCGGATGCATCACTATCAGGAACAGCGATTACATTATTGCCATTTCCACTTAATCCCAATTAGTTAATAGGTAATCACTATTCCTAATGATGGAGTAAGGATTCGCACATAAAGCGACTTGCTCTCTCTCATGAACCTCGTTAACTTTTAATAGTATTAACCAACCCTGTTTGTCATTAATACTACACTTTTACAGTACACGCGGGTGTCCCAGCGACGCTTGCCTATGTGTCTATTAATCCTAACTCCACTTGCATACTACAGAACGGCCGCTTCGCAGAAATTCAGTCTGCGCATGCGTCGGTCATACCCATGTGACGTGACGCACTCGCAGATTTGGAGGGAGAATTCGCTCATGCGCATTGTAGCTAAAATGGCCGCTTGTCTCTAAACACGCTTTCTGCTTGCCCATGCTGCTTGGCATTTCTTTCTATTTCCGCTTAACCTTTAACCGCTGTAGTTATTCTGAAGTAAGGGGTGCAGAGTAGATTATCATGGTGTACAGTGTATTCTATTTTTCTGTGTTATTAATTTGTTTTCGCTTACTTTTCATGTACCGCACGCTTGGGGCCTGGGAGTGGGGAGCGGCGCCATCTTTAAAACCTCCTACAAACCTGTCACGTGATGTGGGAAAAGCCGAACCGCGCAGAAGCAAGCCCAAGCCAGCTGGCTCCTGAAGCTGAGTTGCGCCTGAGAACATCTTCCATGCACTGGGAAGAGAATTCGGCTGTACCTAAAACTGATACAAATGTATATTTTTATGTGTACTCTATTGTTTTACACCTTTCTCATACCCTGGGAACTGGAATGTAAGGGGTGGGTACTAAGAAATAAATATTAATTGTGGGAACACAGAATTTGAGGTGGTGACTATGACCTAACCACCTCTCCTGACCAATTGTAAGTTGGGACCCTGTCACTTGCAACATTTGTGGGTTGTCTGGGGACCCAAAAAGAGTATATCTAGCCTAGTTTAGTTAGGAAAAATTGTCCGACTTTCCGAATAGCTGACCTGTCACCGACCCCACGACTCTATAGGTGATTGATACAGAGAGCTGCAGAGCGCTCTGTCCGAATCCCCACAAACGCCAAGGGGTGGAAATAGTCTTGAGTGCTGGCGAAGCACTTTGCAGGGGAATTTGAGAACCCAATCGGGGTTACTGGCGGATTTCGTGCAGTGAGGGGGTAGCACAGGCGTTGCATCCGAAGCTGCAGGTGTTGGTCGTGCCCTTTATGGTGAGCCCAGTCCTGACCCAAATCCTGAGGGGTATCCTGTCCTGATTTTCATGAGCTGTACCTGCTCATCTACTGGCATCCTAAATCCTTGAGGGTCCTTGTCCTCGTCTTTTCCCGAAGCTGACCCGTGGCCAGGGTTAGTCCTCATTCCTGTCCTAGGTAAATATACCCGTGGGTGTCCGTCTACTATCCTTTCCTTCCTGCTCTTTAATAAAGCCTCTATGCCCATGTTATTCTCTGTGTTCTCTCTAATGATGCATATGCAAATTGTTTATTAGTATGTTCCATTTTTCCCTTTCCTGTAGGGCATATTGAAACTGTTTTTGCTTAAATAAAGTGTGATGAATATTATTGATGTGTAGGATCTAAGTTAGATAGACTAAGATTAGCGTTTGAATCACTTATAGACTTTAGGAATTCACAGACTAATGTGTTTTAAACTTACCTTCCCTAGTATAATCCTGAAACTGAAATAGCATGTTCCCTGTTACCCTTACCCAATAGAGTTCTAATCGCACCCAATGGTGCTTGCCCTTATCCATAGTTATATCATCCTTGTAATCCTGATCATTGATGTTTTGATTTGCATCTGCCTTATATTCTTGTCACTTTGAATTTTACTCATTATATAAAACTCTTAAAACCCATCAGGTGTCTGTGGTCCTTTTAAGACTTACAAAGTGTTATTTAATGAAAGAATAAATGTTTAGAATTATTTTGTCACCTATCCTCTAATACGCTCCTGATCCATCAGGAAGAGTAAGTACCTGTGGTAAGTCAGGTGTCATGGTAATAGTGTTACAGAAAACACATATAAAAAGTACTGATAGTGGCGCGTAAACTCACTCGACTCACTAAATTGAATTTCAATCACGTCATGGGCCCGAGTGCGTGAAAATCTGGTAAACTCAGAGCCGGGTGACCTGCGCGCTCTATCAGTATTTTTCTGGTAGCAGAGCTATGGTTAGGACTAGTTAGATAGGTAGTTGCTGTTGAACCGTGAAAAATAAAATGTGCTGCTGAATATTTTTTGCTGCTATAAAGGATTGTTATTTCATTTAAATGTCATAGAATAAGTTTATTATATTTCATGAAATATTAAGTATATTACTAACCAATTGTGAGTGATTGTTTTTATGTTGTGGGGATCCCCGGGGAAATAAAATAGCAGGTGGTGAGTAGAATCCACTTGGCTGTGAGGTCACTGGCTAGGAGGGAGATTAGTGCATGGTTAGGCAGAACTGGAAGCGCTAATTAGGACTTTCATAAATTCATTGATGTGTAAATGGTAGCTACCAATACCGTAGTGAAACTCCCCGTTGTGATATCACCTAGTAAGGGTCACAGGCGGCAGGAGTAATAGGTTCTTGGGAGCTTGAATGATAGCAAGGGAGGACATTGGTGAAAATTTACTTAGTATATATCCCGGAAAGAAGTGGATTAGTCAAAAGAGTAGCAGGTTCTCTATTGCTTGTGTGAGGAAGGATAGGCAGAAGGGATCTATCCGTAGTGAATGAAAAGTAGACAAAAGTGGTTTACTTGCAGTAAAAGAAAAACCCTCTTTCTTTTTAAAACCCTCAAGCACAGTGGCAAACGTTACACGTTGTTAACTAAAATTCGCACTTGCACTTTAAGAAAAATTCAACGTTTCCGATATCTTGTGAAGGAGGGAGTCAGTCGCAAGGCTGCACTGACGTCACTCCGTGCCGCGCTGGTATTGGTTGAGCCCGTGGGTGTGTAGCGAAGCCTGAATTGTAAGGGAGGGGTGAGTGCCGCAGAGTGAGACCGCGTCTCACGAAGGGGCTGAGCACCCATTGGTTGACAGATTTTGCAACCTCAGTGCTGATTGGTTGCTGTAAATTAAAAGACGCGCTAGCATTGGAAGTTCATAAGTAAACAAAATTAATCAATCCGAGCTTGAGGATAGTTTGGAGAGGTGTATGTGGTATCCCGAATTCTTACCTAATCCGCAAAACCTAGGTTTTCATAAGGAACAGATGCTATGAGGTAGACCTTACAATATGTATGGAGGAAAGAGAAAATTAACTCTTGCCGAAAAGATCAAGAATTATTTTAAGAAAGACAAACCCATTAGAACTGGGGGAGGGTGTGATCATTCCACCTCCTAATACTCCTGCATCTTTTATGATGTTTGACAAAGGGTACCATACTTGTGTTTGGTTAGAAAATTGGGTAAAGTACACTGAAGATGACGGAGTCCTAGCATTTCCCCTCGATGGTACTTTTAATGGTAGAATCCTGTTTAACTTGAGAACCCGAATGAATGAATTACACCCCTGACCCAGATTAACGCAGTACGAGGCTTTAGAGGAATGGGAGATTGAGGCTCTAGAGCAAGACAGACCTCGAATGGATAAGGGAGTGAGCAAATGGTATCCAAAATTACAGCGAGAAACAAAAGAGCAGAAGATGAAGCAGTGGAGACAGAATATGATGGTAGAGGGATTGTTTCCGATGTTTGGGGTAACCTAACAAACAGGAGGGAAAAAGACAGAGAAAACTCGACATTTAATGGCCATGGGGGATTCGGAGGATGGATATCTGGAGGATTTGTTGATGAAAAATCCATCTCCTTATGCTGAAGCTTCAGGAACTCTAAGTTCGAAAAATCCTTTTCTCCACCATCCCAGAAGTAGGAGTGCCAGCGAGACAGATGTAACTGGTACTGGTAGCAGACCCAGTAATAGTGATGACTTTTGCAGACCTAGTACCGCAGTCCCCAATTACCGACCTTTTGGTGAAGATAGACCCGGATCAGCCATCCCCACTGCCCCGAATATATACCCTCCTTTGGTGCCTCAAATAATGCATGACAACTCGTCAGAAAGAGTTTTACAAGAACGAGAAAGAGATGCCCTGATTAAGCAGCGAAATGACCTAATTCAGACTATAGCTCAGATACATCCCAGTCCTGACGCCATGACAATCCCTGTAACTATTGGACCTGCTATACCCCTTTACGGGGATAGGCAGGCTAGCCCTAAAACTCCAGTTATTACTACCATTCCAGCACCCCCCAGAAAAGAGCCGCTTATAGTTGAAGATCAGGCAAGTGAATGTGAGTCAGTGATCTCCCTAATGGATTTACCTATAAGAGAGCCTGGGAACAGTGAATCTCGGGCAGGGAGTCAGGCTAAGGCAAGGGAAGTCCTAATCGAAACAACATCAGGAATCCGGAGTGCCACAGTGGTGTCTCTAGAGGAACTAGTTAGATGGACAAAAGAAATGGATCGAGAAACTTCCCCGCCCAAACCTTTGGATATTTACCGGCTGAGGATAGAAATAGAGGAACTAATGGCCGGAAATGTGGGATTAGACAGATTGAATACCCTTAACGAAGAAGAGTTGCTGTTTATCAGCAAGAGCCTTACACGGAACACTAGAGTGCTCCATGAGAAATTAATGGACACTGCTGCGGACATGGGAATTGATGTAAGTCGATCCAAAGTCTTGCAGAAACCCTATAAAGCAGAATTCTCCGATAAAGATCTGGAGAACATGAATGTGTCAGGGAAGAAAATACAGATAAAGGAATTGCTGAATATACTGCAGAAATGGGGAGATCTAGATAAATGGAAAGCCAGGTGGGCAAAGAAAAAGGAGGATAGTAGGGTCAAACCAAAGGTTTCTGAATATGTGTTAAAAGAAGTAGGCCAAGCAGAAAAGCTGTATCCCATGAGAGAAGTACCAGGTGGGAAATATGTACATGTCCCGTGGTCCCGGCAAGACATTGTGTCTTTTACCAATGACTTCCCAAAATTGAGAGATAAGCCAGTGGAGTGGTATAGGCAGGTGGAGCGATTTGTGAAAGTCCAAAAATGTCTCCTAAAGGACCTGGATGGGTTCTTTGACATTGTAGTTCCTGTAGATTTATGGACTGATTGCAAGATAGCAATTAATTGACCCAGTGACGAATATGCAAGGGACTCCCGAACTGGAGCTCCTTCCCCAGAGGTAATGAGAAAATATGACCAAGTCATACAATACCTAAAAGGAAAGGTACCAGCAATAGAGACTGATTGGACCCGAATAGATAGAACTACCCAGGATCATAATGAAACTGTGCATTCCTATTATGAGAGACTATTACAGGTATTCAAAACCTACAGTGGCATCGATAATATTGAAATGAAGGATATGACTCATTTCATTTATCGATTCGTGTTGGGTTTGAGACCGGAAATATCCCAGTGGATTAGGGACAATAAAATCTGTTGGCAGGGAAAGCCCATAGATGATGTCCTCAAGTACGCTAAGTACTGTGAGGATGAAATGGAGAACAAAAAGAAGGCCCTGAAGGAAAAAGTGATGTGGGCCCGGGTAAAGTTGGCCGAGCAACAAGAGAAACAGTTAAGCAAATTGAATAGTAACGCTCCAAATACTAACTCTGGGGGAGGAGGGAAACCTTGAGTAAAAATGAGTAAAGAAGAGGCCAAGGAAAAGTTCCCCTGTCACGGGTGCAGGCAGATAGGGCACTGGAGAGACGAGTGTCCACATTTGCAGGCTGGTAATGCCCCCATAAATGGTTTAAATCCACAGGTGCAGAAAGAGGGGTCACGAAAGAATCAGCAACAGGTAAATCCACCTCCATTGCCTCGAGCTCCTAGACCAAATTACAAGAATCAGGCTCAACAGAATGAGAGGGTTGAAGTATGGGAAGGACAGAATAAGAGAAATGCAGCAACTTCACAATTCCTGCTAAATGATACGGAAGGGGAGTGCGTGCTTGGCGCCTCCCTACCGGTAGACCAGACAGGGCCATACATTGAAGGAAAGGTTGAAGGAAATAATGTCACCTTTCTGTTGGACACTGGTGCTACCCGTTCGACTGTGAGAACAGCGGACGTTCCAAACCTTCCCCTCTCGGGAGAAGCAATCCAAGTAGTGGGCGTATCAAACCAGATTATTAGCACTCCTGTAACTGAACCCATGGAGATTTCTATAGGAAATTTCAAAGAAATGCACAGATTTGTGGTCTGCGACTCCAGTCCAGTAAATCTACTGGGACGTGATTTGTTGTGCAAAATTAACTGTACCATCTTTTGCACACCAAAAGGTGTCAAAATTCAGACCCCAGATGAAGATGGCCTGTACAAACTAATGTTGCTAAGGCCCGATGCAGCAGTTAAAACTCTGACCATTCATGATGTACCTGAAGAACTCCAACAAAAGGTGATACCAGAGGTGTGGGATTTCACCGGGAGAGATGTAGGATTAATGGCAAATGTGGACCCAGTTAAAATAGCCATTAAACCCAATGCTACCTACCCGAAAACTAGACAGTATAAAATGAGTGCAGAGGTGAAAGCTGGAGTCGCATTCGAAATAAACAGATTACTGGAGGCAAACATAATACAGGAAGTAATGAGCAGTCCTTGTAATTCACCCATAATTGGAATCAAAAAGCCTAGCGGAAAGTACAGGGTAGTGCAGGACTTGCGAAAGGTAAACCAGATTGTTGTACCTTGTTGTCCCATTGTGCCAAACCCTGCAGTAATCCTGTATCAGATCCCTTGGAAGGCAGAATGGTTCACTGTCATAGATTTGTGCCATGCGTTCTTTTCCATCCCATTGCATCCAGACAGCAAATTTCTTTTCTCGTTTGAGTTTGACAGTCATGTCTACGTCTGGAATCGTGTCCCTCAGGGGTACACAGAAAACCCCTCAATATTTAATCAGATTCTAAAAAGATGCCTTGAATCCTTAGTCCTACCAAAGGAGTCTGTCTTGGTGCAGTACATAGACGACCTTCTAGTAGCGTCTAAAAGTCAAAGCGACTGTGTTACTGATACCATTGCTCTGCTGAATCATTTGGGCAAAGGAGGACATAAAGTGTCCCCGGACAAATTGCAGTTTTGTAAAAATTCAGTGAAGTATCTGGGACACCAGATAGAAAAAGGTATCAGGAGGGTCACTTCAGAAAGAATTAGAATAATTCGAGATATGGAATTGCCCAGAACCCAGAAGGAAGTCAGGATGTTCTTGGGAGTTGTGGGCTACTGCAGACAGTGGATTGTGGGATTTGCTGTTTTGGCCAAACCTTTGATAAAAATGACCAAGAAAGGAGTAGATGATCCAGTTAGCTGGGATGACGAAAGCATGACAGCCTGGATAAAATTACGAAATTGTCTGTGCTCTGCTCCGGCACTGGGAATGCCTGATTACTCCAAGAACTTTGAATTATTCTGTGACACACGAGACAATTGTGCACTCTCAGTCCTAACACAAGAACATGGTCTGACTAGACGTCCAGTGGCCTACTTTTCAGCCACTCTGGACCCAGTGGCTGCTGGGCTTCCCGGGTGTCTGAAGGCAGTAGCTGCTACTTGCACGAGTCTGGAACAAAGTGAAAACATTGTTATGGGACATCCTGTAACGGTTTATGTTCCACATTCAGTTGTGATCCTGTTAACCCGAACCAAGACCCAGTATCTCACGCCTAGTCTACTGACTAAGTATGAGAGAATTCTTATTGGTGCAGAGAATGTGATAATTTCCCGATACAATATTTTAAACCCTGCAACTTTGTTGCCTCTCACCCAAAATGCAAAAGTGGAGTGCGAAATTGAGCGTAATTGCATTGACCTGACTGAGTTCAGCACCAAGCCACGTCCTGATATAAAAGAAACGGCCCTTCCCACAGAGGACCTAGTGATGTTTGTGGATGGCTCCTGTTTGAGACATGAGGATGGCGGGTTGAGTGCTGCCTATGCTGTAGTCACACTGGAAACGACCCTAGAAGCATCCTATCTAAGTGAAATGAAGTCTGCCCAAGTGGCCGAGCTAATCGCATTGGCCAGAGCTTGCAAACAAGGGAAAAATAAACGAGTAACCGTATACACTGACAGTCAATACGGTTACGGGGTTGTTCATGACTTCGGCCAGCTATGGTTGCAAAGAGAATTCATGACTTCCTCAGGTACCCCTATCAGAAATGGAAAAGTGGTGCAATCCCTGCTGGAAGCAATCCAGTTGCCCAAAGAATTGGCAGTAGTCAAATGTGCTGCTCACAAGTCTGGTAATGACGATGTGACAGCCGGAAATAGATATGCTGACCAAATTGCCCAGTATTGTGCCCGATACAAAATGTCCCTAAAAATCAAATTATGGGGGGGCGGAAACAGCTGCCAACTTATGGGGTTTGAGAATGTATCTACCTGGAGGGAACTAAAAGAGTTGCAGCAAGCAGCAGAGGAGGAGGAAAAACAAAGATGGGAGACTGAGGAATGTCAGCTCAGGGAAAGAGATGGTGTTGTGGTTGATAAGACGGGTGTGCCTGTGTTACCAGATAGCATGGCTGCCCCAATGGCCAGGATGATTCATGGAGATACCCATATTGGGAGGGATGCAATGTGCCGAATGTTTCACCA
Organism: Lissotriton vulgaris; assembly: GCF_964263255.1. Lineage (NCBI taxonomy): Eukaryota > Metazoa > Chordata > Amphibia > Caudata > Salamandridae > Lissotriton > Lissotriton vulgaris. The sequence continues at coordinate 382,189,509 of NC_141696.1, forward strand.
AGTGTTCTACAACTCAAAGTTCAGGAACATTGTGGATGGGCTTTGCCAGAGGTGCCTGGTGTGTCAGCAGTTCAACGCAGGAAAGAGGACTGTGGTAGAGCAAAGTACAATTGGAAAGGCAGAAGGTCCTTTTGTCAGACTACAGGCAGATTTTATACAGTTGCCTATGTGTAAAGGATACAGATATGTCCTGGTTAATAGTTTGCCTATTCTCAAGGTGGGTGGAAGCCTACCCAGCAAAGAAAAATGATGCCATTACTGTAGCCAAGTTGTTACTCAGGGAGCTAATACCTAGGTATGGATTTCCAGAGACAATTGAAATAGACAGAGGTGGGCACTTTGCCAACGAAATCTTAAAAGAGCTATATACAGCATTCAAGATTGAGCCTAAGTTACACTGTGCATATCGTCCAGAGGCTTCTGGAATAGTCGAACAAGTGAATGGCACTATAAAATCAAGATTGGCCAGATGTGCAATTCTACAAAATTGAATTGGATAGAAGCTTTACCCCTTGTCTTGATGGGATTGAGAATTATTCCAAACCGAAAGACAGGCCTGAGTCCCCATGAAGTACTAATGGGAAGAGTGATGCGACAGGCATGGGTACCTGGACACAAACTGCTGAGTATTTCTGATGATTTGGTGCAAGAATACTGCAGGCAGCTGGGTGACCAAGTTCGTTCTATCTCTCACCAGATTGGGGAGACTGCTGTCGAATGGCCAACCACTCCAGCCCATAAACTGAAACCTGGAGATTGGGTGGTGTTGAAGAAGCACACCCGGAAGAGTTGTCTTGGACCAAAGTGGGGAAAGCCAAGGCAAGTGATCCTTGTAACTACCACTGCTGTAAAGTGTGCTGGCGTGCCGAAGTGGATTCATGCCAGCCATACCAAGAAGGTAACCGAAGAAGAGGCGGCTGAGGCTGAAGGTGGTGCAGCTGAGGAGACTCCAGACGAGGGTCCGGATCTAGCTGATGTAATACTACCGAGCACCAGTCAAGACGAGTGGTTCCCAGCAGATGACCTGATTCTTGATCTAATAAGAACCAGAAAATATTCCTACCTAGATAGAGAGTGGGATAGTGAGGACGAGACAGGGCTAGAAGAAGAAGGTCAGGTTATCGAGATTCACGTCAGACCTGATCAGGAAATAGGTCAAGTAGGGACAGACCAAGTCATCGATACTCCCCCAGAGACTCCAGAGACTGAAAAGGGACAGATAGTAATTAAAGCTGAAGTTCATGCGGAAGAAAATCAAGGGTTCGAAGTGCATGAACAGGAACAGATAGACATAGACGAACGTGTTCAGGAAGCAGAGTCCAAACCAATTGAAGACCAAAGTCAAATACAAAATATACCTGAACAAGGCCAGCTTAGAAACCAGGCAGAAGAAACTGATGAAAGACCTGGAACTAGTCAGACAGGAAAGGAAAAGGACACTGCCAAAACAATAGTGCCACAACAGAGCGAAAATAAAAGAGTTCACGAAGAGGGTCAAGTTTCCTCGACCACTAAAAGGCTCAAGAAGAAAAGTGAACCGAGATACATAAAGAGGCTGAAACTAAGATTGAAAACAGTGGAGGAGAAAATAGAAGACCGAAAAAGAGCTGCTAGTGAAAGACAGAAAGCAGGAACTCAGCAAAACAGGCGCAGTACCAGCTTGAAAAGACTAAATAAAAACTATCGAAGTCCTGAATGGACCTATTTGGTGTTGGAAGAGATTGATGACCCTGAAGAGAGTGACAGAAGCGATCAAGATTCAAACGAGGATCAGAGTTCTGAGGTAGAAGACCCACCTTGAAAGGTGAAACTGCGTAAGCCTCTTGTATTAAGAAACAAAGAGGGGTTGGAAAGCCACCTGTAAACCAAAATGTCTGATTCAAATGTAAATGGAAGACCTAGAGGGAATTGTTGTAAAACTTGCTGTAAAATATGCTTATGCAGCGTAGCCATAGTTATAATAGTATGGATAGGACTAACAGTCTTTATACCTTTTATGATAATTAAAGATACTAACCTGTACCCTACTAAACCGATGACCCCAGACTCAGAAGTTGTACATACAGAAGAAACACCACGAAGTATAGAAAGACGTGACAATTCAGTCAGTCTGAGACAAACACGACCTGACTTAGAAGCACCAGATGAGGAAGGACTACATTTTCACAAAATGAGAAACAGATCACATTTAAATGTCTTTGCAAATCTTTTAGTGCATTACGTAGAAGCTATGGAAATAGAAGATTGTTATGTTTGTATGAAGCTACCAACTTCAGTAGCTGAAGGCGTGACCTATCACCATTTACCCCTGACCTATGGAATTTCCTGTAGTATATTAGCAAGCTTATTTTATAGAAGCACTCTGCAGTACTACTATTCAAACACTGACGTGATTTTTTCTGAACTGCCTATTCGGGGACACCTGAACCTTGTGCATGTCAGAAGCGAAGTGACTCGTTACATGGGAGAATATTTTCTGACTATAGGTGACATAGATTTAAATGAAGCTCGAAGAGATAATTTGACTTGTTCATTACATGAGCAAGAGAAAATGTTTTTGAAAATGGCAGAAAAGAGAAGGGAGAGTTTCCAAAGAAAGGCCAACGATAAGAGACAGAAAACTCCTAAATGGGCTGAAAACATGGAGGGCACCTCAGATGGCGAAGCAAATCCTGCACTGTTGTTGGATTTTGAACGAAAAGGGAAACTCTGTCTTCATAGAGAAAAGACTAGTTATTATATCAATGTATTCATCGGTTCCAGTGAATGCGAACATAATTACAAGGTAATTGGAGGTTGGGGTTTCAAAAATGGGTCAGAACCTGTGTTTCCTGGAATTTATTATATATGTGGAAACAAGGCTTATTTCAAATTGCAGGATCACTGGTATGGAAGCTGCTATTTTGGCATTGTCTTCCCGAAAATATACCATGTGAACAACGCTGCTGGAAGCAATGAAAATACTAATGCTCTAGTGCGCAGTAGACGTGAAAGTGTAGGAGAAATTATAGGTGATATTTTTAGTGCACTGATACCTGGAGTGGGAGTGGTTCTGAATACTCACCGCATTTGTAAATTGTCTACAGTAGTGGATCGGTTGTCAACTGACACTGCTGCTGGATTCCTGCTGGTCAATACTGAAATGGTTGCGATCAGATCAATGGTTTTACAAAATCGCCTTGCTCTTGATACCTTATTGGCAAAAGAGGGCGGAGTCTGCAGAATGCTGAAGGCGCAACACTGTTGCACTTACATTCCTGATAAGAGTGTAGAAATTAAGAAATATGTACAAAACATAACTAATTTGGAAAAAGAACTCAAACCACTGGAGGGTGATAGTGCCTGGAAGAGACTAACCGATGGTCTCTCTGTAGGTAGTTGGTTTACTAACATAGGTCGCAGCCTTGTAGGGAAAATACTGATGCCAATAGCTGGAATAAGTCTGATTGTGTTCATAATAGTAATTTGCTGCAAATGTCAAAAGTGTAGAAAGAAGTATACAGTAAATAAAAAAGTGGTCAAGAGAAATATTGACGAACTTGAGTTAGAAGAGTTAAGAAACCAGATATATAAGAAAGCCAAGAGTTTCCATCCTAATAAGGATGTTGAGAAGAGGCTCAACAACAAATTTGTTGAAATAGAAATGAGTGAAATGTGAGAAAAAAATGAAGTTGGAATCTGTTTCCATTAATAGTGATGATGGTAAATATCATCAAAGAGGGGATTGATGGTGTAAGGATTCGCACATAAAGCACCTTGCTCTCTCTCATGAACCTCGTTAACTTGTAACAGTATTAACCAACCCTGTTTGTCATTAATACTACACTTTTACAGTACACGCGGGTGTCCCAGCGACGCTTTCCTATGTGTCTATTAATCCTAACTCCGCTTGCATACTACAGAATGGCCGGTTCATAGAAATTCAGTCTGCGCATGCGTCGGTCATACCCATGTAAAGTGACGCACTCGCAGATTTGGAGGGAGAATTCGCTCATGCGCATTGTAGCTAAAATGGCCGCTTGTCTCTAAACACGCTTTCTACTTGCCCATGCTGCTTGGCATTTCTATCTATTTCCGCTTAACCTTTAACCGCTGTAGTTATTCTGAAGTAAGGGGTGCAGAGTAGATTATCATGGTGTACAGTATATTCTATTTTTCTGTGTTATTAATTTGTTTTCGCTTACTTTTCATGTACCGCGTACTTGGGGCCTAGGAGTGGGGAGCGGCGCCATCTTTGAAACCTCCTACAACCCTGTCACGTGATGTGGGAAAAGCCGAACCGCGCAGAAGCAAGCACAAGCCAGCTGGCTCCTAAAGCTGAGATGCGCCTGAGAACATCTTCCATGCACTGGGAAGAGAATTCGGCTGTACCTAAAACTGATACAAATGTATATTTTTATGTGTACTCTATTGTTTTACAACTTTCTCATACCCTGGGAACTGGAATGTAAGGGGTGGGTACTAAGAAATAAATATTAATTGTGGGAACACAGAATTTGAGGTGGTGACTATGACCTAACCACCTCTCTCCTGACCAATCGTAAGTTGGGACCCTGTCACTTGCAACATTTGTGGGTGGTCTAGGGACCCAAAAAGAGTATATCTAGCCTAGTTTAGTTAGGAAAAATTGTCCGACTTGTCCGAATAGCTGACCTGTCACCGACCCCACGACTCTATAGGTGATTGATACAGAGAGCTGCGGAGCGCTCTGTCCGAATCTCCACAAACGCCAAGGGGTGGAAATAGTCTTGAGTGCTGGCGAAGCACTTTGCTGGGGGATTTGAGAACCCAATCGGGGTTACTGGCGGATTTCGTGCAGTGAGGGGGTAGCACAGGCGTTGCATCCGAAGCTGCAGGTGTTGGTCGTGCCCTTTTTGGTGAGCCCAGTCCTGAACAAAATCCTGAGGGGTATCCTGTCCTGATTTTCCGTGAGCTGTACCTGCTCATCTACTGGCATCCTAAATCCTTGAGGGTCCTTGTCCTCGTCTTTTCCCGAAGCTGACCCGTGGCCAGGGTTAGTCCTCATTCCTGTCCTAGGTAAATATACCCGTGGGTGTCCGTCTACTATCCTTTCCTTTCTGCTCTTTAATAAAGCCTCTATGCCCATTTATTCTCTCTGTTCTCTCTAATGATGCATATGCAAATTGTTTATTAGTATGTTCCATTTTTCCCTTTCCTGTAGGTCATATTGAAACTGTTTTTGCTTAAATAAAGTGTGATGAATATTATTGATGTGTAGGATCTAAGTTAGATAGACTAAGATTAGGGTTTGAATCACTTATAGACTTTAGGAATTCACAGACTAATGTGTTTTAAACTTACCTTCCCTAGTATAATCCTGAAACTGAAATAGCATGTTCCCTGTTACCCTTACCCAAAAGAGTCCTAATCGCACCCAATGGTGCTTGCCCTTATCCATAGTTATATCATCCTTGTAATCCTGATCATTGATGTTTTGATTTGCATCTGCCTTATATTCTTGTCACTTTGAATTTTACTCATTATATAAAACTCTGTGTTATATAATGACCTGTGGTGGGAGTGCTGTCCGGAGTGTGCAGCAGGCCGTCACAACTCTTGGCCCCGCCCACCTCGGCAGCACGACAGAGAATCGCAGCAGCCGCGGTAATGGCGTTTCAGCGTCTCTGATGTTCCCGAACTGCAAGAAGCACCGCGGTTCATTGTTCTCTCGGGTCGGAACTTCCAGGAAACAGTAAAAAAGTACTGAGACACTCCCCTCGCTTCCCTTGCCTCAACCCAACATCGTTCTAATATCGCCCCTGTTGTAACGCTGTGGAGTCTTGCTGTGGGGTTTTGCTGATTTTGGGATTGCAACCAGGCAACCACGCCCCTGTTGTATCGCTGTGGAGTCTTGCTGTGGGGTCTTGCTGAATTTGGGACTGCAACCACGCAACCACGCAGGGTGAGAGGTTCACTTCTGCGCAGCCACTTAAAGGAGGGAAGGAGGAGGCTTTCTCACATTGGAAAGACAAGCAGCAAGGCAACCTTTCTTCATTTTGCTTATTGCTCCACTGTCCAGGAGACCGTGCGCGACTGGTCAGAGGCACGCCCACCCGCCCACCGGTGTTCTTAATACCTCGCCGGACCCGCTGGCGCGGGTCCCGCAGCGCCGGTAGTGCCGGTGAAGGAAAGGAGGCAGTTTCCGCTCCTGGAGGAGCATTCTAACACCCGCCTGGAAGCCGCACGGGACTCCACTGTCCAGGAGACCGTGCGCGACTGGTCAGAGGCACGCCCACCTGCCCACCGGTGTACATAACAACGTCAGGTCGACGCAGCGCGGGACGTAGCGCGGGACCAACGCCGGACGAAGCCCGGACAAAGGGCGGACAGTCTGTGACAGTCCGGGACAGGCAGGGACTGGGCTGGGCCAAGTCCTCTGGATCTTCCTTAAAGGTACTTTGTGAGTCGTTTATCTTTAAAGTTTTGGCAATCGTTCCGGAGTTATGGGAAAACGGAAGCTGTTAGAAGAATCAAGTGACCTAGCAGTGGGGGCACCCAAGGGAGGGAAAAAAGCAAAAAAATGCAAAACCAAGCAAGTGGCCAAACGAATGCCTAATGCGGGAGCCAACTGTGTCATGGACCGAATAGACGATTTGATACAAGATTGTGGAGACATACTGACCCAAGCTCCCATAACTGTTGAGATACCTGATGAGGGGTCTATTCAAACAGGGTCTGGGTTGCACAAAAAGCTTGATAAGGGGGAGGTAAAAATTCCTGATATGTTTATGTGTAAATCCACAAAGAGGTCAGAGGCTCACACCGTAACAAATGTTGAGAAAGAATCTTGTGTAGATCAATTGGACCCATACATAGTTCTAGATGGTAGTGTGGTGGACTTAGAACCGTTATTTAGTAGCAATAGGTTCTCTGTTTTGTCTCAGTCAGGATGTGAGGACCCAGTAGGAGACTCGATGATGCCCACTGTCAGTGAAAATCTTACATCTGTGCCTGGCCCTATTGGCATGCCGATCTCCCCTGATTTTACAACTGATCCCCTGTGGGTAATTATTAAACAACTGTGTGGGTTGGTGGAGGCATTGCAAGTAAAAGTCGATAACCTAACGGTCCTAGCTAACGCCAATAAGATTACACCTGAACTTGACACACCTAATCCATCAAAAGCGAAATTGACAGGCTCTATGAATAATACCATGGCTAGAGGGAAGAACTGTGTTCCACCTGCACCTCTAATAGCTATTCCACCAACACTTACCTTGCCTATCAGGAACGAAAGGGGAAACACACAACCGGTAGGCATTTTGCACGCGAAGGGAAAAATTACGACAACCTTGCCTAAAAGCATCCCTACAAAACCTAATGCCACACCCAGAATTTCTCAAATAGATGGAATCAGAAGGGGTGAGAATAGAAAGGAGGGTTGCATGCATGATCCTAGATTGGGTTCCCTTAAACCTTTTAGTCTTCACCATAATGACTACCCTAATAATACTAGGGCTGTTTATATGGTGAACGTTCCTAAAATATTCATGGGGCGAGACCATGAAACTCCGGACTCTTTAACGAATAAGACAATCCATTGGATTAGGCACATCAGGGGGTGTAGGTCTGTTATCAGGGAGGATATTTCCAAAACCACAAGATTCACAAGTCCCGGCGACACCTATGACTGCATCGAGGTAGTCTTAAAAAATCCAAAGATAGCAGAGGGCTTGATAGCCCTGGAATACAGGACCTGCTCCCCAGATAATTCCCGGATTCAAATGAGATCTCAACCCTTCCAAAGAATGTCACAAACTAATGTAATGTCAGAGAGGATCACATGTGATACCACCTCAGGATTGGAAACTAACGATTGACTCCGGATTGGAGAAGTATCACCCAGGGAGATAAGTAGCAATGAGGCTCCAAATTTCGCACTTGTTGTAATGGACCACACTTTCTCTAGCTCAGAAATACCGCCCACAGGGATGTTAAGTGCACAGAATAGAGTAGCAGGCACCATCCAGGATATTAACAATTCTGTAAATTCCCCTGTTACTACAGGGGTTCTTCTCTCCTGGAATATTGCAGGACTTGGAGCAAAAATGGACTCCCCAGAGTGGGCTTCCTTTATCAATGGACATGATATATGTCTATTCCAGGAAACCTGGGCTCTGGAGCAGTTACATTTCCCAGGGTACCTGAACTATGCAATCCCTGCGGTAAAGAAAGGGAAAGGTCGACCATCAGGTGGCCTGGCTATTTGGATTAGGCAAGATCTTGATGTAACAGTTAAGGTAACTCCTACTAGGCACAGGGATCTACAGGCGCTCCTGCTCGAGTTCCCAAAGCAAGACCCTATTTATCTATACAATGTATATGTCAGAAGTACCGGGGGTAAGAACTCGGAAATTTTAGCATTTCTGGAGGAACTCCTAGAAAGCAATTCTCTCCAAACTAATAATATTATTATAGGAGGAGATTTTAATGTAAACTTTGAACCTCTCCTGAATGACAACTGGGATCTTTCAGATGAAGAAGATAGGGTATGGGGGGTCCCTAAACTGGATTTACCACCCATTAAAAGATGGACTCAAATTGCTATCCAACTGAACTCTCTTTGTTTAAACAAGGGAGTCAGATCTGCCAATGGTAGAACGGAGGGTGACAAAAGTGGGGCAAATACCTTCAAGACTGGTGCCCGGCAGAGTAGAATAGATTACATTCTAGTCAGCCTGAGCCTGTGGAGTTATCTTCAGGATATGCAGGTTATGGATAGACTAGAGAGTGACCACAATCCTCTATCGGCCAAAATATCTTATTGGGAATCACCAGTAGCTTTAATTAGGGCGACTGACGCTGTTACTCCAGTGGACGTGGTTATCACTAATGATATGCGTCACGTCCGCTGGGCTAAAGTTGCGATCAATCAGGAGAATGTTGATTTTATAGCTGGTAAGCTTACGCAGGCAACAAAAGATATGAAGGGGATACTGGTAGCGGAGTGTCCAACCCATAATAAGGAATACGCAACCGAGATACATGAGGCTTTTTTTAAGGACCTACGATCAGTATTTGTAAAGCCTTCCTTAAAAAGCGGTCCTTGTAAACAAGTCTCCCCACGCTGGTATTCAGCAGACTGCAGGCAGGCTCGCCTGGAGTTAGGTAGAGCCCTTAAAAATGGTTTGAGTTTAGATGTTTGTGTAGCCAGGGCAGCGTATAAATCAGCCATTTTTAAATCCAAGCGCCTGTGGGATGAGCAGAGGTGGGCAGACTTGCTGGAAGCAGGACATCATAAAGATCCACGAAAGTTCTGGAACACCTATAGGAGGGGCGTGGATAGCAACTCCGATAAGCCGCAGAATTGGGTTCCACAGGATAAATGGGTATCCCATTTTAAACCGCAGTTTGCGATGGCACCAGGGCAAGACTCTCATGTCGGGGTGTCTTGTATACCCTTTTTGGAGGACCCCTTTACCCTGGGGGACGTCCAGCTGGCATTGGATAACGTTGTTCCTGGTAGAGCGCCAGGAATTGACGCAATCCCAGCTGACCTATTCCTCCAAGAGAGAGATTCGTGGGGAGCATATATATTATTATTGGCAAATGCAGTGGCAAGAGGAGCACCGGTCCCCAAATCATGGAAAGGGGCTGAAATAATCCCTATCTATAAGAAGGGGGATAAATCCCTGCCTGGAAACTATCGACCAATCAGTTTGATCGATACTACCCAGAAGATCATTGGTAGGCTTATTCTAAACAAGGTCCAGGTTTGGGAGAGGGAGCACAGCATTTTGTCCCATCTGCAGGCTGGCTTCAGAAGTTGCGTTAGCACGGTCGACCAGATTTTGCATTTCACCATGCTATACTGGAAGACCGTTCTAATTGGTAAAGGCAGCCTTTATGCCGCCTTTATAGATTTAAGGGCGGCATTTGATCTGGTCCCTCGCCATACACTATGGAGAGTACTCGCTGACATGGGAATGCCAGGGGATCTTTTGTCTCTGATAGTCAGGCTCCACCAGGAGAATTTTGCCCAGATTAGGTGGGGTAGTCCTGGCAACGTCACATCTCAGTTCCCAGTGGAAACAGGAGTCCGCCAGGGATGTGTCCTGGCGCCAACTTTATTTTCATTGTACATAAACGATGTTGCAAAAATTTTAATTGATTCTAATGTGGACGCTCCTATTCTAGCTGGAGGCAAAATCCCCATATTAATGTTTGCAGACGATTGTCTTATAGTTTCAAAGACCCCGAGCGGGTTACAGAAAGCTCTGAACATTTTTGAGGATTTCTGTGCCGCCCGTGGTTTGGAAGTTAATGTTCTTAAATCCAAGTACATGTCTTTTAATGCACCCAAAGTAAGTAGGGGCACTGTACACATGAGCACTGGCCCTCTTGAGAAGGTAGAGGCATTTAGCTATCTGGGTATCTGTATTCAACAGGATTTGTCCTGGAGGCAACAGATTGATCTGGCCACCCTGAAACATCGCCAACTATCAGGGGCTTTGACTGTAGAGCATTCTAGGTCTCTGACTAGACCAGTAAGTCCGGTATTAGAGGTCTACAATGGTAAGGTAGTCAGTTCTACTCTGTATGGTGTGGAATTGTGGGGTAGTGAAAAGTTAAATGGGATGACGGTCTCAGAAAACACATTTTTTAGAAAGTTAATAAGGCTACCTCAAAGCACTCCATTGTATCCTCTGTTCTATGATTTGGGTATAACACCTTTAGCCCAAATCGCATCTTTCCGCCCAATACTATACTGGCGCCGAATTTGGACTACACCGGAATTGGAAACATACACTAGAGGGCTGATGGATGTGATCAAAAGTGATGGTTCCCGGAAAGTCAAATGGTTGGGACACATTCAAAATCTTTTAATTGAACTAGGATTAGGTGAATTGTGGAAGGATCCATTGCACGCCAGGTTTCCTCCGAAGAAGACATTAAAGGCTTTGTATTGGAATATGGTGTCTTCAAAGATTTTTAGTACCACACCCTCACAATCCCTTGCTGGTTTATTTCTAGAAATCAAAGACTGTCCCAAACTTGAGGAATTCTGGGATGTCATTTCAAAGCCCCTTGACCGAAAGCTTTATTTTCAGTTAAGAGTGGGAAGTCTACCCGTAAGGTCGTTCTCAAACCGATGGTCTGGTGGAGGCATGGTGGTCTGTCCAGCTTGCCCAAGTATTCCTGAAACCATAGGCCACCTTCTATTCGAGTGCCCAATGTATGCAGCACCAAGGCGGAAGTGGCTAAAGCCGATGTGTAGGTCATTGGGAACAAGGGAAGGAATGACTGCAGTTAGACTTATCCGTACCAGTCCTAATATGTCTGTGTATATTGCGGTGGCAAAATACCTAGGTTGGGCATGGACGATCAGAGCCCGACTTCTGAAGGAATAACACAGTACCTAACGTTGTAAGCTGGTTGCCTCTTGTAAGAACAATATTTTGCTCATTTGTACAGTTTTTAAGGTTTTCTTACGTTTTTTAAATTATTTATTATGAAATTGGTATTTAGTTTTTTAAATGGTTTTACTACTAGAAGTCTATACATGTACTTTTATATGTGGAACATGCTTTTATGACAATTGTCGAAATAAAGCTTACTTGACTTGTATATCATCCTTGTAATCCTGATCATTGATGTTTTGATTTGCATCTGCCTTATATTCTTGTCACTTTGAATTTTACTCATTATATAAAACTCTTAAAACCCATCAGGTGTCTGTGGTCCTTTTAAGACTTACAAAGTGTTATTTAATGAAAGAATAAATGTTTAGAATTATTTTGTCACCTATCCTCTAATAAGCTCCTGATCCATCAGGAAGAGTAAGTACCTGTGGTAAGTCAGGTGTCATGGTAATAGTGTTACAGAAAACACATATAAAGTACTGATAGTGGCGCGTAAACTCACTCGACTCACTGAATTGAATTTCAATCACTTCATGGGCCCGGGTGCGTGAAAATCTGGTAAACTCAGAGCCGGGTGACCTGCGCGCTCTATCACTAATATATGAAACTCATCAGCTATCCCTAGTGGGTCGTAAATCATCCTACCTCATGATTATTAATGAGGTAGGTCGCAATTTGAGACGCAGTAGGAATTGCTAAAGTCACAAGGTGTAGTCCGCAGACCATCATGTTTGTGATTGCTTTGAAATAAATCAATATATATTTTTAATGCAGCCTGTTTCCGTTAAAGGAAAATGGGTTGTGTTTAAAAAAGAAAAATGAAAAGTTTTCTTTTCATTTTTTTAAGAGCAGACAGTGGTCTGTGTGACTCTTTTTGGGGGCTGCGGAGGTGAGGGTGAGCAAGTCAATTGTCGACTACCCCCCACCCATCCCCGAGAACAAGTCATTAGTCTCAACCATGCCCCCAACACCCGCTCTTACCTGCACTGGGCGGGAAAACTCAGGGTCTGCCCCGGGTGGCATTAGGTCTAGCTACACTACTGAAACATGGTAGCATTGTCTTATGCTTTCAATCTACCTGTAAGTCCCTTGTAAAGTGTTACTATATGTACTCAGGGCCTGGGAAATACATGCTACTAGTGGGCCTGCACACCTTATTAACCACCCACTTAAGTAGCCCTTCAAACATGTCTCAGGCTCACCATTGCTGCCTGTCTGTGCAGTTTTAAACTGCCATATTGACCTGACAAAAGAAACATTTTGCCAGGCCTTTATAATACATAAAAGTCATCCTTAGGGTAGGCCCTAAACAGCCCATAGGGCAGAGAGTAATGTATTTAAAATGTCAGATATGTACTTTTACGTTTTACAGGTCCTGGTAGTGAAAAGCTTTTACATTTGTATTTCACTAATCCAAGACCTACCTCTACCATAGGTTAACATTGGGTTACCTTATTACATTTAAAAAGTGATAATTACCATTTGGGATAAGGTAGGAATAGCTGGTTGTCTAAAGAGCTATAATTTAAAACCCTCTTTCTGGTAAAGTTGGATTTGAAGTCGCAATCCTGAAAGTGCCACTTTTAGAGAGCTGCCATTTTCTTGTCCTAACGATTTAGTGCCTGTTTCCTGGGTCACATGACTCGGTGTAGCTGGCAGTTAGTCTTTGTGTATTGCTCCCAGACAGTGAGACAAAGGAAGAGGTGTTGACAGGATGAACCATCTCTGATTAAATGAGAGGGAGGAGCTGTCACATACCGCAATTGCACAGCACAAAGGCGCTGCCTGGGTACACTCACAATGAGTTTGACGATAGACTTTTGTGACCCTCAGACCCGTTAGGGCCAAGGAGGCAGGAAATTCCACACACCACTGGGAGTGGAAACCTTCAGAACCGTCTCTTACTTTAAAGCTGGCTCAAAATAAAAATATTGGACTCTCAGGACCAAATCTTCAGTACACCTCTAAACCTGTGGAAGTCGCCGAAGGACTTCTGTGCTGCTCTGCTGCAAGAAGGACTGCTACTCTGCTCTCCTGCTCCTCTGTTCTCCTGCTCCTCTGCTGTCCTGCTCAAAGAACTGGAGCTGTGTCTTGAAAACAGGATACACCAGAGTGACTCTGAGGGCTAGTTGGCTGACCTTCTGATCAGAACATCAGGGACAGAAAAGGCTTCATGCACCTTGCTCTGCTGCAAGAAGGACTGCTACTCTGCTCTCCTGCTCCTCTGTTCTCCTGCTCCTCTGCTGTCCTGCTCAAAGAACTGGAGCTGTATCTTGAAAACAGGATACACCAGAGTGACTCTGAGGGCTAGTTGGCTGACCTTCTGATCAGAACATCAGGGACAGAAAAGGCTTCATGCACCTTGCTCTGCTGCAAGAAGGACTGCTACTCTGCTCTCCTGCTCCTCTGTTCTCCTGCTCCTCTGCTGTCCTGCTCAAAGAACTGGAGCTGTATCTTGAAAACAGGATACACCAGAGTGACTCTGAGGGCTAGTTGGCTGGCCTTCTGATCAGAACATCAGGGACAGAAAAGGCTTCATGAACCTTGAACCCAGCACCTGGGCTTTTTCTGCCGGTAATCTTGCCTTCAAAGTTGGGCCACTCCAGTCCTGGACATTTGGAATTGGTCCTGATGTTGCTATGCCAGCCCAGCTGGGTCTCTTGGGTAGAACCATCCAGCACAACACATCTCCTTGCAGCTCCGCATTGGAACCATCCATGCACAATGCAGGACTTAAGATTGCAGCTCATCAGAACCGGCACTGCCCGGCGCAGGACTTCGCATCGCAAACCTCCATCGACTGCACCTTAAATGACAATGCACAACCTCAAATCGCAAGCCTTGTTGACGGCTCTATCGGAACTATCGCTGAGTGAAGCATCCTCTGTGTAGTACCTTGCATCGATGCCCGCAGCTCATCGGAACTGCCACTGCATCATGCATCCTCAACATGGGATCTCACAACGCTCCACACCAGTACTTAAGGAACTTTGTTTACTGGTCTCAACTTGGTCCCTGTGTCCACCCAATGCTCTATCCCGGTCGGCCTGAACTTGTGACTTTGTCCCAGTACAGCACAACCAGATAACCACCGTTGGAGCTTTGTGCTTTTAGGCACTATTTTCACTTACCTTTTTGAAATTGCATATTTATGGTACTACTAGTTGGATTGTTGTTGTTTTGGTCTCAAATCATTTATTACATTTAACTCTATTTTTCTAAATTGATGTATGATTGTTCTTGTTTGTGTTTTAACTTTATCACTATTTGAAGTGCTGCATGCATACTTTACACATTGCCTCTAAGTAAATCCTGACTGCTTTGTGCTATGCTAACAGAGTGTTAAGCACAGGTTTATTTTGTAGTGTAGTTCCTATATTCCCAATAGGCTCTGCGCATTGGAATAATATATCCTATAGTTTAGACGTAGGACTGAAGTCTACTAGGTCTCTATCAAAATATATTGAACTTAGTTGTGAGTGCCAGCTAGCTCAGAGGTCACTAGAAACTTTCTCTAATAAACAAGAAGGGATTTGTTTCTGACAACCGCATAAACATGACAACGTTGTTTCCCCAAGATCAAACGTATCTTCAGAGTCGTGGAAACAATAGATAGATATTTCACTCAGTCAATCGGGCATGCTTCGTTTCACCAGAGGTGCAAAGAAAATAGAAAGACAGGCGTTTTAAATAAAAGGATTTATTGAACAGTCTTCTTTCTCAAGCATAGGAAATGAACTGCTACAATCGTAAAACTGGTTTTAAAATATAATGCATACAGTAGAAAGAGTTGAATAAAATAATACAGTAAGAGCATTGTATGGTTCCTAAACCATGAATAAATACATACATTAATAACAGAGGCTAAAAGTACTCAACTGATGCTTCTAAAATACGCCTACCCCGATGTACCTAACCTAAGCTTAGTACGAGGGAAGAAGTAAGTGAGGTGTAGAATAAATATAGTATTCTTTTGCCAAAAATCCGTCCAAGATTTCTCTTAGGGTCTAATCAGCTCCGTACCTTGATTTGGAAAGAAGAAGGTCAGGCTCAGGACTCGATTTCCCAGCAATCCGCAAGGGTAGCTTGGAAACACTGAAGCTGGATTTCTCGGCTGGAGAAAAGACAGCGTCTCTCTCAGTGCGTCTGCTGGAGGGTCGGCTCCCTTCGGCACTTGCAGTAGAAGGATGTGTCGGGCAAGTAGATAGTTGAACTGCTCCGAACCACCATGTGTTTGCTAAGGCACGTGTTGGCATATTTATATCTTGAAGTTGCTGAGTTTGACGTAAAGGTGAACATAATAACGTCATAAAAGAGTCTCAGTTCTTTGAAAACTCCATGAGTTCTTGGACAAGTCATTTCTTGAGCATGGGGAAGTCCCTAGCTGCTGAAGCCGAGTTTTCCAAGAAATTATTGTAGATTTTCGGAACTAGTGGAAGTAGCCCTGCCGTATTTGGACTGCATGAGCTCTGTCTAAATATCGTTATGATTCTTATGCCTATATAAGGACATAGTGATTCATACCTATATAAGTGCATGAATCGGGAATTTTACAATAGTCTCCTAAAATGGCTCACAACACCCACTCCACGTTATCATGTTCATCTAAGATCAAGTACTTAAAAAATATAAGCTAGAGCATGTGTTTTTACAATCCCACCCAAAAAAACAGGAAATGTATTTAAAAAATGGTTGTACACAAAAATGAGCATTTGTACAGTATGCATTTAAAAGGAATGATTTGATTGTAAGCATATGATATGATATTAGCAATGCTAACCAAATGAATTACGAAATTTACATTTATGAAATGGCTCTAGATACAGAAAAGAAAAAAAGTCGAGACCATCCCATAGCAGAATATACAAGCTAGTTTGGTTTGTGCATTAGGTCAATATTGGTTCTAGGAAGTAGTCAAAGAATTCTTCTTCTCTAAGAATAGTTCTACTTTAAGCAAATTACTTTGTGCCAAAGTTTAGTTCATTTTGGAAAAAAGTCAAATTAAATCATAGTGAAATAGAGTTCCAAACTTGGAAGCTTTTGTTTTGAAAAAGTGAAGGTCGAATTTCAGAGTTCGAAAGAACGCTGTGTGCTAATTTCAAAAGTTATTCTCGGTGTCAGGAGAAAATATTAAATCATCAAGGCTGTCAAAGAAATCGTCTACCACAGTAGATGAAAGTTCAACCACTTCATTAGGAAGGTCAATTGTACACAGATATGAAGCATCACCGTCAGCGTCAGCCGCATTAGCAATGTTCATTGCAGATGGTACCTGTGTGCCTGTTGGTCCGTGTATCTCACCTCCAGTTGGATTTGCCGGTGAGATCTCAATGAGTGCCGTCATCAGGATTGGTAGCCTTTGGGGGCAGTAATGCGTCAACATCCGTTGGCAATGCCGATGGTTGTGTTGGACAGATATCTAACACGCATTCCTCTCCACAAAGCAGGCATCGTAGAACAGGTAAGATGCAATCTTGCCAGATTGGTCTGAATGACAGCAACCATGTGGTATTCAGATCTCTCAAATGAGCCAAGCCAAGGATCTGTGTTATTCTGTCACGATACCGCATGGCCTGGAGCGCATTCTCCATGCTGACTTGGTATCACTGGTGGCCGGATTTGCCATGACGAAGCAGGAGAAATAAAAATAAGATCCCTGCTACGAGTCCAAAATGAGAGGCAGGCCGCCAAACGCAGAGTGTAAGAATTTGGGAAAAACACCCAAGACTGCTTCAAAGGGTGCTAGCAGTTCCGAAAATATCGTCTTAAATACATGTACAATACCGCTGGTATCAGACTTTTTTAAGAAACAACCTAACATTTCTGCAAAGTTTACTGGGCAGTTTGTTGATAATAATGCATGTATCTCTGCGGAGGTCAGTGGCAAAGTTTTTTGCGAAAGAATGGCTTTCATTCTGCTTAAAGTATCAATTTGTATAAAAAAGATGTTCAGTGAAGGTCCTGGTGGCGACTCCCCGTCTGTCTTGGTTTTTGGGAATAATACTTGCATACAACAAGTGACTCTGGCTGACACACTAACGAGATAGACTATTCCTGGCATCAGTCCACAACAGCTGTGATCATTTAACATAATGTAGCTAACATTGGAAAGCTGCCTAAAAATTGGATCTATTGCCGCTGCGGGTGAACCTTGCAGGTGGCAAGAAAGGTTATTGGAATAACCCTTGCAGGCTCAGTGTAAATTAACACCTTGACATAATAGTGTACCGCTTAGTGAGTTTTTACAATTTTTACAACTAAGAAATACCTCCTTTCCCCCACTCCAACATATTTGTGTGTATGGTAAATGCCAGGTCGACTTAATGTATTCTTTACCCAACCTTTCATACAGGCCTGCTGGTATGTGTTTTAAGCAATACTGAAACTGGAAAGTCGTCACTGGTATCGTGATGGTGCCATGTATTATCAATTCAACTGATGGTTTCTCAGAAACGGTCAATGGTAATCTCTCCAGTTTTTCTATGCTCAGCACCGTATAGTCTGCTCCCCTCTGTGCCAACGAGATTTGTTTATCTGTACAGTTAAATACAGTAAACAATGATGTAGTGTTGATTAGACACCAGGGCACATAGCCAGAATGAAGGTTTTGTAACGTTCAGCCTAACAGCATTATAGAACGTAATTGAGACTGGCCATGTTGTAACATTAGCAAGTCCTGTTCCATTATGTCTATGGCAGAGGATACAATGCTGTCCAAAGAATAAATTCTGGACGACAGAGTTGTTAACCCATTGTCAAATACAGAGAGTGATTTCTCTAAATTAATACGATCAATTTCTCGTATTCTTTCAGCTGTTTCTATTTACGTGACTTTCCATGCTTCATTGTATGCAACATTTATACCGGCGTATATGAAACGTTTATGATGTGGATTACGAGGTCCCAATAAGAATTCTCGTAAACTAACACCATCTTTAGGCAAAGATAAGTGTTGTTTTATTTCTGGAAGTGTGGATTTTTGCAGCCACTCAAGGCATAGTTTTCCTACACTATAAGTTGTTATTATCCCTGGATGTTGTCTTTGGATATATCTTGGATCTGGCCAAGTTACTGCAAACCCTTGTGTCTTGTTCAGGAATCTATCTTGACAGATATTCGTGTCTGTGGGCCAGATTGACCATTTTTTCCATTCAGGATTTGTTCTGTTTTGTAGTAAAACGTAATGTACGCCTACCTCCTCATCTGAAGTTAAATTACTATCAGGTGTGGGCTTAGGTATGGACGGTTTGTTTAAATCTTTTATCTTAGTCAGGCCAAGACAAGATGTTTGTTGAACAGTGTCATTTAAGAACATCATCTGTTCTGGGATGATGCAGGATCTGAACAATGCTTCTAAACCTTGTACCTGGCAGTCTTTTGTGCCCCAAACAGTTTTGTCTCAATGTTGTCTTTCCAAAAGTCAAAGCCTAAGGTGGATAATTGAGCATAAAAGGCTGCAAAATATATTTGTTTAGTATTTGTCAACTTACTTTTCATGAATGTCTTATTACCATTTTTAAAGTAAAAACTGTCTGGGTTTGTAACATTAAAACCTGTAAAATATAGAAATTGTCAAAACAATGTTTTAGAACTACCTTTTGGAGGTGTTGGACAATGTTCCCATTGATATTAAGTTAACACATTTCTAGGGTTTGCAGATTTGTGCAAGTAATGATGACCGAAATGATTAAAACAATACATTTCTTCATAATTAGATGAACCTTCTAAGTATTCATGTTTTCAAACATTTCTGACATTTCAAATTCTGCCATCATGTTATTAACAGTTTCAAAGTCCCAATCATCAGAAAATATGCTGGGTGAAACGAAATCACTCAAGGAAACCTTAAATTGGTGTGGAATTTTCAGCAGCTCGACAGGGCCAAAAATGTCTTAATCAGTTGTATCCCAAGCTATTACACCAGGTAGAGAAACCGCTGTGATGTTTGCTGATGACAAGTCTCGTTGTTCAGGATGAGATGATTTGTGTGGCTTCAGAAGCAAGTTGATGTTCTTACTTGCTGTGTCCATTTTAATGTGTTTTCCATCTATTAGCTTTCCCAAACTCAAAACAAGAATGAGCCATAGCAGGAGATAAAATACACCTAATCCAATCCAAAACTCAACCCATGGTGAAACCAGATATGTTTTTGCAAGCTCTTGACCAAGTTACGTCAATTTTTTATTGAAAGTTTTATTTGCTGGCGTAGTTTCAGGTTCACCGGGATCCTCAGAAAAGTTATCAAAGTTGATAAAATAGCCAGAGGCAGTTCTGTCAATAGTTGGTATTGCATCTGAATTCTTTGAAATCGCAGGAGTTGCTTGTTCCCTTGACATGTTTGTATAGTCAGGTGCTACATCATTGTAACAAGTACAAAAAAGACCTAGACTTTGTAGGCACTTGTAAATTTATCCGTTTTGGGTACACCATTTATTGCATTATCATTGCAAAACTTACTCCCCTTCCATTAGTTATCGGGGTAGTTGGTATATCCTAGGAGTGCCTCCTTTAAACTATCGCCCGATTCCCAACAAGTAAAATTCAGTTGCGAGACAACACATAACACACACACTTTAGTGTCAGACTGTGATGTGCAAAAACGAAAAAAAGTGTGTGAGAGCGAGATGGCACCTCACGGGCGCACCACCAACGGGAACCTGGCAGTACTCACCAGGATTGCCCTGTTCTCATCATTGGCACCATCGAGCTCGAAAGAAAAGTGTCCAAAAAAACACAAAAGAAAAGAGTTTTGTGAAAAGATGCAGTGAAAACAGACCACGGGGTGACCAATAAAGTGTCAAACATGTAAAACCACACAACAACACAGATATGCAATTTTATTCTGTCTCTTGTGTTGGGTATGGAGGTTAAAAAAGGAAGTAGTTATGGTTACCAACTATCCAACCAACACTACTTTACTTGCCGACATGTTTCATTGCCATCGGAATTTATGGCAATTTCTTCAGGGCGTCATGTACAGTAAGGCCACTGCATATGGACAAATTAGTCTTCACAACCTCATTCGGCCATCAGTACTCGTACCAGCCGAGAGGGTAGAGTTCTCATGAACTGCAACCGCAAATGTTGGTTACTTTTCCTTTCCCTTCGATTTTCGGATTGGTGAAAGGTATCTGGCGGTATATCAGCCTACATCATTGTAGACAGGAGTTTCTTGACAAACTGTTATTTGGGTTTCAAGAGACACAAGTTCCATGTCTTTGTTGCATAGTCCTTCTTTTCTTTCTTTAGAATCTTCAAAGGTGATGAGTCTTTCAGTTTGAACCTCTTGGATAGTAGCAAGATTAGGTCATCTGCTACCTAGTGGGAGCCCACTTGGCCTTCTACTTATTATCGGCCACATGGTGTGGTTTTACCAGGTCAATTGATAAAGACCGGTTCTCCTTTCTTCCAGCAAGGAGCGGCCGTAAGACTGCTCTTGATCCGTGGACTGCTAGAACTGGTACTGGCTTTCTGTAAGAAGGCCCAAATTCCTTCTTGTCCGGTATTTTCTCCCTGACCAGATCCCCAATCTTTGGAATCCAGACCGGTCTTGCTGGGACAGATAGTTTTTCTTCAGTGGTCATTGGCTTTTTGCAGGTGTTGCTTAGACTTCTTCTTGTTTCCTTTAAGTTCTGTAAAACAGCCAAATGATCTTTGATATCAAAGGGTTTTTGTTCCACCACAGAAGTATGACAATGAGGTCATCAACCAACATTCTAGTACCAAAAAGGAGTTATTATGGAGTGATTCCACCCAGAGAATTTCTTAGCAGGTTATTAAGACTACGTTCGACATTTATTAGATGTTTGACCCACCCGTCACCCGAATCTAATATCCTAGCTGTTATAGATTGCTTTATGTCATGTTTTTTTCTCTCCACAACCGAATTTCCCTCAGGATGGAATGGATTCAAAAATCGCAATGCAACGCCCAAGCTGGTCATGGCCTCTTTGTAAGCCCTAGAGCTAAACGCAGGACCCTAGTCAGAATGTACTGTTCCGATTGTGTATGTGCAGATAAAGACTCGCAAATCTTTTATAACAGTTCGGGCGTCAGCCGAGCACTGAGGCCACATCCAAATAAATCTTGTGCATGAATCCACTGCGACCAATATGTATTTATAGTTGTCATCCCTTTGTAAGGGACCACAGTTGTCCGGGTAAACACACTCTAGTGGTTTATCTGAAATCAGAAGGGGTGTCTACGCCGGGCGTTTCACTGTTGAAACTTTCATTTTCTGGCAGATTTCACATTCCAAAACATAGTTTCTGGTTTGTTTTCTCATGCACGGCCACCAGTATCGTTGTTTTAATAATGAAACTGTGGCAGAAACACCTGCGTGTGCAGAGGCAAGCCCTTCGTTTGCTGCTAAAATTAGTCCTAACCTGTGTTCCATGTTCGGGATTACTCTATCTTGATTTCTTAAAATTGAATTTGTACCGTTCTGAGGTGAATCCAAGTATTATGGTGTTCACCCTGGTCAAGTGCCTGTCCAAATCATCATCTGCAAGATAGATGACATCAACATAAGATAATGCCTCATCATCGTACATTTGTAGTAACTCTGTTACTCTGGTTGAAAATAATCCAGGACTGTTCTTGAATCCCTGGGGGAGACAAAAGTGTTGTTGTGTCCCCTTTTTTGAGAAAGCGGTCAAGTACCTGCTTTCAGGTGCAATGTTTTGACAGAAGAAACCATTTGAAATATCTAATGTTGTTTTGTATTTCTTGCGAACAATGTTATTCATCAGTGCTACACAGTGTGAATTTTGTACTGCAAAAGAGTTTAAATGTCTGTAATCCAAAACTAGACGATATGTTTAGTCTGATTTGGAGACAGGAAACAAAGGATTGTTCATGGACGAGGTGCATGTTTCAATCACCCCTTGGTATTCAAGTTGATCTAAGATCTCCCTGGCTTGTTTTTTAGCTTCCTGCATTACTGGATACTGTCTCTGAGCAGTAGGTTGATTCTTTTTTAACTTGATTTTTATGGTGAGGAGAGTCTTCATCCCATTCCACATGATTTTTATAATGCTGGAGCCTGGGCCACAGCCAATTTTCTGGCACAGGTGTATTTTTTATGAATAGGAATATGATTAGAGAAGGCTGGCATAAAGATTTCTTCAATAATATACAGTTTTAGAAAAGGGTCTAAGGGGAACAAATATTTAGAGACCAGGGAATACTATACCCCCATTCAATATCACTAAACAACAACAAATGTCACTGGTCTATAAGTGGGCATGGGCGAAAGAACAGTAAACTCAGTGATTACCCAGGATGTGTTTGCAAAGAAAAAGAATGAAATGAATCCCATCAGCCCACCTAATGGCAGAGCTTCATCATCTGGGATTAATGAAAAGGTGGTCCAGATTTTGGGCCACACACCTGATGGTATAGTGTGTTGCTCCAATCCAAAGGAACCACCAGTGATGGATCATGCCATAGAATATGTGTATTTCTGTGGTGTAGGATAGAACTTGCAGTGTTGAAAAATTGTGTAGAAGTGATCAAAAAAGTGCGATAAAATTTTATTAGGGAGAAATCATGGTATCAAAGCCTAAAAACAGAGTGTTGGACAGTTTGAAATAATAACTGTCATCTAGAAGTTGTAAATGGTCAACATGTTTCAGCCCTCGTAGGAAATAATGACCTACCTGGCTTTCATCAGGACCATGACCACACTACTGCAACTATTGTGGCATATAGTCATGATATTAATTGTTTATTACCAGAGGAGGTTATGATCAGTTGGAGCGCTTGCAATTGCTGAGGTTCCGCCGGGTATGTAGGGTAATGATGTTTGATCGCCCCTTGGAGTCTGTGATATGTAAAACGGAATAGCAGTGTTTGGTTACTGACATAATCAAAATCCCTATGTTGTTTAAACACCCCATCGTGATAAAGATCTCCCAGCGTATCATCCCTTCTTGCCGTAGCAGTCCCATGCCCACCTCTTCTTGTGTGACAGATAAGCTTGGATGGTTATGCAATGGGAGGGCAGGTGCATATAGTCGTAGCTTATGCACCAATCTACCTAATTAATACCATGCAGCATTTGTTGTGTCCACCGTGTTGATATCTTTGGCATGTAGTGGAGGTCTGTGATGGGTTATGATTTCTGTCAGTGGGATAGGTAACGCATCCCTTTCTTCAATTGCCTCATGTGTGAGATAGGGAGTCCGATGGTACCAGTGGTAAGCTTACTGCGCTTGCACACATAAATAGTAGAGGAGGAAATCTGGCACCTTGAAGCCACCTTTGGAATATGGTAGTGTTAAAGCTCGTAGTTCAATTCTGGCTTGCTTGCCTGCCCAAATAGGTTTGGTCAGTAACGAGGACAATTTACGGAAGACTTCCGACAGGGGGCCGTGATGGGGATGTTGTTAAAAAGATAAAGGAATTTCATCAGAATCACCATTTTTACAATAGCTAATCTATCTACTAATGATAGGGCAATTGGATCCAGCGATCAATTTTGTCGCTTATAGTGCTTATTCCTCTGCCATAATTTGTACGGATGACAATCTCCGGATCCCGGTGGTACCATACTTCTAAGTACCTCACTGGCGCAGATTGCCACTCCAGAGGAAATTCTGTGGTGTGCGGGCGTGTGGAATCTGTAAGGGAGATAATGATAGATTTGTCCCAATTTATTTGGAGGCCAGAGTGTCTCCCGAATTTTATATATTCCCACAACAAGGGGGCTAAATGGATTTCGGGTCATGCACATATAACAACATATCATCTGCGTACATGGAGATATGTAAAGGTTGCTGCGGAAATTGTGAGGCAGAATAGTCATGACCCTGTCTGATTTTGCAAGCTAGAGGTTCGAGCGCCAACACAAATAACAATGGGGACAACAGACATCCATGCCTTGTCCCGCGCGCTATGGGCATTCTATCCGAGATATGATTATTAATGCGGATACGGGCCACAGGCTTGGTGTATAGCAACTGAACCCACTGCAGGAATATGAGGGGGATGCCCATCCTTTTGAGTACTGTCAATAGATATGGCCATTCTATTGAATCGAATGCTTTAGCCGCATCCAACATAACTGCGGCCTCTCTGGTGGTAGGTACTAGGTAGAGGAATAGTGCAAACAGTGTCCTGGTATTGTGTGCTGTTGACCTAGTCGGTATGAATCCCGACTGATCCGGCAGGACCAGGTTGATCATAAGGGGCTGCAGTCTCACTACCAGCAGTTTGTCCAATATTTTAGAGTCCACATTTAGGATTCACAGTATTCAAGGTCCTTCGCGGGCTTTAGGAGGGTGACCAATACGGCTTCTCGTAAGAAGGGAGGGAGAATCAATTTGTCAAATGCATCACCATACATAGCAACCAGGTGAGGTGCTATCAAGTCTGCGAAGGTCTTGTAGAATTCACAGGTAAACCCATCAGGGCCCGGAGCCTTCCCATTAGGGAGCGATTTAATAATCTCTGTAACTTCTTCTACTGTAATCGGTATGGAGAGATACTCCCTTTGTGTATCCGAAAGCCAGGCGATGGCCACATCCTCCAGATACTCCATAATCTCCACTGGGGATGCAGTGTCACGGGATTCATATAATGCGCCATACATGTTCACGGATTGTTGCAGTATACCCTGTGCAGTAGTCTGCACTTCCCCATTGGTGCCTCGGACCTGTAGGACGATTTGTGGGGCACGACCTTCACAAATTTTAGACGCCAGTATTCTCCCAGGTCTACCTCCCTTGCCAAAGGCCCTGGCCTTAGCGTGTTTTGTTTTGTATTTGAGTTCGTCTTCAGCTAGGGATTGATATTCGGGCATTACAGTCCTGATGTCCCCCAGTCTCTGTGGGTTCTGTGTCAGCTCACGTTCACGCTCTAGGGATTTCAATTGAGTCTCGCACATAGATAATTGTCTGCGGATATCTTTCAAAATACCCGCGGATGTACTGATACATACCCCATGCAGTGTGGCTTTAAAAGCCTCCCACAGCAGGCACGGGTCATTCAAGAGGAAGAAGTCAGAGATGGCCGTGGCAATCCTGTCAGTGTATACTGTGTCAGATAATGCTTTTGCATTGAAGCGCTAGCTATAAGGAGGTGGCGTATAATACGGAAACTCAACAGACAGTAGTATGGGGTTATGATCTGACAATGTCCTTTAGAGGTGTTTGATAGTGTTAGTCCAGAGCAGTGTATTGTTAGAACCTATCCAATAATCAATTCGGGACCAGATATTATGTGCAACTGATGTGTGTGTTGCTTCCCTACATGTTGGATGCTGAGTCCTCCAAATATCATGCAACTGCAGTTCCGACATAATAACAATCATTTTAGTAATGGCTTTCCGGTGTGGCTCTGTGGTGGACCCCGATCTGTCGAGACTTTCATTCAATACTAGATTAAAGTCCCCTCCCCATAGCAATGTCCTATCTGCCACATCATGAAGTTTCTGCCAAACCTCATGATAAAAATCAGGGGCATCTGTGTCCGGGTCGTATGTGTTTATGAGTACAATCCGTTGCCCCCAGAGTATGCCTGCAACAATGATGTACCTTCCTTGAGAGTCTGCTATGGTAGTGTCGATAGAAAAGTTTGTACCCTTTTTTTATTAATATTGTAACCCCCTGGAATATGAAGAGTACGTCGAACTGTGAATAGTTTCGGCCCATTTATGACCCAATTTGCAACCAGACCGTGGGGCAAGTGGGTTTCCTGGAGTAATGCAATGTCAATATGCAACCTATCAAAATAAGCAAACATTTGCCAAATTATTTTAGGATTATTAAGTCTCCGTACATTCCACGTGAGGAAATTCAGAGTCATGGCCCTTAATTTATCCTGAACCATTGCGCAAATGAAGAAATATATCCCAGCATAATGTAGTAGTCAGAAACTGCACCACCCCATTGGAAGACAGTGTATGTTGAGTAGCATCTGTCATGTATTGTATAGCACATTTATAATGGAGTGCGGCGTTGCATCTCAAGCACTTTGGTCTGCAGAACAATTTCCTACCCTCACATACCCACCCACCACCCACTTTAGCATCCCAATCATGCCAAAGACAAATCCCCTCATAAAAATACAAGCAAACCATGAACAACATGGGGAGTACCAGCATGAGGGTCCACCATGGGCACACAACACCATCCACGTTAGTGGATGTGGTCAGGTTAACAATGTGAATGCAGTGCAATTTTTATCAATCACAATATGAAGAAACTTGGCTATAGTTCAAGCAGAATGTGGGGTTGCATGTGTTATGACAGCGAATGGCCACCACCATATGTATACTGCTACAATAACGTCAATTAGGTCCAGTAGGGTCCGTCAACCTATGACAGGGCTTCTCTATACTCACAGCCAGCCACGCTGCATTTCTGAAAATAAGCCCGCAACTTATACCAATGTTACCCCTATTATCTATCGCTCTCTTTCAGCCTTAATTCGATTCCGAAACCATCCTGAATCATTTAGGTCAGCTCATCATATACACATAAACTTGGCATGAGTGGAGCTCAACAGATACCTCAGAATTGTTCAAAGATACAGTCAGCAATGGTCGCAATCCCATGCGTCCAAGTATGTATAAACAGCACTACTCTACACTCAACCTGAAATCATATGTCTCATCTCCACAGGCAGAGGAGACATTGGGGCATTGAGACCCACTAGCGTGATTCAGGGAGGGCTCCCCTGCAACTACATAGTGTGGGCCATTGGAAAAGGAAGAATAGCACTATACTTGTGGTGCGATATTACCGATCTGTCAACCTGTGGTAGTCAGATTTCTGAAAACAATCACATACTTATTGACCTTAGCATACCACAACAATGGATGTAGAAAGGTTCCCAATAATCTGTGATGTTGCACATGAGTTCCTGCAGCCAAAGAACAGTAAAGTAGGATGCATCCCCAGGCCATTGCCCTGCAGAGATGCACGATTCTGCACCTCTTTCCAAGTGCCAGTTCACGAGTGTGCTCCATGACCCGTGAGACATGGCCATCATTCCCCCACTGCTTGACCAGTGGGATGGCAGTGTAGCGCAGATCCAGACTATGACGTGCATATTCCACATTTCAGTTTCACTGATGCAAACCTTTGGCTAATCCTGCATTGTCCTCACTGCCCATCCGAACTTTGCATAAAGAAGACATCCTGTTCGGATTCTTGGGGTTGCTCACCGCGCCTATGGTCTTTACGTTTTGAGGTTAACTTCTTGATGAATTCCTGAGCGGCTTTTGAGGTCTGTAGGATCGTCGAGCGTCCCTCCCACGTTACCTTCAGCCTAGCGGGATAAAGCATTGCATATTCCACATTTAGCTCACACAGTTTTGATTTGGCCTGGGTTAATTCTCTATGAGCCTGTTGGACCACCATAGTAAAATCAGGGTTGAATTCCAGCTTGTTACCCTGGTATGTTACCTGCTGCTTCTCCCTGGACAGCTTCAGCGCAGTATCTCTATCCCTATAATT
Organism: Lissotriton vulgaris; assembly: GCF_964263255.1. Taxonomy (NCBI): domain Eukaryota; kingdom Metazoa; phylum Chordata; class Amphibia; order Caudata; family Salamandridae; genus Lissotriton; species Lissotriton vulgaris. The sequence continues at coordinate 382,217,356 of NC_141696.1, forward strand.
TAATATGCAAGCATTTCTGGGTCGTGGAGCTGCCCCTGGGGGCGGACGCGGCGCAAGGGACCTGTGCGTGCGTTCCACAATGAGGACTGCAGAAAAGTGTTCCACCCCAAATACTGACCGGAGCATCTTCTCCACATACGTCTCCATTCGACCAATACTAGTAGATTCTGGAACGCCTGCGATTCCGATATTATTCCGATGAGATCTGGCTTCTAAGTCCTCAGCTTTTCTCTTTATAACATCTAGCACCTTCTCCATCCCGGTGCATTTACTGGTTGTGGCATGTCCTTCATCCTCGACAGCCGCAATGCGAGTTTCTGCGTTATCCAGCCGCTCACCTTGTTTATCCAATTTTGCGGTCATGCTGTCCACTCGCTGAGTGAGGTGGTCCAATTTCCCATTGATGTTTTGTAAGCTCGATTGAATTGCTTTAAGGACAGCCTCCATCGCCCCACTAGCTGCTGATTCCGCCTCCAACTCAGTATCTAAGTGCGATGCCGCACTTTTTGGTTGCTTTTTTGATTCAAATGTGAGTTTGGGCTGCTGTTTGTCTGGTTTGCCCATGTTGCTGCTGATCTTTGCAGTCAAAAATAGGACAAGCACGAACTCAGTGTGAACCACTCGAGTAGTATCTTTATGGTTGAGGTCCTTGGAACAGACCTTCAACGCTCTATGCTGTGATGATGGCTGCTCAATTGCTCACGCAATGATGACAGAGGGAGAGGTACATGCAGATGCGCTGAGAGAATTGAGGTACTGATGGACCCCCAGGAATCAATGCGGCAATATTCTGAAATGGTACTATTGTGATGCTTGGGATGTTGGGGGCGAAGAATTGCCTTCTTTGTCTACTGCTTGTACTGAACAAGACCCCTCAGTTCTATGAGCCCATGCGTCAAACAGCAGTGTGGGGATAACATCACAGGTGGCAATAGGGGCAGAGTACTGATATGTGTACAGCGTAGTTGTCATCCACTGTTAAGACTGTGCCCCTTTATGCGTCACCATTTCCCGCCTGACTCGTGTCGATAACATGGCACCCTGAGGCATCATTGCGCTGTGGTATTGCCAATATTCCTGCCGGTTATGAGTAAATGGATGGAAAATTCTCAGGGTTGTTTTAGCTCGCGCCTTGTACTCCTCATTAGCGCCTCAGATAGTAATCCGGAAATTCTTAGAAAGATAGCTGGTGCACCGGGTGCCGCCATTTTGTGCAGAGGGGTATGCGCTATTATGCCTAATGTCACCTCTGCCTCGCTGCTGTATTGAGAGTACCTCCCTGCTGCGTTACCAAGAATGGCGATCCACAATTCCAATGTGCTGTACTCCGAACCCGGCACACCCGCCCTCCTCCGCTTACCACGACACAGCCGCTGGTCATCCCGGCATCGGAAAGATTACCGCTGTTCAATCCGCCGCTGCAGTGGAGCACACGAAGCGACACCCTCGTCGTGTGCCAGTCGTTAACTGGAGCAGACTGTCCGGACAGCCATGTGGTAGCTGCAACACCTCCAGCCAGTCACCATCAATCGCAGCTCGCAGACGATCCCCCAGGCAGTCTTACGAGGATCCTTTACCTGGTGGCCGCCATGTTGTGGAAGTCCGCGATAGCTGGGCCCCGCAAAACAATGAGCGATTTCACCGTCTCCCACACCTAGTCACAGCACCCAACTTCTCTCCAGCTAGGCACCACCACCTCTGATACTCATTGCAGCCATCAATGCGGATCTGTGTGCCTGACCGGCGGAGTTGTCTTAGCAGAAAGCCGTTCCGCAGTGCACCCTCCAGCGCCCCGTCTATGTATTTTAATTAATTGATTTAGCTGAGCTAATAGTTCATTTGTTCAATGGCAGAATGTGGTGTAGCGCAGGCTAGTACCGGCCATGTTGCTCCTGGTCTACCTAGTGGACCGAGCCTGGTAATGTGACTTTTAAGCATGGGCGGAAAATCCGTTCCGCTCGTGGATTTTACGGATTTTCGGTAAATTCGCAATCCGCGAATTCTCGCGAATTTACCGAAAATCCGCAAATTCGCACGCCGCGGATTTTTTTTCTTGGTGATAAAATATTACGGCGTGCGGCGTTCACTTACCATCATTCAGCGTTTGCCAAGTTGTTTTTCTCGATATTTTGTGAGTGCTGCGCCATTTTGGATCTTGCTGCGGGATCCCGCTGGAGTTTGGCGACGCATCGCGAGAGTTCGCAATTGCGAACATGTAGGCAGCAACAATCTCGCACTCGCGAAATTACAAAATTTGCAATTCTTCACAAGAAATCCACTAGCAAGCAGCATTGACCTTCTGAAAATGATGATTTTTATCAGAATAACTCCTCAGGTTGACATTTGCCTGCACTTTTTTGGATTTGAGGCCTTTTGAATTTCTTTGGATCACTTTTGGATTAGAAATCAACTTTCACAAGTAAGTTTGTTTGGGGCATTACAGTTACTGTTCTGCAGAAAAACGAGTTTTGCAAAACTGAAAGCACTCAGCAGGTGCAAAAGTTCACTCATCATTAGCAACCATTCCCTGTAGTACTTCCTGAGGGGCCCCTCCAAAGTTCAGTTGCCTATGTTTGTTTGGGGCATTACAGTTGCTGTTCTGCAGAAAAACGAGTTTTGCAAAACTGAAAGCACTCAGCAGGTGCAAAAGTTCAAACTCATCATTAGTAACCATTCCCTGTAGTGCTTCCTGACTGGGGCCCCTCCAGAGTTCAGTTGCTAGTTGCAACAATTCTATGACCCTGCTCTGACCCTCACAGTAGGCTCATAGAATAGCACTGCAACAGAAAGCAAATTACAGATAAGGAAGCAGGTGCCATACTGGAATTTTAAAACAGTGACACATTAATAAATCAACCCCAAATTAATTCATGTCAGTTGAAGCAGGGCAGGTGTGCTTGTTCCCCCCCCCATAATCTACAGTGATGAACCAGAGGGTGGCATTGATGTACCAGAGGGTGGCATGGGTGAAAACTAGGGTGGCAGTGGTGAAACAGAGGGTGCTGGGAACCTGTGATGATGAACCAGACGTAGAAACAACATAGTCGCGACCATTGCGAGCCAACAAGTAAGTTCGCAATTGTGAACTGATACAAAACCCTCGCGAACTGGCAGAAACCCTTGAGAACACAAAAAAAATCTGCAAATTCGCGGATTTTGCGGATTGCGAGTTCGCAAATACGCAAATTCGCGAACGCCAGATCCGCAAAATTCGCCCATGTTTAGTGACTTTGATGTTGTAGGGCTCCTTTAAACCAGAGCTGATGCTCTTGGTAAGTTAGTGGGATTTCAATGTCCTTGAAAGGAACGTATTCCGCTGGATGTTCCTCCATCTTGTAGAAGTGAAACACATGTGTTGTTGGATTTGCTTGTGGAAAGATAATCCATGATTAGAATACCTCTGTCTGCTGATATTCATGTGCCTCTATGATAAATATGACTCTACCACCTCTTGCTGATATGCCATTTTCTATAAGCTTTATAGCTATGGTTTTTCATACGTTTTCCGGGATGATTATAGCATCCGCATCGTCTTCATTAAACCCTGTTGTGTCAAAACCTGGTTGAGGATTTCCAGATCCACCGGCTTCGGTGTTGTCATTATTCGACATTGTTTAATGAAAGTTTGCAGGGCAAGTTTCAAGTAAATAAAGATAAGGTGCACAATATTTTGGAACACTGTATCCTTCAACGTTGAACAAATCCAAAAACTAATATATAGGATTTTTCGTCCTACTCAGTTTAAGGCAGATATTGTATCCTTTAACCCACTCCAGATGTCTATTGGAGTTTTTACAGGAAAAAGGGGTCTCTGTGAAAAGCACGACTGAGTTACTCTAGTATCTAGCGTTAAATTAGTGCCTTACCAAACGTTGGGCGCCATGTAGTATAGTTCCTATATTCCCAATAGGCTCTGCGCATTGGAATAATATATCCTATAGTTTAGACGTAGGACTGAGGTCTACTAGGTCTCTTTCAAAATATATTAGACTTAATTGTGAGTGCCTGCTGGCTCAGAGTTCACTAGAAACTTTCTCGAATAAACAAGAATGGATTTGTTTCTTACAACCGCATAAACATGACAACTTTGTTTCCCCAAGACAAAACGTATCTTCACAGTTGTGGAAACAATAGATACATATTTCACTCAGTCAATCGTGCATGCTTCATTTCACCAGAGGTGCAGAGAAAATAGAAAAACGGGTGTTTTCAATAAAAAGATTTATTGAACAGTCTTCTTTCTCAAGAATAAGAAATGAACTGCTACAATCATAAAAATGGTTGTAAAATATAATGCATACAGTAGAAAGAGTGGAATAAAATAATACTGTAAGAGCATTGTATGGTTCCTAAACCATAAATAAATACATACATAAATAACAGAGGCTAAAAGTACTCAACTAGTGCTTCTAAAATACGCCTACCCCGATGTACCTAACCTAAGCTTAGTACGAGGGAAGAAGTAAGTGAGGTGTAGAATAAATATAGTATTCTTTTGCCAAGAATCTGTCCAAGATTTCTCTTAGGGTCTAATCAGCTCCGTACCTTGATTTGGAATGAAGAAGGTCAGGCTCAGGACTCGATTTCCCAACAACCCGCAGGGGTAGCTTGGAAACACTGGAACTGGATTTCTCGGCAGGAGAAAAGACAGCGTCTCTCTCAGAGCGTCTGCTGGAGGGTCGGCTTCCTTCGGCAATTGCAGTAGCAGGATGCGTCGGGCAAGTAGATAGTCGAACTGCTTCAAACCACTGTGTGTTTGCTAAGGCACGTGTGGGCATATTTACACCTTGAAGTTGCCGAGTTTGATGTAAAGGTGGACATAATAACATCATAAAAGAGTCTCAGTTCTTTGAAAATTCCATGAGTTCTTGGACAAGTCAGTTCTTGAGCAAGGGGACGTCCCTAGCTGCTGAAGCCGAGTTTTCCAAGAAATCGTTGTAGATTTTCGGAACTAGTGAAGTAGCCCTGCAGTGTTTGGGCTGCATGAGCTATGTCTAAATATGGTTATGAATCTTATGCCTATATAAGGACATAGTGATTTATACCTCTATAAGGGCATGAATTGGGAATTTTACAATAGTGTCCTAAAATGGTTCACAACAATTTGGGATTTGCTTGTGACTTCATCCTGACAGAAATTGTGGTTGATGTTTGAGTAGGATTTCTCCCACCCTCAACCTGTAACTCAATTTCATACACTCTGTGAAACAGGAAAAAACACCACCCATAGGTACAAAAATGCTTCAGTATCCTTACCAGGCATAAACCTTGTGTGTAGCTCCTTACCTATGTAATTTTGCATAAGATATAGAGAGAGAACGCTTGCCAGGAAATTAATAGGGAGAGCTGAGCCCATGGTCTGGCTCTGTTCTTTCATCGGAACCACAAGCTAAGCCATCGAGCGATCACTGGGGGGTGGGGTGGTGTGGGGGCAGGGCCAAGCACTGAGAAGCATGGCTTGATTCTGCTAAAGTGCCCCATTGTCATGAGCCACAAATCACTGCAGTATGGCACGAAGCCTGCGGGGTTCTTGATTTTACACAAACCAGACATGGAAGACCCTGACTAAGAGTAAGATAGGGCCAAAACAATTGCTTGCGTTCTGTAATTCAGGGAGGAAGGAAGTGCGGTCAACATCCAGGGCACTGGTGACAGACTCAGTGCATGTTCAGAAGCACTGGAACATCTATTAGTTGCATGCATCACAGAGAGCATCATCATCTAACTGCCTACCTGGCAGTGATGCCTCTGAGAGAATTCTTGGAAGTGGTGAGGGACTGTGCCCCATTGCCAAAGGACAAAGAGTGAGGTTGGGGTGGAGTGGAAGTGCGGATGGGGATGGTTGGAGGAGAGGAAGACAAGGAGATAAATGGCATTATTTTAGCATCAGTGACATCTTGGTGTACTTGCATGACAGAGAGGTGCCCCAGCAATTGCAAGTTCATGGTTAACCATGGATATTGTAGTACACATCCTCCTTCCCAACCTATGAACAGTGAACGAGGTCTAGGGAAGCACGCATGCAGCCATATTTCTTTGAAAGCAATGGCGTCCTGTAACTAGAGATATCTCCCCTGCAACACAATACAATATTATGTAGTGTCACATAGAACAGTAATTAACCAAGGAGCAGGCCTTTAATTGCCGGTAGAGCCCGCTACGGAGGGCTCTAAGGTTATTAGAACATTCCACCACTAGAGGGGAGAATGTTCTAATTTGTAAAACAAAGACCTCATGGAGCCCAAGGGGACTGAAGTCCCCTCGGTCTCCGTAAGGCCTTTTGTTCAAAGCAACAGCTGTGAACAAACAATGGAATATTGGAGCTCCAGGCTTTTGCCGGCCATTAGAAGCCCTGAGCTACTCCATCTTATTCAATCGAGTTTTCAACAATCCAATGTTCTAATTGACAGCACGACTCACCATATTACATGATACATCAATATTGCCTCCATTACCCTTGTAAACTATGCAATGGCTATCCACAGCTTTGGTGGTAGTGACAGTGGGCGTATTGTATCTTTAGAAATCAGGGGACTACCGAAGTTTAAACAAAGCCTAAGAGGATATGCATAGTATAGCAGCATGGGAGAAAATAATCTGAAGTGAATGAGTGGCTGCAATATTTGGAGGAGGTGGGGTTTCAATTCTCAAAGTGAAGCCACTTGATTAAATACTTTAATGTGGCACATGGAGGGACCGGGTATATACTTCTGATTAGTATTCAAATATTTTAACAATATCAATTGGTGGCAGTATGTCCTATGGGGAACTTGCAGTGTTTATGTTGTAATGTTGTTTGAGAGGACAGATATACAGAGGAAGTGAGTAATCAAGTTAATCTGAGAAATGGTGAGAATATTTTAAAATCTGATTCTAGTTACAAACTTGATGGTAGAAAATATTTTCTTCAACCTCTTTCTGAATAGCTCACTAATGTTAGCATATGTTTAATAAGAGGATTGTTATGATGGTTTGTTGAAAATGTTACAAATAATTTGCAGAATTATATAAATCAGTAAAGAATTGAAATAAAAAAGACCATGCACGTAAATGATTTGGAAAGCAAAAATATAAGGAAACCCTCTTTCAGATTAAAAAGAGGTTATTTTTGAGGGACAACGCCACATGCTGGAATTGTAACGAGAAAGATGGCGACCTTGAACACCTAATACTAAGCTGTACATGTGTTAAGATATTTTGGGACAAAATATTTGCATTCATCCAAAGGTTTTCTCCTTCTCCCCTACCAGAGAATTCTCCACCTTAGTGACTGGTTTTACCAGAGCTGCTCCACTGTCGGAGGATGATAGGGCCCTACTTGACCTCATGTTCACTGCTGGAGTGAAAATTATCCTAAATAACTGGAAAGACACCAGCAAGGCCTCCTTTTAATGCTGGTTACACTGGATCATACACCTGAGAGGTGCTGACAACATCTCACTCCAGAACACCCCATGGCGACCCCCTCGCCGGCAAATGTGGACGCCCCTTGACAATTACTTCAGCTTGCACAAACCCCCATGATTCCCCGACATACAATTTCTGCCCGCCATGCTCATGGGTTTTTGTCTGCCCACTTCCAAACTTAAATAACCAAAACAGAACGCCAATACTGAGACCTACTATAGACAAAATCTATTGCAAAAGGTTAAAAACCAATGAATTATTAGCCATGTATTGGATTTAATCCATCATCATTTATTTCTTTTCAAAACTTACAAAGAACACCAAATACAAATTGTTTTTATAAATATGTGTGACACCTAAAATCCTTAAGAAGACGGCCGTACACAAAAAAATTGCCATGAAATACACAACATTCAAACAGCCTCTTTCATGCTCATCACCTGAGTCGTAACCTGACTCAACTCACACTCACATTGACAATCAAACCTTCAAACTCTCAAAGGAACAAACATGAAACACAAAAAACAAATGGGACCTATGTCAAAACCTGAGTCAGTTTAGCTTATCTATTATACAAATTTTTCAGGGGTGGATCTAATTTCAAAGGTCTTCCCCTATTCCCAATACTGAATGTACATTTCTGCTCAGAATATTAATGCATACACATTCATTTGACATAGGATACCACAGCAAAGGTCGACGTGTTTCGAACCGGACCCTTTGTCCGATTCTCATCAGGACCACATTGCTCTTCACCCGCCTTCCTTCTAGAACACTTGACCAATTCCGGTCGTCACCACCTATGGCGGAAATGAGATGCCGCCAGCGCCGTTCCGATTGAGCACGAAAATAACATCCCAGCCTAGCGGCGCTCTTTGAAGGTAACTTTAAGCCATCCTCACTCTGTTCTCACTCTCTGCTATATAAGCCGCAACATTTGAGCGTTGTACTCAGTACATCGTATCATTTTTTCACAGCCTCAGAAAACTACAAACCTTAAAGATATCGGCTGAGTGACACACTTTTCCATACAGCCTAGTGAGACTAAGCTTGTTAGCAGGCATTACTAAACATAAACTAATCTGTGACTAACCTTCTCCACAGATGTGCACGCTTCCATTTATCTGATCGAAGCTAGGTCTTGAAAACTAAGGTAGGGGGCACAATATGCTGGTGGTTGTTTTGATGTTTTCATTAATACACTGAATAGGGTTTTGATTGTAAGGGAATGTTTTGTTCTTCCTCTTTCAGATTTTCTATGTGGTCCTGATGAGAATCGGACAAAGGGTCCGGTTCGAAACGCGTCGACCTTTGGTGTGGTATCCTATGTCAAATGAATATGTATGCATTAATAATCTGAGCAGAAATGTACATTCAGTATTGGGAATAGGGGAAGACCTTTGAAATTAGATCCACCCCTGAAAAATTTGTATAATAGATAACCTAAATTAACTCAGGTTTTGACATAGGTCCCATTTGTTTTTTGTGTTTCATGTTTGTTCCTTTGAGAGTTTGAAGGTTTGATTGTCAATGTGAGTGTGAGTTGAGTCAGGTTACGTCTCAGGTGATGAGCATGAAAGAGGCTGTTTGAATGTTGTGTATTTCATGGCAATTATTTTGTGTACGTCCGTCTTCTTAAGGATTTTAGGTGTCACGCATATTTATAAAAACAATTTGTATTTGGTGTTCTTTGTAAGTTTTGAAAAGAAATAAATGATGATGGATTAAATCCAATACATGGCTAATAATTCATTGGTTTTTAGCCTTTTGCAATAGCTTTTATCTATAGTAAGACTCAGTATTGGCGTTCTGTGTTGGTTATTTAAGTATATAGACGTTGCTTTACTGAGGTGAGTCAAAGCCCTTGTTTGGTTTTTCGAGCACTTCCAAACTTAGTCAGTAGCCTCTTGTCAGCTTTGATTAACCTTGCCCGGGAAGGGTTGCTATCTGTATACCAACGCCCAACACTTCTGTGTAGATACCATACACGAAACTAATGTCTGCTATCATGTTGCCTTCACTTATTATTGCATATTTTTCGGTTATTGCATATTTTTTCTGTTTCTGTATTATTTCGAATCTCCCCCATTTATTTAACTCACCCGGACCTATGATGATGTAATACCTCCATTTCCATTGTCTTCACTGCCACATCATCTGAACTTAGATTTGTCGCCTATGCTTTCTTAATGTATGTTTTTGTATATTTTTGTTTTGTTTTGGAAACTACCAATAACAAATTGTGAAATCAAAAAGAGGTTATTTCTTGAGCTCGCGTGTGTCACCTTAGTACACTAGAATATATGAGAGGGTGAAGCTCTCTATTCCTTGTAGGCCTGTATCTCTGCATTCAAAGCCAATAACAGGGGGTTGCAAATTGCAACATGCTTAACAAAAATTAATTAGGCAAGTCTTTCTATGACCCACTTGCGAAGGTACAATTAGTGATTATATCACTGGAATGAGATCTGTTAGAAGCAATATTTGTAGATATTTTCCCAACATCTGAAGCCCTGACAATACTGCCATGAGTAAGCCAAATGATGACAATTTCTCGTGTACACTGTATGTACTGCCAATATAGTGATTGGATGGGGACCAATATTATTGTCTACTAAATAATAGGTAAGTGATTTGATTAGGCTGACACAATTTGGTCATGCGGTAAAGCCAGATTTCCTCCTAGGTGTTCTGATTACACACACTGCAATTAAGCCAAGGAATGAAAATCTGAGTGATCTGAGTAGGGTCACAAAATTAGGTCAAGCACGGAAGCCGGATTTAAACCTAGGATTCCTGTTTACACTTTGTAATTTAGCCACTGGATAAATATCTCGTTCTCTCTCACCTTTACCACCACAGGAAAATGTTTTGTTTCTACAAAAAGAACAAAAACAAAAAAATTAACAAAGTTGAGTATAACGGAAGGTAGAATCCTATTGTGACGTTAGTGTCACTGTCCTCAACTAACTGAACAAACAGTAAAGGGGAGGGGCATCATCTCAAATATGGTAAATAGATTGATAAAGTAAGCAAACAGGATTGTAACTTCCTACAGATATTGGGTGAGAGACTCGAATTCCAGCTCAGCTCGGCTGCTGAAACACATAAGAGAAAAGCACCTTTTCTTTTATTATTTTGTGTGATCTGCTGTTCTCCACTTAGTACCTTTTATCTTTTAGAGCTGTAATATAGAGAAAACAAACATTAAAAATACAATAGGTCTCGCCTTTCATTAAGTTAAAGCCATTTGCTTTGCTATACAATACCATTAGCAAAGCAAAAGGCTTTAACTTAATCAAAGGCAAGACCTATTGCATTTTCAATGCTTGTTTTTTAAACGATGCCACATTTCTCAAGGACAGAGCTGTAGCCTGTCACTGCGCAACAAACATTTTTGGTTTCTTTGTAGAACTCTTACTACTTGACAACGCATCTGCATGCAAGATCTATTGTTTCGGATTCTTTGCAACAGCTTTGACATTGCCCATGAATATCTTTCTCTTAACTATTGTTGTCGGCTTAGTATACCATTTTTTTTTCTTTTCAAAGAGTTTTATATATCGCGAACTAGACCCGAGAAATCAAGTATCAAACGCTTTACATGATCACCAATTTCGTTTGAGTGGTTGAGGAAAACCCCATTTCCAGTGAGTCTGCAGTCAAGTTTGGAAACAGTTATTTGTAGTGTAATGGTTTTTAGCTTCAGAGACTTCTTGCAGTGATGTGCCATGTACCATTCCACCTCTGATAGATCAAAACCATGGCCTAAGGGACTATTTGACATCTCAAAGTACTCTGACCACCAAACATTAAAATAGTTCTCATACATACTTTATATCAAGAACTCAATTGTTCGGTTTCTGTCTGCAGCAGGCGTGTTCAAATATTTCAGGCATGACTCAAAATGCAAGCCAGACCTACTGGCTTTGCCAATGCTTACTTCCACAAGTGACAGCAGTTTGTTGTGACAATTACCAACCTGTAGGTGACATAACAGTATATAGGAGTCTGAGACTTAAGCTTAATAGTCAATCAGATTAGTAAATTCCTCTGGAAATTAACAATGTACAGTAACTGCAACTAATCATTCATGTTTCAATACCATCAATGAGCATTGGCAAAACCATTAGGACTGGCGTTAAAGCAATGCAACTCAAAGTAGGGCCTGCGGGCTGCATGCAACCCTCCTGACATTTGCATGTGGCCCCCGGGTCTACAGCAACACTGGGCTGCTGTTTTCTCGACCCTTTCACTAACATTAAAAATATGTAAAATAAACAGTCACGCCTTAGTTAAAGGTGAATTGAAGTTACAGAAAAGAAGACTGTAGGTTGCCCTGCACTGCTTAGCTTTTGGAACACCTTCCTTTTTAAAACGCATCTCGGAGCAATAAAGTAAACCCATAATAAAGTCTCTTCAAAAGTAACAAGGTTACCCCCTTTTCGTCTTGTCTCTCCAGGTGTTGCTAAATGAGCTGCTCAAGGCTCACCCTAGAACAGAGGTCTTCAATCTGTGGGGCGCAACCCCCAGGGGGGTCGTGGAGTCCTTGGAAGGGGGTCGCAGATTCTGTCAGAGTTCAGTTCCTGGCTTGGGCTGATTGAGGGTGCTCATGGCGGAGGCCTAATTCACACCGAGGTGTGAAAAACATCAACGCCTCATTAACAAGTTAAAAGGTCTTTTAAAGACCTTTCAAGTACTGGGTGTGGCTGTGTGTGTGTCCCTGAAGCCGTTTCGAGCTGGGGAGGAGGGGAAGTGGGGGAGGGGGATGGATGAGCAGGCTGTAGTTTAGCCCTTTGAGGTCAATGGATATTGTGCGCCTGGAGCTGTGGGTCCCGTGACACGTTCCCTGCCCCCAGGAGGGAGGCACAGAGATGCCCTCCCATGATCGGGAAAGAAGGAAGAAGATGCAGAGAGATACTGACCCTCCACCCTTGAGAGATGCACTGGGTTTGTAGAGTTTGTGGACTGGGACTGTATCAATTGAACATATTGTGCTCACTGGGGTGAGTATAGAGGTTTTGAGGTCCGTGGTGACTGTTTTGATGCACTGTAAACTGAAAACAAATGTAGTAAAAAAAAAACTCCAGAACAAAGCAAGTAATAATTAAGTATGGTTTGCGATGGTGAGCTTTTGGCACAATGTTAACGAGGTTGTAATTACACTGTACTTATGTATTTGGATACATTCTGTCGTAATTTACAAGTTCTGTTTTTGTAACTTTGCATACAAAGTACGTTTTGAGTGTTTACAAATGTCAAATTAAAAGAAAGAAATGAAAAAGGAAAAAAAACAAGAAGGAAAGAAAAGATAGAATGCTCTTTAGTCTTTATGGGGAATTACACAACTATAGCTACATACTGGAGTATGTAACTACTGCAGCAGACCAGGTTCGTTTAACAACCTTCTTCCAGTGATGCTGGTCTAATACTAAAGCAAAACTGACACCTCAGCAGTGACCCCGCAAAGAGCTGATATCAAGAACTCCACACCATCACTACTAGCGCACTAGCGACTCGTCATCAACTTAGCCATCATCACAGCCCTTCTGCTGCCTCCCTAAAACATGGATAACACGGCTAGGACCCAAGCCGGTCCACATGCACTCAACGCCACCAAGGCATCCCTTACAGATCAGTCCACTATGGCATCCTATCATCAGACCTGAGACATGCAAGTATAGATGTGCCTGCAAGACAAAGGCTAGCTTGGCTTCACCACGACAGAACACCAGCAGCTAGCTCCCTGGCACCCGGCTCACGGTTTTCACAAGGATCTGCGGTGACCACTCAGTGCACAACCAAGAGCCCACGCAGCAAAAGGATTGTTCTCTCCATCTTTAACATGGACAGGTAGATACATGAGCATTAAAAGGGGCGTCCTGCTCACCTTTGCTAGAGAGACATTACCTTCTGCGGGTGAATCCTTCCTCCATGTTACTGCAGTGCCAGACTCCACAAAGCCAGATATCAAAGGCTACACATATGACTTTTGACACATATTGTGGTATTTATGCATCTTTATAAAAATGCAATGTTCGGCTCACAGTATGTTGAATGTTAATAGACCAAATGGCTGCCATCCCTAGAAACAAATTTGGGAGAACAAATTTCATTTTTACATAATTCGAGGAAAATTTGAAACCCACTTCTGAATAATCACATGGAAACTGGTGAGTGCTACTTAAGAAAGGGTTTCTCAATATCATGTCCACTGAGAAATCCAAAGCAGGCCTCATTTCTTCTCTAAGTGTCGCGTTTAGTTGAAGCGTTAGTTCGGATGCCCACTGATGACATTTGTGATCACAGGAGTACCACTTTTACTAGGGTGACCAGATTCTCAAAACAACAAGGAGGGTCCATCCTCTAACTCCCCACTGCAATGCCTCCTTCCAGCAAAGAGAACGAGGCAACAATGACGAAAACCGCACACAGCAAAAAAAAAAAGGGGGAGGAAACAGCTACTGAATCCCTCCCCTCCTGGACTCCGTGACCGGCCTCGTGGTTGCCATAGCAACGTTTCTGGAAATCGGTTTGTGACACCAGAAGTCAGGTCACAGAGTCCTGAAAAGGAGGGATCACAGCCGGACAAATCATCCGGACAGGGGCATTGCCAATGGCAGGCCTCTGTTTCGCGAGGCCGGCCAATGGCAGAAGGGGCGTGGTTTCATGCCCCTTCTTGTTTACAAGAACTCTTGCCTGCAGCTGCTCATGCGCTGCATCACAGGCTTCGACCTAAAAAGGTAGTGCTCGTGACGCTGCTCTACTTTTGCTTTACAGTCTCAATGATAGAAGGACGAAGACAGACCCAACATTTAAAACCAGCCAGGCTCAAGGCTAGCTTAGTTCGTTCAATTCTAATAGTGCTTAGGTTATTGTATGGATAGATGTCATTTGGCCCTGACTACAGTCTTTCCATGGTGAAGCATAGGGAAAAATAAAAAAGTAAATTTTACTCGTAAATAAATATTACAAATATTTTCATGTTTAATTTTAATGTAAATTTGACATATGTATTTTAAAAATGTAGAATAAAACAAAAATAATTCTGCAGCACATGTTTTGAAATAAACTTTTAATAAAAGGAAATAAATTAAATTAAGTGTATTTTTCTGTACTGTAAATTAAAAAGAAATTCCCACCTAAATAAACAAAATTACAAGCATGAATATTTATCAAAAGCGATACATGGAAAAAATGAAAAATACATTCGGATATATTTTAATAAAAATATTGCCACATTAATGTTATTATTCAAAAAAGGATATTTAATAATTTACAAATAAATAATAGAATTAAATAATAAATAATTACTATTTTAATATATTATCAATAAATGATATTTATGTATATTTATGCAAGCCTACATCCATGCATTTGCAGCCTGTAATAAGGGAGCAACAAATTACACCATCCCTAATTAATATTCCTTAGGTGAGTCATTTTGTGACCAAAAAGTGTACAAATGCATTCCCTGATTTGAAAATGGGAATAGCATATTTAATCCATTTGGTATTAATGGTGTTCCTCTGTGCAGTCTCCTTTCATTTACTTATATGACCAAGTGTGGCACCACACCTCACTTGAACCATATTATTGATGATACTCACATAGACCATTTAGATTGTTGTATCTATAAACCCATCCAGTTGACTTCAGCAGCACTGTCACAGGCTAACTGTAATTCACATTCAAAGTGATTGTTATAATCAACAAAAGCAAGTGAATGTAGATTTATTTTGCAAGCCTGAGATGAACAGCATATATTTTGATCATCCCTTTATGCCCTCGCACCATTACAAAGCAGGTATAGCCTGTGTGCTCTTTCTCTGTAGAGGCCCTCATATGACCCATTTAGATGAATCTAGTCTTGGCCGGACCTGCCACAAAGGTTTGCGCAACAAGATCAAAAACTGAGGAAAACATGGCGGCCGGCTAGCAGCGGGTCGCGGGTGCGGAGAGCGATGGTGGTGCTAGTTACTTTGTGCAGGCGGCGCATTTGCTCTTTCAGGTTCCCGGGTTATTTTGCTGCCCGCGCTTAATGCTTGCCGGGACGTGAGCAGGCGCTGGTGGCGTTTACGGTGTTCAGAGCGACTCGTTTTTTACCTTCGTGGCATTGCGGACTCTCGGCTGTGTATGGCGGCCAGGGAGGCTGGTAGAGTCGAGGGTCGGAGCGAGGTGGAGGAGGAGGCAGAGTCACCGGCGGAGTCAGCGGCTGCGGCAGCAGGGAGAGTTGTTTCTAGAATCGGCTACAGAGGTGTTGGGGGGCGCGGCAGGGGCACGGACACAGCCCTACTGAGCAGAAATTCGCCGGTAAATATAAAAAATGAAGGTACGTTGTTCCTGCCCCTGACACAGGAGATTCAGTAGATCTGTGTAGCTCTTTGGAGGGTGTTTTTCAGCATAGCTCTGCAGGCACCTCAGGCTATACGCTGAAAAGTGCTGGGAAGGGAGCTTTTAAAAAGGCACAAAAGGTACAAAAGAAAAAACTGTGTTATAAATCAGGGAAACATAGTATTTTGGAGCAAAAACTTAAGACAACTCCATCTCTTAACTCCTTTTTCAAAACAGTTCCAAAGACCTTGATACTAAAACCTAATATTGTGTCCTGTCAGAGCGTAAGATCCGAGGCGAACAGAGGACAGGTCTCTGGGGGTGAGGCTCTACAAGATTGGTCCTCCCTTTTGAGCCCTAACTAGTACCAGGCCCTTTTGTTAGATATCGATGGGTCAGGCCAAGATGTGCTTGATAAGAATGAAGTAGCAGAAATGGTAATAGCCAGCACTCCGGGTGCAGTCCAAGAGAATCTTATAGTAGAACTAGTGGAAAGAGTAGCAAATACTAATATCCCTGTTTCCGAACAGATTCTGATGGAGGATACTGGAGTTGGGATAGATAATCCAGATCTGCCTGTAATTGCCCTTTCAAAAAAACTAGACATGGATATGCACAAGGGGTTTGAGATTTCAAAAATGAATCAAGAAAGTATTCGTGCCTCCTGTAGTGCATTAGAGGCGAAATTCAATGCGCTAACTTCTCGTACTGAGCTGTTAGAGGTTGAGGCCAAGAAGCTTTGTGAGTTTGTGGCAGACAACCGCAAGGAAATTGAGGAAATAAAGTTTAGAGAGAGGGCACAGGAGGATAGAGTAGAAAGGCTTGAAAACATGCAAAGACGTAACAACTTAAACATTTTGAAACTACCTGAAGGGAAAGAGGGGTCAGACATCAAAAAATTTGTAGTACACCTTCTCAAGTCTGGGCTGGAATTAGAGGTGGATGAAGAGGTGATCTCTGCAGATACACAGAGGGTACATCGAGATCCCTTCAGGTTGAATCCGAATCGCACTAAGCCGAGAAAAAATTTAGTGAATTTATTGACGTACAATTTTAAGGAGGAAATTCTATCGGCTGCTCTTAAAAAGAAAAGTATTTTAGTTGACGAGGCAAAAGTCGAAATAAGATCTGATTTGTCACCAGTCACGGCTAATAGACAATGGGAGCTAGGCAAGCGGATGGAGCCTCTTAGAAATGTGGGGGCCACGGTTCAACTTAAGTTTCCGGCTTTTTTGAAAGTTATGTGGCGGAATAAGATGCACTCCTTCCGAACAGTTGAAGAAGTAAACACATTTATTGAGCAATGTCAAGAGTTGAGTAAAGGGTGAGTCTGCACTCTTGAAGTCGGGAAAATTATAAAGTTAGTTTAAAATAAAATCCTTTAGTTTAGCTTGCACATACTATATCTTATGAGCTAGGTTCATAGCACCACCATTGTAGGCACCCTAACGGCTGAGGCCATGGGAAAGATGGCTGGATTTTCCAGGGGAGGGAAGCTTGGGGTAGTGGGAAGTGGGGAAGGAGAAGGGGGATGGGGGTGGCGGAGGGTAAGGGTATGGGAGAAAATATTAAAAAAAACTCCTCAGAATCTTATTTGCCACCAGGGTGTTTGGAGCACTTTGTTTTGAGTTTGATTAGTGGGACTAGTGTAACAGAATTTAAATGTTTGTCTTGGAATGTTAATGGCCTGCATGTAAAGTCCAGGAGGTGGATAGTATTAAAATATTTAGAGGATTCATTGGACCAGATTATTATTTTACAAGTGACACATTTAACTGCTATGGAGAGTAAGGAAATTGTTTGGGCTCAAAGATGGGTTGCCCACTTGTTTTATACGCCTCAAACTATTGTCATAAAAGGGGTGGCAGTTTTGGTCAGGCAAGGAGTAAATGTTATTGTAGAATCTACAGCAGCAGATGTTAAAGGTAGATGGCTGATTTTGAAAGCAAAGATGGCAGGGGTACCGTTAATCATTATTGGGTATTATGGTCCTAATCAGGATGATGATGGACACTTAGATGCTTTATGTAGCAAATTATTAGGTTTAACAGGGAATATCATCATGGCAGGAGATTTCAACACAGTAATGGATAATAAGTTAGATCGGTCAGAAAAATCGAGAGGGTTGATAAATTCTAAAATGTCCAATAGAGTTAGGCTGCTGATGACCCAGCATGGGCTGTGCGATATCTGGAGGCTAAAGTCAGGCCAGCGGCTAGGATATACATACTACAATAATAAATACACCATAGATCACAAATTGACTATTTTTTGCTTGACTATAGACTAAAAGATTATGTGAGCATGGTGGGACATGTAGGAGTCCATATCTCAGATCACTCAGCCATCATATGGATTATGAAGTTAGGGATGAGCAGATCGGATTCAACCTGGAGGCTAGATCGGACAGTTCTTTTAGATCAGGAATGTTTGAAATCTGTAAATGAAGACTTAGAGTTTTTTTTAGAGAAAAACCTGGGAACAGCGAAGATTGAGATAGTTTGGGAAACCTGTAAAGCTTTTTTGAGAGGCAGATTAGGAGCTCTGGGAGCAAATAAGCGGAGATTATATTATAGTAGAGTGTTAGAGCTAGAAGAAAAAATCCGCTTGTGTGAAGCTAAGATTATAAGCATGGGTGAATCTGTAATAAGGGAGCAGGCTCTACAGGGTTTGGCAGAGTTGAAATTAGATCTTACGACAGTTCTAACTCATAAGGTTGAAGAAAAGTGGGTAGCTAGCCAATTGGCCCAGTTTAGCTATGGGGAGGGCTGTGGCAAACTTCTAGCATGGAAAGCCAAAAAAGATCAAGTTTGTAACTTTATTAAAGAAGTGAAACCTGTAAAGTCAGACACTATCATCACAGACAGTAAAGGAATAGCAGATGCCTTTTTTAACTACTTTTCGAAAGTCTATAGAGAAGATCTAAATCCTGATTCCTCAGTAATTAGGAGCTGGTTACAGCTTATGGACCCACTCCCAGATGAGTTCAAGCAGGTTTTAAACAGTGAGATATCTTCACTGAAAGTACAAAGGGCTATAAAGTCTGGTAAGAGAGGTAAGGCTCCCGGGCTGGACGGCCTTCCTGCCGAAGTGTATAAAACTTTGATAGGCAGTGTTACACCTATAATGTCCCAACTATTCAATAGTACTTTTCGGGGGGAGGCCGCGTTGCCTGAATCTTGGAACGAGGCGACTATTGTTTTAATTCCAAAACCAGCAAAATCGCCTAAATATCTGGACTCCTATAGACCCATATCCTTATTAAATTGTGATTATAAACTTTTCTTTATTTATTTTTTTTTAAAACCTTTATTGACATTTCAACCAAATACAAGTATGGGCCTACAACCCCCGGGCCGGCCGCTAAACAGTTAGAGTAGCAGAGAGCAATTTGCAATCACATGCAGCACCTCGGGGAGCAGAATCTCCATGCTAGCGTACTCTTGGCCACTAAGCAGCACAATTAGGAAAACAGGATATAAAAGGTGTTCATTTTATAGTATAGGATGGCAAGATTAGGTGCCGAACAATTTCCTAGCAGCGAAAAATGGCAGGCAGAATAGTAAGCATGTCCACAGTAAACAGTAATCGATCAAATCAATGGCGCAGAAACAGGAGGTACAGGATATGAAGGAATATTACGGTCAATTCACGCCTGCAGTCACTTGCCAAAAGACCCAGAGAACACCACAAAAATTGAGGCACAGATGAAAAAGCAGTGTTTGACACCAAAGGAAACCCACTGCACTGACCCGGAAAAGAAAAAGACAACGCTATGGAAAATCAATGGCAAGTAACTATGGCTAAGCTATATACAACAGTTAAATCTTCAAACTTAAGGCGTAATCATCTGTTTACAATTCACAGTCATATTGGACTCCCCGCAGACTCTCAACATTTAAGGCTGGTGGAACAGTGGAATGTCCTAAATGTAAAAGCCCCAATGAGGACGACCTGCACATGTTTGTGGAGTGTCCGAACATCGGAGAGTTCTGGGAGGCCGTAAGAAACTGCCTGTCGCAAGCGTCAGATCAAAATATTGAGGTAAGCCCTGAGCTGAATATAACTGAGAGGTATGACTTGCAAAGCAAAGGCAAGGATGATAAAGCCAAATTAGTTTTTTATGGTGTTCTGCTGGCCCGGAGGAAGATTTGTAAATTATGGGTTTCATCAATATCTCCTACTATTTTAGACTGGCTGCGAGCCATGAGATACACTGCTAAACTGGATACCTTGGATCAGACAAAGAAAAGACGTAGACTTTGTTTACCTTTTTTGCCACGTTTTGGGTGAGGGAGGGAAGTTTAAGTGGAGATTAGGCAAACTAAATAATAACAATCCAATGATTAAGGTATTGGCCTATCTATGACTTCTTTTCCTTTATTCAGGAAATAAGTAGACAAGGTAGCGGCGCTCTAAGTGGATGATTCTTTAACTTTCCCGGTCCATATAAGAGTCCTCTCATTCTTAGTAGTGCTGCACAAGCCTTTGTTACTAGAGCTGGTATATGAGATAAAAAGCCCATGGATGGTATCGTTCACGGTAATGGGTGGCGAAAAGGCTAATGAGGATAAAAAAATAAAATAAAAATAAAACAGGGTCAAAAACTTTATGTGGGGCCCACAAGAAACTTCTTCTGGTTTTGTCAAGTGACACAAACCCACTAGATCTAACTATTAAAATAGCAGTGGTCAAAGCCAATAGTTCTGGCTTCAGTTTGAGCTGTGAGCTATTGCCTTGCTAGTGCTAGCTTTCTTTGAATGGTTTTAGGTAAGGTAAAACAAAACCATTTAATATTGGAATAGTGAGTGCGTCCATATGTGCTGAAGCACCAGCATCTATGCTGTAATTGATGGTTTTTATTCTACTCTGTCAAAACCATTGTAATATGTTCATCTATGCACGAGCATTTATGTGAAAGCATGTATAGCCATCGTGGGGATCATTTTCTCAATAATTATTATTATTATTTATTATTTAAAATTTTATATAGCGCGCAGTTACCCTTGGGCATCCCAGCGCTTTTCCAGACATCAACAGATAGTAAAAACGGCTAGCTTAAAGCACTCAAGCGGGAAACAAAAAGGTTTTAAGACCTTTGCGAAAACGCAGTGTGCAGGTCTCGGCGCGTAATTTTAAAGGGAGCGCGTTCCACAGCTTAGCCGTGTTGAATGAAAATCTTCTCCTGCCCGTGCGGGCCTTTTTAACTTTGGGAACTAACAGAAGATGGTTCAAATCAGATCGCAGCGTTCTACTTGCTTTGTATGGAATCGCTAATTTCTTTAAAATGGGGGGACCTTTCCCTAAGAGGATTTTATGGGCTGTACAAAGTGCCTTAAATACCACTCTCTCCCGCACTGGAAGCCAGTGCAGCGCCTTCAAGGCAGGTTTCGCTGATTGCGTCCTTGGGACGTCCATGAGCAGCCTTGCCGCTGCATTTTAATAATAATAATAGTAATAATAATAATAAACTCTTTTACATGATGGCCCTCCATGCATTCATATGCAGTGCTGAAATGGAAAGCGGAAATCTTCGAATTGTTTTAAAGCCTTTTCAAAGATATTCACTTTCCACAGTAGTTGCACGTGATGAGGCACGCTTCATGTAATGATGAGAGCTGGTAGCAATTTATGAGAAGGTTCCAGGACCTAGCAAAATTAAAACAAAACAAAAAAAATTGTACAAGAGATTTTTGTTAACTAAAATGGATACATTGGCCCATACCACTATGGCACCGAAGGGGACAACTTTTAAGGCACATGGCGTCCCTCACAGAGTGGGCGGCCAATTGATGAAGTGGGCTGACCAAATGCCACATGCTGCTGTCTGTGGTTATTGAAAGCAAAATGTGAATGATACTGCAACAGATCAATGGATGAGGAAGAGCGACTATAAAGCTTTATTTTATGAATACACATGTATGTATTTTTTAAGAAGTTTTTGGAAAAACATGAAATGCTACATTTAAACAAAAACTTGGCTTCCAGGGAAAAATCAGCACCATCGACAGCTATTGCCTAATAGTTTTATTGATAAATGCAGCAGGCTTGCTCCAACCATTTATAGGTGAATTTTGCTACAAGAGCCCTGAACAGTGTGGACGTGGTTGAGCATGTCCCCTCTGGCGTCTTCTTTGTAAATACCCTCCTCCTGGCAAGTGCTACAAAAATGTATTTTGATGAGTGTAAGACCTGGCCCTTTAGTAAGGGTGATGGAGTTACAATGAGATTCTGACCCTTTGCCACATGTTATCAAATAAAGATCGAATTCAGCGATGGAACAGGTAACTAGTTAACAGCTTCCCCTTGTGTCCACAGTCATCATTGTATGTAAGTTGCTCACAGTGTTACAAATATACAGAATCTGAGACATGCAGGGTAAACAAATGCTCAGCTATCAAACAGAACTGGGCCTATGGGTGAGTGAATCAATAAGATGACGCTGAATATATTGACCTCAGAGAACTACGGTATGTTGAATGATGATGAATGTCTTGGTGATTAATGATCATACTTCTCCGCACGTCCACACTGTAGTCATGCATGACAAATTTGCAGCGTGTTCATTCGTTGGCATCGGTTACCTAAGACACTCCTGGGCACGCTTAGAAGTCGTTCATCAGTGTCTGCCTGCACAAGCACTCACTAACTGGAAAAATCATGCTTTGAAATACCTTCAGTCAAGCTACTTTTGCAGCAATTGTTTATTTCTTTAACACCTATTTCATACAGTAAGCGTTAATGCATCTTCTGTCCTCATACAAGCCAAGGAAAAGGGCCTCCCTTTGGGCGGTTAGCAGAAAATAAGACTGTTCTGCAGCTTGCTTAAGTAGCAATTTTAAAAAAAAAGATTTAAGGAAAAGGATAATTAGCAAAAAATGCTCAGATATTTCAGAGGAAATCTGCGCTCTGCATCTGTTTGGGATAAAGACAGATGATGCTGACCACACAAGAGCAAAAGCATTTGAGATTGCTCAAAACAGATTTTGCCATTTCTTTGGGATTTCTTTCAAAAGAACAAAATGTTATATACGTGGTAATATATGGTGAAAACTATTCAATGTATGCATTAATCAAATGCAGAAAACTGCATTAGGACACAATCTATTATCTGCCTTTCTGGGTGCTCCACAGATTCTTATGGTATGATGACAAACTACCTTCCGAAGGAAAGGCCTAATAAGATGTATGAGCGCGACCAGTTCCTATTTCAGACAGAGCGGTTTTCTCTGTCTCAGCTGAACATTTATTCTGTGCATGTGCTGCTAACCAACGTTCAATACACGGCCAGATCCCGCACACTACTTCAAGAGCTCTTTGATGTGACTAGACTAGTAAGAAGGAGCTGAAGCCGTTTCCCTTCCTGATATTGGAGGGCAATATAACACATTAACATCTATTAAGCTTGAAATAATAGACCCTCTCTTCTGTATATCAGGGATTGCGTCCTGGTAAAGGAACCAATTAACCCTTGTCACATTTAAAGCTGCAAAGCAATCAAGGCTGAGGGATATTATCAAATGATGTTCGGTAAAATTTTACAACATTCAGAGTTGAATGTCACAAAAAAGCTGCGTGTCTACATTTTGTAATTTGGTTGTACTTTTTTCATATTGTTGTAATGTGCATTTCCCCTCCAAATATGGATCCTCTAAATATGTTTCCACATGGGGTAGTGAGAGAAGAGAAGCAGGTGAGAGTAACCTAGTGCCCCTCACTGATACCTCACTTGTGTGGGTGGGGCAAGGGCCTGTGGCTGGGAAAAGCCCAAAACATAGGGATTAAGGGTAAAACACTGAGAATTATAAGCGCTACATTAGAAAATTATATATATATGTTTTTAGCCAATTCTGCATTGGACACTCACACAAGTGAGGTATCATTTTACTCAGGAGACTAAGGAGAATACTGTGGGGCAGGACATTTGCGCTGGCACAGTGATTCCACACAAAAATATGTGGAAACTGTTTTTTTCAGCTAAAGTTTTGGTTTGCAGGGTAGGAAAACGCTAGAGGATCCATGCAAGCCATACTTCGCTGGACTCCCCCGGGTGTCTAGTTTTCTGAAATATGTGGGTTTGGTAGTTTTCCCAAGATGGCTGCCAAGCCTGGGTCAAAAACCCAGGTGACCCTGTTCCAAAACCAGGTTGTTTTGTTGTAGGTCATTTTGAAGTCTCCTCAATGCGTTTTGGTCCCTTGCCTGCCGTGGGTACTTTACCCTTGACCCACCCACATGAGTGAGGTACCATTTGTATCAGGAGACCTGGGAGAATGCTGGGTGATAGGAAATGTATGGATCCACACAGATTCCAATACTTTCCCACACAGAAATTCTGAGTAGGAAAATATTGGGGGACCCACACAAGCTGTACCCACCTGGGTATCTAGTTTTCAGAAATGTGTGGGTTTGGTAAGTTTCCCAAGTTGGCCGCCGTGCCCGGGGGCAAAACCCCAGGTGACTACCCTTGCAAAACCAGGTTGTTTTCTGCTAGGTCAGTCACCTCAATACGTTGTGGGACCTTGCTTATCGCGTGTACGTGGGGCACCTACATAAGTGAGGTACCGTTTTTATCTGGAGACCTGGCGGAACGCTGGTTGGTAGGAAATTTGTGGATCTACGTAGATTCCAGAACTTTTCACCAGAGAAATGTGAGAAAATGTGTTTTTTTTACAAAGTTTGAGGTTTGCAAGTGATTCTGGGTAACATAACCTGGTGAGAGCCAGAAAAGTCACCCCATCCTGGATTTCCCTTGGTGTTTTGTTTATAGGTTTTCTAGGTTTCCCTAGGTGCCAGCAGAGCTAGGGTTCAAAATCTACAGCTATGCCCTTTGCAAAAAAAGGGTCTGTTTTCACTGTAAAAATGTGGTGTGTCCACATTGGTTTTTGGTCGTTTCTTTTCGCGGGCACTAGGCCTACCCACGCAAGTGAGGTGCCATTTTTCTCTGAAGACTTTGGGGGATGCGGGTTGTGAGGAATTTTGCGGATCCACGCAGATTCCAGAACTTTCCACCACAGAAATGTGAGAAAAATTTGTTTTGTTTTACAAAGTTTGAGGTTTGCAAGGTATTCTGGGTATCCGAACCCGGTGAGTGCCAGACAAGTCACCCCATTCTGGATATCCCTGGGTGTCTAGTTTTAAAAAATGTATAGGTTTGCTAGGTTTCCTTAGGTGCTGGCAGAGCTGGGTTCAAAATAAACAGCTAGGTACTTTGCAAACAAAGGGTCAGTTTTTACTGCGAAAATAAAAAGTGTCCACATTGCATTTGGAGTCCTTTCCTGTCTTGGGCACTAGGCCTACCCACACAAGTGAGGTACCATTTTTATCGGGAGACTTAGGGTAATTCAGAATTGTAGAGCAACTGTTATTACCTATATACTTTTGATGCATTTCTGCCTTCAAAATGAAAGAGAATGTGTAAAAAATAAGTCACTTTGAAAAATGTCCTATAATTCTCATGATAGAATGGGTACTCACAATTTCGGAAATGTGCAAATAGCTACTGTTTCTAAACTCAATATTTTGCTCCAATTTCAGGAATACATAGGTGCCTTTCGTCCCAATTTTTCACTGTATATATTTTTCCAAATTAATTGCTATGTTCCAGGTCCATAATATAAAACCATTGCAAGATGCTGCTCAGTTATTGGCTCTGGGTTCGTCGGGTTCTTGGTGAACCTACAAGTCCTATATATCTCCGCAACTAGAAAGGTCCAGTGAATGTAACAAAATATTGTTCTTCAAACATCTGTCATCATTAGAAGAAGTTACAGGTGAAAACATTGACCCCCATTGATGTTTTTTCAACTCATTTCCAAATTTTCCTATTTCAACTGTTAGTTTCTATAAAGAAACCTTGAAGGATCTACAAAAAAGACCACTTGCTGAATTCAGAATTCGATCTGCTTTTCAAAAATGTATAGCTTTACAGGATCCATTATTGCTTTAATACCCATTTCTACTATTAAATGGAAGACGGTTGAAAGCACAAAAAATAGCAAAAATAGGCTCTGTCCCGGTAAAATGCCAAAACTGTGTAAAAAATGTTGGAAAATGGTAATTTCATGCCCACAAACCCTTTGTTGATAGCAATTGCAGGGAGAAAACCGGATGCTTTCATTTGCAGCACTTTTTTCCCCAAAAAACAAAATGTGGCTGTATTTTGGCTGATTTCTGGGTCCCCAACAAGGGAATCCACAAACCCTGGGTACCTTTAGAATCCCTATGATGTTGGAAGAAAAGGACACAAATTTGGAGTGGATATCCTATGTGGTCAAAAAGTTACTGGGGCCGAAGCACAAACTACCCCATATAGCCAAAGAAAAGGCTTAGCACGGGGGGGGCGGAGGGGGAGGGCCTAGCAGAGAAGGGGTTAAGGCAAAGTTCTGCATGTAGCTTAAGCAATAGCTGGTTATTTCAATGAATGAATGTAACCTGGAAGCATATTGTGGGGGATTGGCATTTGACAGCATTTGCACTTTAGTTGGATCGGTGTCATGCCCCCTTCAGAAAAACAATGGCCAAAGAATTTTAACTTTGTATAATGGAACTACAATTTCTTTGCATTCAAAGTTAATTGGCATTAGTGGGCAGCTGAAACAATTGCATGAGAGCTTTGTCACGCTCATTCTGTGTAGCTTGGAAAACCAATACGTCATCACTGTAATTGAAAGCATTCATGACACGTTGCATGATACATTGAATGACATTTTGGAAGAGATCTGGAACTGATGACACACCAAAAGCGTGGGGCACATGTATGACCGTTTTTAGCAGTCGCAAACTGAGATTCAGCCAATTTGCGACCAATAAAACAGCTTGTGCAATGCCAACCCTATTTTGTGAGTCAGTTTTAGAAATAGGGTTCTCTAGTTGACAGTGGTATGCACCCTGTCCAAGTAGGGACCCTTCCTTTTAGTCAGAGTAAGGGAGTTACACACCCAAAATAACACCTGCTTGCACTCTTAGTAGCTTGACATGAGCAGTCAGGCCTACCCCAGAGGAAATGTGTAAAGCATTTTTACATAAACACAGTGAAAACACTACAAATGGACAGCACACCAGTGTAGAAAAATAGCCATTTTTTATCTAAACCAAACAAGACCAAAACAACAAAAACCCAGCATACACAGATCAAGAAATCACTTTAAAAAAGTTGAAAACAGTACAGTCCACATAGAACTATGAATGCGTCAATTTTTGTGCAAAGTACCTTGGGATGCGTCAGAATCACAATACAAAAACAGGCACAAGAGAGGTGAGGCACCAGAAAGCAAAGCAATACATCGGTTCCTTACACGCAGGGAAGATGATGCGTCAGTTCCTTGCTCCAGGGAAGGTGATGTGTTGGTTCCTTACTGCTACACATGGGAGGTGATGCATTGGGTCTTTACTGAGAGAGGAGGTGATGCGTCTGTTTCTTATTGCACGGGAAGGCAATGCTTCTATTCTCCAGACACATGGCCTCGGTTTCTTACTGAAGCCCAGCGTCGATGTAGACTTGGCGCACAGGTGCAATGCGTCAAAAATCCGGATGCGCTGGAGTCGATGCATCCATTCCTTCAGTGGCACATCAGGGCCTACTTTGGAGTCGGAGTGGGGCTCTCTGATATCGGAGACAAGGTACTCTGGATTTGGGTTGTGGTGGTTCTTCTGGCTGTGAACAGGCATCTCATCGATCTTTTCTGCGACACCGTGGCAATGCATTGGTTTTTCAACCACATGGCAAGCTTACAACAGTAAAAACGGCGCTGAAAGGCGAAGAGCAGATTTTCAGCTCTTCTTGCCGCAGAAGCCACCTCTAAGGGCCCAGACTGGAATTGGCACCACTTGGCAGGTCAGAACTCCCAGCACAGGAGTTCAGGGGCTGCAGATGAAGTCGTTATTGGCCCTGAGACTTCTTAGCAGGAGGCAAGCACACACAAACCTTTGAAGAATCTTCTCAAGTAGGATACCAAAGCAAATGTCCAGACCTTAGCCAGAAGTAGCAACAGTAGGCCAAGCCAGCAAAGCAAACACAGCAAAGGGGCAGTACTTCTCCATACAGCTCTCCAGCTCTTCTTCTCAGCAGAGTTTCCTCTTGGTCCAGAAGTGTTCTAAAGGTCTGGGGTTACAGGTCCAATAATTATGTCCCTTTTGGCTTTTAAAGTAGGCATACTTTAAAAGATAGTCTTTGCAGTGCACAGATCCTGCCTTGCCCTGTCCTGGCTCCAGACACACTACAGCGGGGTGGAGACATAATTATGAGAGGCCAGGCACAGCCCTATTCAGGTGTTGGTGACAACTCCTCCCACCACTCAGCTCAGGTAAAGGCCCATCAGACTGGTGATGAGCAATTAGGATATGTAGGGCACATCTCAACTCCCTTTGTGTGACTGTCTAGAGTGAATGCACCAACAACCCAGCAGTAAGTCTAAAATAGACGTTGATTCCACCTGTAGGCAGAGGCACAGGATAGCAAAGCAAGAAATTGCCCACTTTCTAAAAGTATTTCACATAATAGAAAAAATGGCTGTGATTATTCAATCTTTAAACAGCCCAGGTCAATTGAATCTAATATCTTGGCCCATGTATTTATTTTACCATGTATCCAGTAATATTTTAAACGGCATATTATGAACTTGGGATATATCATGAGAAGGGACAATTCTCAGCCGATTTTTCAATGAACAAATATACCCCACAGGACAAAACAAAACTGTTCAATTCACATATTGTACATAACAAAAAATGAATGAAGCTAATAACTGAGTTGTGCATCAAAAACAACAAACGGCAACTAAAGTGATGAATCAATATAGAAGGAAGAATATCAACATAGACCTTAATGGAACATTCAGAAGGTGTCAAAACATATATTTATAACGTGAGGTGACTATCAAAGTTGTTCTCAATGCTGTGACCCTCTTGGAAGACTCTTGGGGTTTCAAAGTTATTTGACAAGAGTTGGATTGTCATTTAGGGAACTTTCCCACAACCCAAAATGATTTTGTGTAGAAGTGCCAAAGGATATTCATCTAAGCTGGGGACTGAGTTACAACATCAAAATTAAAGGGTCATACATATGCCATTGTGTCCATTGTAGTGGAACAGACCAACATGTGTTGAAAAGGTTTATTGTACCTGCAATTCTCCTCGAGTTCCAACATGATGATATCCTTTATTCAGATTCAGGTGAGAGAATACCTTTGCACCATTCAATTATGTTATCATATCAGCAATGTGCAGATCTGGATGTCGTTCTCTTTCAATTGACTTTTTCGCTTGATGCATATCCGCACATAGCGTACAGCTTCTTCACTGTACTTTTTGGGTACTACCTCTATGGGAGAAACCCATGGAGTTGGACCAGTGGAACACTCAATTATATTATGTTTGCTTAAGGATTTAAGTTCTTTTTCAACAGCTTCCTGTAAGCAAAAGGCAATTCATTTGTGTATTTGAGCAATAGGACGGATGTACTCCTTAATGTGTATTTGAACTTCCATAGTCTTGAATTTTCCCAACTCATGAAATAAAGAAGGGAATTGACTTACTATTTCATGATGATCATTCATGTTATAGTTCACAGATATCAGTCCCATATCAGCAGCTGTTCTGAAGCTAATTAAATCAGGCAATTTATGTTGTACTTTGAAGTACATGATTGATTGCTTGTACTTTGTGTTCCTATGCTTTATTGTTGCTACAAATTAACCTTGATTCTTTGTGGCCGACGATGCAGCCCACATATACACTTCAGTTTTCAATGGTGTAAGTTGGAGCAATGGAGACAGTTCATTATATTTCTCCTCAATCATGGTATTTTTTGGCGCACCACTATCGATAATGAAAGGTATTAAACAAATATTGACTTTTAGTGTGATCTTCGAGACAATGTTTGAATGACTTTGGTGCTTTTTCATGTCGATTTCTTTTGGGCCGGTGTATTCCTCACAGTTGGCGAGTTCAACGTCTGCATGTTTCTCTGAGGTAAACATTGACGTGGCACAACCATCTTCTTCATTTTCACTTGGTATTGATACAGAAGAACAGTTTGACGAGGATTTAGATGTCAAGCGACTTCGTTTTGTGTCAGTTTGCTTCAGCTGATATGTTTATGTGGCCTTATGGGAGTGCGTCAAACAAAACTTCTGGACCATTTGTGTTGCTATTTTGTCTTCGTGCTGATGGCACACTCCTTGTCAGCAGCATGTCGATCAGCATTCTATTCAGCTCTGGCAGCCATGAGACTCGCTCCAGACTCAGAGTTTCTCTTGGCATTCTTTGTTTGAATGAATCTGACAAGCATTAGTACGGCAGTACCTCTTTGTGCGGCCTTCAAGCAGGTTCTCGCCCACCGATGTGTAGACTTCTCTGTCAAGATTTCATTAACATCAAATGGTTTTCACTGAACTACATTGTGCATGGGCTCCAGATTCGGCAAACATCAATTCCATGCTTCGACAAAGGTACACATGACATGCAAAAACAGTTTGCTGGACCATGGCAAAATCTCTGGGGGAGTACTGTCGATCTTTGGGTTACTTATCCCCTATCTCAACACCAGATGTAGTGTTCACCAGACCATGTACTTGCCAATGTCTACGTCACACATGGAGCTTAGTATGACATGTCTTTTTTCTTCTGCAAGTAACCACAAACTCAACATTCTAAACCTGCATTCACTTCACTACGCTTTAATGTGTATGGCTTAGTTCTACAGAGTCCATCAAGAGCCACAATGGTTCCATTATTACACACTCATATGACACTACACCTATCACACAAACAGTTTTCGATTTGAGTAGTGAACAAGTGTAGGTATTGCTGACATATAAGGTAAATATGCTTTAATTGGTATTGCTCCTCATGTATTTTGTTAAGCAGTTTCTGCACAAACAGGCCTTTTGGAGTAAGATTATGGAGGAGAAAACATATTCACCTGGTGTCATCAGAAAATCAGGCAAATGAGTGGTCATTTAATCTGCAGTCAACTCAGTGGCTAGATGACTGTCTTTCTCCAGGATAATTAAATGGAGTGTTTACTACAACTTCGTCGTGTGGATGTTTTCTGAGATGCACCAACATTGGAGCTGTACAACTGCTGATGTTGTTCAATTTATGGTGCACTACAGGAATCTCAAGACATTTTTTCAGATACATTTGAACATATCAAAGTAAAGCTAATCCCAGGTGCTGTTTTAATCCCTTGTCACCAAAGCATTCCTTGACTGGGATGTTTTTTTTTATATGGTCTCATGGCTGCTACTACATTAAAGAAAGGGCAAGCATAGAGATTCAAAGGAATGGAAGACTAACCCTACTCTACAATGATACAAATACAAAATCACTTGGTTTACTCAACTTTATTCACCTTGGACTTCCGCATAATTGCTCTGATGAAAGTTTCTCTTTAAACTAAAACTCTTTGAATTATTTCTACAATTACAAACCCCTGTCATGATTTAAAATCAGTCATTAAAGCATTGGGTATTTTGTACATGAAATGCACATTATCTAAAACCCTTGACCTTCCTGGAATTCTGACAGCACAGTGGAAAACATATCACAACTCGACAGCTAAAATAAACACAGACACTAAGAAATGCAATCAGATTAAACTTGCTCTAATGTATCTCAAATGATTTGTTTCTTAACCCCACTTTACATTTGGGTCAATAGTTTTAAGACATTAAAATAAACATGAGAAAGGTACTTCCAATCACTGGAAGACAGAACCTTATTCATAACACTAATTATCTCCATCTGGAAACCCAGCAGTGTCAAAGATCTCTGCATTATCATGCTCATTTACAGGCTTTACTCATAAAATCTACAGTAATATTCCCAGGGAGCATGTCCTTCACAGCTGTTTAAGCCAAACTGATAGAAAAATCAACATACTCTAAATTTCTAATTTCGCCCTCATGACATTTAGATTTCCGACCTCACTTGTATATTGTACATCTTGACTCTCCTTTTGTCCCCTTCCTAGAAGGGTTTCAGCCATATGATTGGCAGTATTCTACTGTTGCAGGGATGTTGCACATATACAGAACTATGCGCTGGAATGCAGGACATCAGTGCAGAGGGGCTTTGTCCTCCTACCACCTCAGCACCCTCAATCCCAGGAACGAATAGCTATAGTGTCTCACTCGCTCTCCTATACAATGACAAAGATGCAAATGATTAGACACCCCAGAACACAACACTCACAGATCTCTCAGGAAATCGTGGTGACAAGACACACCCTTTCGCTCACTCACTCACTCATACATGTCCACTATAAGAATTGACAAAGACACAAATATATTTTTTAATGTTTATTTCAACTATTGTGATTTATAATGCCGTATACAAGTCACAACTAATAGCAAAATGCACAAACCTAATATAGTTAGCATAGCAGCAAGGCCATATATCATTAAGAGAGATGTCATTTCATAAAGACTGTAGATAAAGGACTATAAGCTCTAACCACCCTCCCCTTGTTAAGAAGTAGTATTCATTATATAATAGAAGATCTCTGGGCTTTGGGAGCAGACCCCATACCTTAGTGCCTAGATGGTATATCTACATCATAGAAACCGCGTGGCTCTTCTCCCGGGAAAGGTCTCTCTATAAGCGTGTGTTAACCAAACATGCCTTCCCATAATATCAAAGCACGAGTTTCCAGCAGCAGCAGCTGTGTTAGCATGTTTCGTCTAGGTGCTAGGGACTGACCAGAATAGAATAACAAGAGGCATTGTTTATCAACCTTGCACACAGTGTTTAGACTAAACTCCAGGAATAGGCAGAGAACCCACAAAGCAGAAGGTTCTCATATGGAAGGCAGAAACAGAGTCTTACAAAACTAAAGTCATGTAGTAACATGCGCAAAAGTAGCATCATGGCAGCAGAGCTCATGCTAACCTAACGATGTCGACAATGTCCCTATCGGCCCCAAGACACTATTTTCTCTTGTTATTGACCCCTCCTTTTTTCTCTTTGCCTCCTCTTTCCATGCATCATAATATATATTACACTAGCTTCTTTCTCCTAATTGACATTGTAATTTCCAAGCCTTGTATCAACTCTATATGGAACGAGATGGAACCAAAGCACCATATTATGTCTTTCTCTCCTTTTGACTTTACCTGGTAGCTATACCACACTAAATCATATCTATGCAAATTGGGATGTCAATAGTGATCTCCATTTTAAAAATATGTAAACATATACTGTATTTTACCATGCACTTTATGTAATGATCTGGCAGCCCCTACAACCCTTAGTTGAGCCACGAACTGGAGCTCTGCTCGCACAGGAAGTGCAGGCATTGGAGTGTCATCCCGCAACGTCATCAAGAGACAAAGGAAAGCCTCAGTTGGCCATTTAGGTTGGCAGTAAGTCGATTATATCCTCCCATCCCGCCATCCCTGGCAGGTAACAAAGAGGGCTACACAAGAATTCTGATTATGGGACTGGACTGACCCCCTTTGTGGGGTATCGTTTGTGTGGGCACCGGGCTTGTGGGAGGGGAGACTGACTGAATGTGGTCCTGCACTCTCCTGCCCTATCCTGCAATGCCTGGTTTTGAACTTTGCGGATTACTCCTGTCTTCAGGTACCCCAGTGGGCTGGTGAGCTATGCTGTGCCCTGGATTTGAGTTTGTGGTACTCCTCTGGGATGGAGGGGATGTGGTGAAGTTGTACCAATGATTTTCCTCTCAAGTCTTTTGGTAATTGTGCATGGATGCCCTGGTTGGAACCAGAGGGCTTGTGCAAGTTTGTGGCCTTTTTGGCACAATGCGCAGAGCAGATCTCACAATACCGTGTTCTGGATGTTCTTGGAATGTGAAATGTGATATCTGTCTTGAGAATATCATAATCCTCCTTGCTTTTGGTATCTACTAAATTGATGTTTTCCAAAAGAACACCTGTCCCTTGATGGACTTCGCTTATGAGCAATTTTTAGTGTTGATGTGAATAAAAAGGCTATGCCCAGGGAAACCACGCATTTTTTCTAATCTGTAATTGAGCTTTGTAGTCAAAGTTGACTGAGTGGGGCGAGTTGTACGTTGTGCGCTTACAATAAAAAAAATTTACTTTTTCCAACATTTTATGAAAAACGTTCTAACATTGTTATGATAGTGTCTGCATGTTAGAAAAAAAACGAAATAATCCTAAATCTAAAAGTTTTTGCCACCTTTAAGAGCCTGATTTTCAGATATTCATACTGCCACAACAGGCAAACGTCTGCATCCTACGATGAAAACATTGTGCCAGATACGATGAAAAAGTAGTTCAAGTTCAGTTTAAACAAGATGACATCATGTCATGGATTGGCTAATCTTCCATTAAGAAATTTTTTTCAGATGCCGAGTCAGAAGTGAGTAACAGCAGTGTCAAATGAAGAACAGCCAGGCTGTGTATCTGGATTGAATTTTAATCTCAACAGTTCCACCAAAGACTGTGTATTATGTATTTTGTTCATTAAGCGATAAAAATTCGTCATGCCTATTTTCCGAAACTACAACTAATCTGTAATGAACTTCAACTGGAATCTGCACCAGTTTCCTTGAACGGTTCACATTCAGTACCCATAGATTTGCTGGTCTTTAACGCTCAGCATCGCTGTGGAACTTTTCATATGTGTGAAAATGTAACTATTCACAAAATTGCCACATTCCTCATTTGCTCTTCGGAAAAGTTGTCTACTACCGCGGAGATAATCTCTGTCCAGTTGATCTCATTTCAAGAAATAAATTGTGAAAAAAGGATCTGTTACCTCCTGAATCCACTTAGTTTTCAAGGAAAATCTCATGCAAAGTATCAATTGTCAAATGATTCAATGAACAGTGTATAATTTAAATGTATGTAGAACAGGCTACTTTTTGATAATACAACTAATGGGCTTCTCGGTTTTGCTTTTGAATTATTTCAAACGACGGAAGCAAAGCCGTTCCAAGATGGCATCGTATCACATACAAAGTTACAATGAGAAGCTTACCATCCGACCTTGGTTTGGGTATTCAAGCTATCACAGTCCCACTCTGCCTCTTTAATGCAGCTGATTATCACAGCAAAATATTTATTTGCCACTAGATTCCCAGTGCCTTCGTTTTTGTATCAACCACCTCAGTTGGTTCAGGCTGCACAGAAAGTCCTTTTGGATTTTTGACGATAGGTAGGGTAAAGTATCTTCCATTACTATAAGGATATTGAAAATCATCAAAGGCATACAACTCTAGAGTGAATTTTAAAGTACGCACCAGACTATTTTATTTCTTTTAATGTAGAATCACATCATTACCCTTTCAACAAAAAGTTTACGTTTTTTGCCTATTCCTCCTTCCTATCACCCAGAATGGTTAAATTGTGCAAAATAAAGGCAGAATGAGTGGAGCACAGTTAAACATATCATTACACAGCTACTCAATTCTTTCAAAAATATATCACAAGCATTTAATGTAAATCGCTTTCAAAAATAAATATTTCATGCAACACGTGGTAGCATGCAGAGAGAATCTAGCTTTTGTCTATTTCAGTATAGGCGGAAAATATAAAGATACTGCCATGAGCAGCTACTTTGTGCTTATAAAAGTTTATTTTAGCAAATAGATAAAAAGGGCTGAAAAGCTACTTTTCGTTTTTATTGTTTAAACAGATGTAATTCTGCTGCATAATCTGTCTTTCACATGGTCTGCTATCACTTGCAGAAGAAATGTGGCATCACATCTCTACGTAATAATTTATTACAGTTGTATAGATTCAGGGTTGGCAAAAGAGGGATCCATTTCATCTGGGAGAGGAGTCGACGCTATGCCGGAGAGCCACACCACCGGATAGCCACAGATAGCCACGCCCCCCGCGATGGCGATTCCTCGTGTTTTCCGCGTCCGTGCGGCTAGCTTCCATGCCGCCTCTTCTCCCGTTAAATGTCGCAAATGCTACGAATGGGACACTAAGTCGCGGTGGAAGGAAGGAGCCGGCTACCTTTATTTTCTCTTTTTCCTGAGGATACAACGTGGAGACGGCAGTGGTGGTGGCTGCGGCGGTGGTGGGAAGAGAAGAAAAAAAAACTGAGGCAATTTGAAAGTTTCCAATAACGAATGCTGGAAGGAGCAGGCGAGCAGCGAGAGGCTTGCAAAGCTCTGGTGACCTGAAGTCTGGGAAATGACGCAAGGGAACGGACGAATAGAGAGTGGAGAACCAGGTGAGGAGAGCCTGGAGAAAATAGAAAACGAAGGGTCATTTTCCAAAAATATATATATAAAAGATATCAAAGAGGGAACAGGGTGCTGTGCTACACTGTGGCAAGAAGGAAAAAAAAACGAAAAAAAACTTTTCTGTGTTTAGAAGGAGGAGGAAACTGGGGTACTGGGTACTGGATATCAGAGAGCTGCTGCTGGGCCATTATTGTAAGTCTGTGAGTCAGTCCGTTAACCACTTCTACGGCTATAGTTTGATTAATTCGATTAACCAAGTGAACATGGGGAGACGCGACAAATTGGGTCAGCTGGCAGCCAGAGATGATATTAATACTGCTCTAAAAGTTAAAACATGGCTAGCCAAGGCACAGAAAAAATTTGGCAGCGGGTGGCAGCAAGTCAGGAGTAACGGGGGAGTCTCCACTTCATAACTCTAGCTTTGAGAGCTCAGACGAGGAGGAGCTGCCATCGGAAGCAACAACAGAGTTTCCTGTGACGCTTACGGAACCCGGAACTCCCCCCATAATTGTCACAATTGCTACTAGTAAACCTGGAGACGTTATGGATCAGCCAGAAGTATGTCCAAATGGAAAGGTTGGCAAAAAGGAGGAGGGGGGAGAAAGGAGTTCCCCCTGTTTGTGAAAAAATTGATACAGCCTACCCCCCAGCGTGTCACTCTATCTCCACCTCAAAATATAGCTTCTGACCCTGACTTAGCCTCTCCTGGTCCACTTCCCATGGACTTAAGTTTGTCAACCAGAACGTCACCAGAGAATTCCTTGATGGCACCAGTTACTCCAGACAAGCAAAATCCACTACCTTTACTTTTAAGATCTAATCTTATTGCTCAGACGCAAGAACCAGAATTGAATCTGCAAAATTCACCCTCCCCCGCCTCTTCGGCCTCCCCAGCCTGTAATAGTACGGCACAAGCCTTAGCTCAGCCACCAGCATCTTCCATCCAGGCAAGGCAAGGTCAGGTACTAGACAGGAGAAATTCAACTTCCTTTCTACAAACACAGGCTCCACAAAATCAACAAGTGCTTAGCTCCAAGCACGATATGGATATGTTGAATGCACTGACTGAGGGCCCTGAAGTGGCAACTGGGGTAACTAAACAATTGGAAATAAAAACGCTGCTTAATCTTATCCTCGAAGAGATAAGGGACATGAAGAAGTCCCAAGAAAACGAAATCGCCTCTCTACATTCTAGATTAAATAAAATAGAGGAGGCAGTTACATGTCTCCCAGGTAGAGTACAGGAAGCAGAATCACAGATCTCTAAGTTGGAAGATCAGATGTCAGGACTGCTCACTAAAGTGCACAATGTCAATAAAGACAAACTTTTGCTGGAGAATAAACTTGAGGAGTTGGAGAACCATTCCCGGCACTCAAACCTTCGGATTGTGGGTGTGCCAGAGAGATTGAGGGAGCGCAGACACCACAATGGGTGGAGACTTTCATCAAAGAAAAGGTCCTGCCGGACTTTAGCGGAGACTTGACCATTACAATGGCCCATAGGGTTCCATTTTATCCTCTGCCAAGCTTAAGTGGTCCACATGCGATTTTAGTCAACTTTTCAGATTATCAGATCAAGGAGAAGATCCTTACCAGGGCCATACAGCAAAAACAGTTTCCTGTGAATAAAACTTCGAACTGTAGAATTTTTCCGGACATGTTGGCAGCTGCTGCTCGGAGACGGAAGGAATTTGTTAAACTGCTCTTTCTGTTCAAGGCACAAGGAGCGCAGGCATCTATCGCCCAACAATCTAAATTGCGTGTCCTTGTCAAAGGGAAGTTTCACATGTTCACTATTATAGATGATGCACAATAGCTTCTTAAGGAATTGTCAGGGCCGCAGTAAGGCGGGGTGCATATGTTTTCTTCAGCTAGAGAGTCTGGAGAAAGGTGTTTTGGGTTCTCTATAGTACATGATTTAGAGGAAGGAAAGATGTGAAAGAGAAAAATGAGGAAATGATTTGAAAATGAATGTAGTAGCTTGGAAAGGCTGTCATATCTAACTTGATTAAGGATAAGATTTTACATTTTTTTTATGGGGGCTGAGGGTTAACCAGGTGCAATCACATGGCACCTCTTAAGAAGTGGGGACGGCAAGAGGTGGAGTGGGTGAAGTAGTAGGGGTTCCACCTCTGGGCGAGGGAGGGTTGGGGAGTCTGGGGGTGGGAGAAGGGTTAGGGGGGTTAAAAAGTTTAGGTGTAAAATGAGCAGTAGCAGGGGCACATCTGGTATCAATTTCGAGATTTCATGGTACGAGTGTATGGCCAGTTTTGAAAAGCAAGGAAAGAATAATGAATAATAGGTGTAGCATCATATCTATCAATGTTAATGGTACAATAAATAAATCCAAATATGGAGCATTAATAAGATGGTTAGTTTCCCGCTCCCCACAGGTCCTGTTTTTTAATGAAACTCATTTGAAAACGAATTCTCCCAAATTATATCTTCCAAGGTATTTTTCACATGTGTTTTTTGCCTCTGCTGGGCTAGCTAAAAGAGGGGTGGGAATATACTTTAGCCGCAATCTTCCCTGGGAGTTCGGGCAAATTAGGAGGGACCCGCTTGGGCGATGGATTTGGATTGAGACAGTTGAATGGGACATTGCTAAACTTCATAAATTATTATGGTCCTATAGTTAATGACACTACTCCTTTGCACAAGATTACCGAGTTACTAAAAGGGATCCCGCGAAAAATCGTGGTTGGTGGGCAATTCAATTTTATTCAAGATTTGAAGAAAGACACCTCAAATAAAATCAAGAAAGAGTTGAAACCCCGGACAAAGAAGGTTCTGGAAGCCTTAAAACAGGAACATCTACCAGTAGATCAATGGCGGTGTTGTAATCCCTCTGGGGCTGAATTTACTTGCTATTCTAAGCAGTTTCAAACGGCCTCACAGATCCATTTTATTCTTAGTTCACGGTCACTAAGGGTTTTAGGTACCTCAATAGGGATTAATCCTTTCTCCGACCATTCCTTGGTTGAAGTTGAATTCGAGATTGAGGGGGGAGTAAAGGCTCAATCCAGGTGGCAGATGGATCGGCTGCTCCTCCAAGACTCTATATGGGCGGCCTCAACTATGGAATGGATAATGGAGTTTTTTAACCGGAATGAGGATACAGCTGAAATTATTTCAGTCTGAGGATGCTTTAAGGCAGCTTTTATAGGCCATATGATAGCACGGTCTTCTGCACAGATAAGAATGAGGCACAATAAGATTAACAAGCTTCAGCTAGATGTGTCGAATGCTTTGGCTTTGAGAGGCACTCTCTCTCAGGGGGGGCAGACGTAGCTCTACAATTGGAAGGGGCCAAAGCTGCCTTGAAAGAATTTTTTTTAATTGAGGAAATTAATAGCTCTAAAACCTATCAGCAGAAGATATATGAGGAGAGTCAAATGGTGGGGAGGATGCTAGCAGGACTGACAAAAATTAAGCAGGAGAAATCAACAATTATGGAGATTATGGATCCAAAAACACAAAACATAATTAGAGACAAGGATGATATAGCTCGAGTGTTTTTGGAGCACTACTCTCAGCTGTATTCAACTAAATATAGGGTTGGGACGGATCAGATCCATAGATACTTTGATGAAGTGCATCTACCTACGGTTTTTACCTTTTTGGTGGATAAACTAGAGAGTGAAATATCGGAGTTAGAAATTCGGGATATAGGGGCAAAAGCATGCGGAGACGATGGCCTTCCGAATGAATTTTATAAGCATTTTGTAAAAGAATTGACTCCCTTTTTGGCAAAATTATTCAATGCTATTAGATTGGGAGAACAGGTCCCCGCTAGCTTTAAGGAATCCATCATAGTTAGCTTTGTAAAAAAGGGTAAGGATGAAAAAGACGTTAATTCTTACAGGCAAATCAGCCTCCTAAACGCCGATTTTAAAATCCTTATCAAAATTTGGGCACAGCGCTTTTCTCCGATTTCCCAGGCGTTAATCCATGCTGATCAGTCGGTCTTTGTCCAGGGAAGATCTATGGCCGGGTATTTAATTCATGCAAAAACAACAGGTGATGGACCGAATGTGGATCAATGTCACACACTCACCCCAGTCCAAAGATCTGGGCCCAAATCCATCGTTTTTTTGCACTCCACACCACCCTGGGTTAGACAATGGCGATATGCAAATCAGCTCTGACCCTGTGCCCCATGGGAACAGTCCAGTCCGAACTACAAAAGCCATGTCCTTCCCAGAACGGAATCAAGCATCCGAGGACCGGACCGGTTTCGAGGTAACACCTCTCATCAGCCCGGCTAGCTTGACTCCAGTGGTGTGGAGTGCCTGGGACCCACGTCTGGGCATCCCCAGCGCACTTAGGGCGGAATATGCAAAAACAACAGGTGATGGACCGAATGTGGATCAATGTCACACACTCACCCCAGTCCAAAGATCTGGGCCCAAATCCATCGTTTTTTTGCACTCCACACCACCCTGGGTTAGACAATGGCGATATGCAAATCAGCTCTGACCCTGTGCCCCATGGGAACAGTCCAGTCTGAACTACAAAAGCCATGTCCTTCCCAGAACGGAATCAAGCATCCGAGGACCGGACTGGTTTCGAGGTAACACCTCTCATCAGCCCGGCTAGCTTGACTCCAGTGGTGTGGAGTGCCTGGGACCCACGTCTGGGCATCCCCAGCGCACTTAGGGCGGAATATGCAAAAACAACAGGTGATGGACCGAATGTGGATCAATGTCACACACTCACCCCAGTCCAAAGATCTGGGCCCAAATCCATCGTTTTTTTGCACTCCACACCACCCTGGGTTAGACAATGGCGATATGCAAATCAGCTCTGACCCTGTGCCCCATGGGAACAGTCCAGTCCGAACTACAAAAGCCATGTCCTTCCCAGAACGGAATCAAGCATCCGAGGACCGGACCGGTTTCGAGGTAACACCTCTCATCAGCCCGGCTAGCTTGACTCCAGTGGTGTGGAGTGCCTGGGACCCACGTCTGGGCATCCCCAGCGCACTTAGGGCGGAATATGCAAAAACAACAGGTGATGGACCGAATGTGGATCAATGTCACACACTCACCCCAGTCCAAAGATCTGGGCCCAAATCCATCGTTTTTTTGCACTCCACACCACCCTGGGTTAGACAATGGCGATATGCAAATCAGCTCTGACCCTGTGCCCCATGGGAACAGTCCAGTCCAAACTACAAAAGCCATGTCCTTCCCAGAACGGAATCAAGCATCCGAGGACCGGACCGGTTTCGAGGTAACACCTCTCATCAGCCCGGCTAGCTTGACTCCAGTGGTGTGGAGTGCCTGGGACCCACGTCTGGGCATCCCCAGCGCACTTAGGGCGGAATATGCAAAAACAACAGGTGATGGACCGAATGTGGATCAATGTCACACACTCACCCCAGTCCAAAGATCTGGGCCCAAATCCATCGTTTTTTTGCACTCCACACCACCCTGGGTTAGACAATGGCGATATGCAAATCAGCTCTGACCCTGTGCCCCATGGGAACAGTCCAGTCCGAACTACAAAAGCCATGTCCTTCCCAGAACGGAATCAAGCATCCGAGGACCGGACCGGTTTCGAGGTAACACCTCTCATCAGCCCGGCTAGCTTGACTCCAGTGGTGTGGAGTGCCTGGGACCCACGTCTGGGCATCCCCAGCGCACTTAGGGCGGAATATGCAAAAACAACAGGTGATGGACCGAATGTGGATCAATGTCACACACTCACCCCAGTCCAAAGATCTGGGCCCAAATCCATCGTTTTTTTGCACTCCACACCACCCTGGGTTAGACAATGGCGATATGCAAATCAGCTCTGACCCTGTGCCCCATGGGAACAGTCCAGTCCGAACTACAAAAGCCATGTCCTTCCCAGAACGGAATCAAGCATCCGAGGACCGGACCGGTTTCGAGGTAACACCTCTCATCAGCCCGGCTAGCTTGACTCCAGTGGTGTGGAGTGCCTGGGACCCACGTCTGGGCATCCCCAGCGCACTTAGGGCGGAATATGCAAAAACAACAGGTGATGGACCGAATGTGGATCAATGTCACACACTCACCCCAGTCCAAAGATCTGGGCCCAAATCCATCGTTTTTTTGCACTCCACACCACCCTGGGTTAGACAATGGCGATATGCAAATCAGCTCTGACCCTGTGCCCCATGGGAACAGTCCAGTCCGAACTACAAAAGCCATGTCCTTCCCAGAACGGAATCAAGCATCCGAGGACCGGACCGGTTTCGAGGTAACACCTCTCATCAGCCCGGCTAGCTTGACTCCAGTGGTGTGGAGTGCCTGGGACCCACGTCTGGGCATCCCCAGCGCACTTAGGGCGGAATATGCAAAAACAACAGGTGATGGACCGAATGTGGATCAATGTCACACACTCACCCCAGTCCAAAGATCTGGGCCCAAATCCATCGTTTTTTTGCACTCCACACCACCCTGGGTTAGACAATGGCGATATGCAAATCAGCTCTGACCCTGTGCCCCATGGGAACAGTCCAGTCCGAACTACAAAAGCCATGTCCTTCCCAGAACGGAATCAAGCATCCGAGGACCGGACCGGTTTCGAGGTAACACCTCTCATCGGCCCGGCTAGCTTGACTCCAGTGGTGTGGAGTGCCTGGGACCCACGTCTGGGCATCCCCAGCGCACTTAGGGCGGAATATGCAAAAACAACAGGTGGTGGACCGAATGTGGATCAATGTCACACACTCACCCCAGTCCAAAGATCTGGGCCCAAATCCATCGTTTTTTTGCACTCCACACCACCCTGGGTTAGACAATGGCGATATGCAAATCAGCTCTGACCCTGTGCCCCATGGGAACAGTCCAGTCCGAACTACAAAAGCCATGTCCTTCCCAGAACAGAATCAAGCATCCGAGGACCGGACCGGTTTCGAGGTAACACCTCTCATCAGCCCGGCTAGCTTGACTCCAGTGGTGTGGAGTGCCTGGGACCCACGTCTGGGCATCCCCAGCGCACTTAGGGCGGAATATGCAAAAACAACACGTGATGGACCGAATATGGATCAATGTCACACACTCACCCCAGTCCAAAGATCTGGGCCCAAATCCATCGTTTTTTTGCACTCCACACCACCCTGGGTTAGACAATGGTGATATGCAAATCAGCTCTGACCCTGTGCCCCATGGGAACAGTCCAGTCCGAACTACAAAAGCCATGTCCTTCCCAGAACGGAATCAAGCATCCGAGGACCGGACCGGTTTTGAGGTAACACCTCTCATCAGCCCGGCTAGCTTGACTCCAGTGGTGTGGAGTGCCTGGGACCCACGTCTGGGCATCCCCAGCGCACTTAGGGCGGAATATGCAAAAACAACAGGTGATGGACCGAATGTGGATCAATGTCACACACTCACCCCAGTCCAAAGATCTGGGCCCAAATCCATCATTTTTTTGCACTCCACACCACCCTGGGTTAGACAATGGCGATATGCAATCAGCTCTGACCCTGTGCCCCATAGGAACAGTCCAGTCTGAACTACAAAAGCCATGTCCTTCCCAGAACGGAATCAAGCATCCGAGGACCGGACCGGTTTCGAGGTAACACCTCTCATCAGCCCGGCTAGCTTGACTCCAGTGGTGTGGAGTGCCTGGGACCCACGTCTGGGCATCCCCAGCGCACTTAGGGCGGAATATGCAAAAACAACAGGTGATGGACCGAATGTGGATCAATGTCACACACTCACCCCAGTCCAAAGATCTGGGCCCAAATCCATCGTTTTTTTGCACTCCACACCACCCTGGGTTAGACAATGGCGATATGCAAATCAGCTCTGACCCTGTGCCCCATGGGAACAGTCCAGTCCGAACTACAAAAGCCATGTCCTTCCCAGAACGGAATCAAGCATCCGAGGACCGGACCGGTTTCGAGGTAACACCTCTCATCAGCCCGGCTAGCTTGACTCCAGTGGTGTGGAGTGCCTGGGACCCACGTCTGGGCATCCCCAGCGCACTTAGGGCGGAATATGCAAAAACAACAGGTGATGGACCGAATGTGGATCAATGTCACACACTCACCCCAGTCCAAAGATCTGGGCCCAAATCCATCGTTTTTTTGCACTCCACACCACCCTGGGTTAGACAATGGCGATATGCTTGATTCCGGTCTGGGAAAAGATATGGCTGTTGTAGTTCGGACTGGACTGGACTGTTCCCATGGGGCACAGGGTCAGAGCTGATTTGCATGAAGCCATTATCTGACCCAGGGTGGTGTGGAGTGCAAAAAACTATGGATTTAGGCCCAGATCCTTGTACTGGGGTGAATGTAAGACATTGGTCTACATTCTGTCCATCAAATTGTTTTTTGTAATTTTCTCCCTGAGTGTACTGGGGTAGCTCAGACGTGGGTCCCAGAGCCTCCACACCACTGGAGTCAAGCTAGCCGGGCTGATGAGAGGTGTTACCTCGAAACCGGTCCGGTCCTCGGATGCTTGATTCCGGTCTGGGAAAGATATGGCTGTTGTAGTTCGGACTGGACTGTTCCCATGGGGCACAGGGTCAGAGCTGATTTGCATAAAGCCATTATCTGACCCAGGGTGGTGTGGAGTGCAAAAAACGATGGATTTAGGCCCAGATCCTTGTACTGGGGTGAATGTAAGACATTGATCTACATTCTGTCCATCAAATTGTTTTTTGTAATTTTCTCCCTGGGTATTTAATTCAGGCATTAGATTAAGTATCTAAGAACCAGATCCCAACTTTGATTTCAATGGTCGACGCCGAAAAGGCCTTCGACCTGGTCAATTGGGGAAGCGC
Organism: Lissotriton vulgaris; assembly: GCF_964263255.1. NCBI lineage: Eukaryota > Metazoa > Chordata > Amphibia > Caudata > Salamandridae > Lissotriton > Lissotriton vulgaris. The sequence continues at coordinate 382,262,051 of NC_141696.1, forward strand.
CCCTTACATCGGATACATCGCATCGCGCTGCCATTGCAACGCGGCGATTACATCGTGCCCGTCATCACATCGCATGTCATCAGGACGCATGCAAGTGCATCGCATTGACTATTACATCGTTAACGATGACATCGAATTTACTTCAAATGGGAAGCAGCGCATATGCTGACACTTTAGAATAAAGCGAGCACAATAATTGACTTCAAATGGGAATATTAAAGAACAATGTTTATTTAAGTAATTTAATATGCGAGCACAATTGCTGATGACATCGAATTCACTTAGAATGGGAAGTATGCACAATTTACATACAATGTGAAGCAGCGCATATGCGAGCACAAAGAAGCGCAGCAGCGCATATTTGGAAGTATGTTTATTTAAGTAAGCAGCATTAATTATTGCAACAACTTGAGGTCTGACGGAAACATAGACAGACTTTGGTGTTGACAGACGCGGTTCAAGCCTCCTACCATCCACTCATAGCAAGAGCATATATATTTTTGAATTAACAAAAATATAATTAAATATGTTCAAATTAACATATGATATTTCATAAACACCTGCTAGTGTTTACTTTAAGCAGCGCATATGGGAAGCGAGCACAATTAGTAAAGAACAATGTTTATTTAAGTCATTGCAATATACGAGCACAATGACATTAAATGGGAAGCTGCAAAGAGCATATATATTTAATAATTAACAAAAATATACTTAAATGTGTTCTAATTCACATATGATATTTCATAAACACCTGCTAGTGTTTACTTTTTTACAGCGGAAATAAATGAAGACATCATATTTCATATCGCAATCAATTGCCAGTACGTTTTCTTTGCTCTGGAGAATTTAGCAACTCTCGACACGTATCTCAAAAACGGTCTTCAGCATGCCGCCATTTAGTAAATATAATGTGTTGATATTTTTTTAAGTTGTTGCCTTTGTGAGCTGCGCATTCACTCAGCACACAAAACCAATACTTAAGCATCACATTTTTGTACTCGATTGCGGTGAAAAGTGCATTTTGGAAACGTGCTAACCAAGATAGCTTGCTGTTTTGTTTTAAAGTATTTTTACTCTGAGTGAGTTCTAAGGTCAGTTATTCTTTCAAGTATGAAAGAGATACTGGTCCTTTACAATAGGCGACATGGCACAAGATGTCCTTGAGCGTTGAGGCATGATTGCTTGCTCTTTTATCCCACTCTGGCCTTGGGATACTCCGCCTGTCTATCGGACTTTTTCTGGTGTATGGTACGTTGTACATATCTTTTAATGTGCGCAGTCCAGGCCTTTTATGAAGTTTCCAGCTCGATGCTAGGAGTTGAAGTGAAAGGGTGGATGGATCAAAGGGTGGGTGGGTGGATGGATCAAGGGGTGGGTGGATGAATGGGTCGGTGGATGGTTTGCAAACAAATACTTAACAATAATTGCTTCATGTAAGTCTGTACAGGGTGGATGGACGTTGACATATTTAGAGCAGATGTTTCTAAAATGAAATGGTTTGAAAAATCCTCTTTCAGAGAGAGGTGTACGATAATTGCTGGAGACTGGATTGGCCAGAGAATGCTTTGGCGGTGTGCGAGTAAAACAGATATAATCCTCGTAACTATTGCTCATCAGGCTCCCGCCCTCTGCTCTCCAATGAGGCATTTCCATTCCTCCCCTTCAACTTGTATATGTGACGCTTACAGTGGTTTAATCGTTTTGCTTTCATTTTCAAACAGCAACAGATCTTCCTCTGCATCATATATTTACTGTAACACAGTTTCCTCCTCCGTGACACATTCAATGTGGTATCGTGGCCGAGCGGTCTAAGGCGCTGGATTTAGGCTTCAGTCTCTCTGGAGGTATGAGTTCGAACTTCGAATCCCACCGCTGCTACTAACTTATATTTTATTATTAAATAAATACTCCGGATATCACCCCGGCCTATTGTTCGCTCCTCCAGACATTACATACTGAGTGACTGTAACAACATATCCTATTACGAACTTTCTTACCATATTGCTCCACTATTTTTTTCAATACGGAGTACAGGAAATTATCAGTTTCTCAAGTTTTTAGTAACTACCTATGCATGCTACTTACTGTCAGGTGATGTTTAGTTTTCAGAGTGCTTAGCATACCGTCACATAAACTTTGCTTTAATAGCCATACATATTTCGTCTCCCTATGGAGCATTCTGTCTAACTCGCTGAGTAAACATTCAAAATAAATACTGCAGGTGAGTCGATCATACATACTTTTTAGAGTGATCGGATCGTAATGGCCAGTTGCAAGTGTCCTAGTAATCCAGCACACTCCTGGTAATGGGAGTCGCCAGCCCCATTTGTACTAACGCGTTGTTACAGCGTGCGATATCAGGGTCTGCGATGTGATATTATGCCCAATAGAAAGCAACGCATTGGCGTTGCTACAGCTATCGATGTAACAGTTGACGAGGTAATGTACTATGCAGGGTAAAAGACGCGTGGTAAACGCACGCGATGAAAAGGTGTGCGATGTATCGTCATACATCCGGTCAATTGGCAAGCTCTATTTATTGGTCTGTTAAAATGTGGGTTTTCTGAGGGAATAGTGGATATGTGAAAAAATATTTATCATAATGCACAAGCAAGGGTGATAGTAAATACAAACTCGATAGGGACTGTGAATATTATTAGAGGTACCAGGCAAGGGTGCCCTATGTCCCCTATTTTATTCACTTTCCTTATCGAGCCCCTTGCAATACGAATACGTGGTAACTCTGATATTAAGCCACCCATACCAGGAATGGCTAAAATCAAACTATTTGCTGATGATATTATTTTATATTTACATCCTGACAGATTAAACCTTGAATTAGCAATTGGTGAGTTTAGCAGATTTGAAGGGATTGGTGGCTACAAGATTAACCAGAACAAAACCGAGGTACTAGTCATGAACTCGGATTGTAATTTTTTACCTGAAAATCTAAAAACACAAGCGATAAAAAAAAACAATCAGATTCCTAGGCATCTATGTATCCAATCAGTTCGAACAATTATTTAGTTTGAACTACTCCTTAATGTTTAATAAAATAAAAAATTTGTTAGACAAATGGGTTTTACTACCATTGATTTTGATTGGTCTGGTGGCTTTAGTAAAAATGTCCATCCTTCCGCTAATGATTTTTCTTTTCTCAAACGTGCCGTTAACAATCAACTCTCAGTACTTTAGAGAGGTTGATTCTATGATAAGGGGATTTGTTTGGAATTAAAAGTCCCCTAGGGTGAAATTGAGTATACTTCAGTTAGATACTACGCAAGGGGGCTTACCTTTACCAAATATACGTATGTATTACATAGCAGCAATAATGGACCTTACAGAACATTTATTGAAGTCTAATGGTTTACTCGACATGTTTTTTTATGAAAAAACTATTCAGGAGGGTGGATCTCAGGTTCCGATCTTTTTAAAAACAGCAAAGTTACCAAAAAAGACTCGATATAAGACTATGCGGGATTTTGCTTTTAGACTACAATCGCTATTCAAGCAGGGAGGGGGCGGTGGACTTCACTATTTGAAACTGAAAGAGTGTAAGAGTATGGGGCTTCAGATACAGTTGAACAAACTTCAAAAGTGGAAAAATCTAGGCTTTCGTAATCTAGCCTCATTCTTTGTTGCACAGAAGCTTATTACTTGGCAGGAAATTATGGCCAGAACGGATAATAAATTAAGATCGGGATTTCTCGAATTTCTACAGATCAAAAATGTTATTAATAAATATAATTTGTTGCCAAATATAACACCTCTGGCTACTTCCTTGTATAATATAGGACTATTGGGAATAGGCAACTGCTATAAGTATTTGAGAAAGGGTGCAGATTTTTCCTTGGTGGAAGACATTTTAGTTAAAATATCTCAGGAAACTAACTGCTCCTGTTCAAGACAGGAATGGGAACGGATTGCCCTGATAGGTGGAAAGACTGTTCAGGCAGCCAACTTTAAGAGAGTGTCTTTTATATCACGTTGGTTGGCTTATTTAACTCCCAAAGTACTAAATAAGCATTTTTCGGGAGTAGAGAATAGATGTTTCAGATGTCAGCACTTGGGGGCGGGGTGACTGGCTCCACACATTTTATACTTGCCCCAAATTGGTTAGTTTTTGGACTGTAAATGTTTCCACAATTAGTCAGGATATTAATAAGACTATCAAGCCCGAAGCTGAGATTGTGCTCTTTGGTATTTCAGTGAAGAGAAGCAATTTGTCTAGGTCAGAATCAGCTTATTTGGCAACCTGCACCTTGGTGGCCCGCTCCTTAATACTTCAAAACTGGAGATCCAAGGAGATACCATCTTACTTTAAATGGCAGAATAAGATGAGGCGGACCAAAAAGTTTGAAGAGGCTTATGCCAAGAGAGCAGGATCTATGAGAAAATTTGCTAAAAGTTGGAAGTATTTCAATAATAGTGAATCGCGAACTTCTATGTAATATGTCAATTTAGTGAATGTGTTCATTTGGTACCTCGCACTTTCTATCTCCTTATAGCAATGGGAGATAGTATATATCCATTACTCTAGCACAAGACACTTTGGGCTCGATTCCGATCCGGTAAAAAAATCCACCGTACGATTCGTATTCGTAGCCCTTTCCGTACGAATCATACCCGTCCGTCCGAGTCGCGTAGTACGATCCGCATTCCGTGAATCCGTCCGAATCGTCACGATCCGTACGTATTGCAAGGCTGAGACTGTGAACCGTACGACTCGTACACACGCCGTACGACCCGACGAGTACGATCCAGACCGGGGAATCAGGACATGATTCGTACGGTCCACGTCAGGTAAGGGCGATTCGTACGGAAAAGCGCACGATTACATAATCCCCGTACAGCGCGTACCCCCTCATGATTGCAGGGGTACGGCACGTACCCCTGTGATCATGGGGTGTATGAGCCGTACCCCCATTGTACGATCGGTGTACGAGCCGTACCCCCATCGTACATGAGGTACGGCTCGTACACCGATCGTACATGGGGTACGGCTCGTACACCGATCGTACAATGGGGGTACGGCTCGTACACCGATCGTACACCGATCGTACAATGGGGGTACGGCTCGTACACCCCATGATTTGCAGGGGTACGGTGCGTACCCCTGCGATCATGGGGGGTACGCACCGTACCCGGGGGGGCCGTTCCGTACCTGTTTCGGCACGAACTCTGCTTTTACGGCTGTTTTCAGCTCCCGTAGAAAAAGGGTTGTACGGTGCGTACCCGACACGTATCGTACTTGCTGGGTCGTAAAAACCAGCCGCGAACCATACAGATGTCGCGTACAGCAGGTTCCGAGGGAGAATCGTACAGAGATTAGAGTCGTACGGTGTCTTGTACGACTCGTACGGAGTGCGGCTCCTGGTACGAATCGTACTTCGTCGTATGTACGGGGGACCTTGCAGGGTACGATTCGTACGGGAAAAACGCTCCGAACGGCTATTCGGAGCGTTTTTTTCCCGAATCGGAATCGACCCCCCTTTGTATTCCACTAGCTCAGAGAAGCTTAGTTAACATTCTTGTTAGGATCTGCCATTATATGAGAAGCTTTGGACAGATTACAATAGTTCAAAATAGCTTTAGTGGAATACTGCGATGGTACAACATGTTTGTACTTGGAATTTTTTGCACAAGACACTTTATGAATGTCAATAGCTCTGGCCAGACATGTTGAATTATGGGTATTTTTCACTCTAACAGTGAATTGCTAGTAGGAAATAGAATGTAGAAATAGAACGTGGAAAGTTTCTTTTTCTTTTAAATGTTATTTATGCTGTTATGTATATAGAATACTGTGATGGCACTTTACGTTTACATTTTGCACTTCTTGCACAAGACACTTTAGGAATGCCAATAGCGATATTCAGCACTTTAGCATAAGACATTTTATGTACATTACTAGTTATGGCCAGTTACGTTAACACTCCTGTTTGGATCTGTCATTACAGGAGTAGCCTTGGGCAAATCTCAATGGTTCAAAATAGGGCGAGTGGAGTACCGAGATGACACAATAGGTTTGCATTTTGCACTTTCCGCACAAGACACTTTATGAATGCCAACAGTTCTGGTCTGATAATGCTGAATTAGTCACTTATCAGTGTCACAGTGAAATGCTATTAGGAGACAGAATGTGGAAGGCTTGTTCAGAAATTATTATTTTTTGAATATTTGAAGATTTTATTCAATTTTATTCCAAGCTGCTAAAAACCCCTGTAAAGATATTGTTCTCGTCAGATATGCTTTTTTTCTCTTGTTTGTCCTCTGCTTTGCTCAATAAAAAAAAAGAAAATTATTACAGTTGTATAACAATGTCAATTTCTTAATAAAGATGACATAAACTTTATTAAGAAAATTAGAGACGAGGTTGTATGTGGGAATTGGAGGTGTCCATTTACTATATATACGGCTGGGGTTGAGAATGTGAGATAACATGCATAGAAATTCCTCCCTTCCTATAATGAGCTGTGCAAAAAATAAAAACACCACAATAATTATTTCTTTTCTGATACTGATTGTTAATTTCAGGGAAGAAAGTTCATAAGGGCTGTAAAGCTCGTTCTCAATTTTATTGTTTAAATAAGGTTGTAATTTTCTCTATATTTAGTTGAATTTATTTTGCGTTTTATGAAAAACTGAAGCCGCAACGTAAACGTACTTGCATTCTTAGATGCACGATGGGTTTAAGATCTACAAGTAGACATATGCAGGAAATCTATACAGTGTAAATATAATGTGAAAATAAGAGACTGATAGTACAAACATCTACAGATCTACAGTTATTTAAAATCAACAAGAAACATGTTCCCACTTTTAACTTCCCCGTCTGTCATAAAAGCTTAAGCATGTCACACAGGATGGACAGACCTGAAAAGCACTCCAACAATTCTATATTCTAGCTTTTTTCAGGTTTATAAAAAGTACAGACAGGGACATGGATCATAATCAACCTCTATTTATCTGTAAAAATTGAAAAGATGGTGTTTTATTAATAATAGACCCCAACACTGTGATATAAGAGTAAGTAACTGAGAGGTTCGGCACCATATAAAGCACAAAAACACAGGCCAAGTTGTTTTTTAGAGGTAGAAAACTCAGAGGCATTAATTTATTCTTGTAATGTAGAGCTTTTGTAGATGTTAATCCTATATAACACAGAAATATACTCAATTTCATTTACATTCAATATGCTTAAATGTATAAATCTTCATAATGTTTGTGATTATCTAGGCGGAATAAATTCTTCAAATATCCAAGATGCACATCTCTTCTTGTAGAATACCTGTTGGGAATGGCCCTTCTTTTAGGGTTAGCTCAAGATTTCTGCCTTCCTCCTCCGATTTTTTCTGACCATGTTTTGATTGGCTTTAGGACTCTGGGCACTTTACCACAGCTAACCAGTGCTAAACTGCATATGTTCTCACCCCTAACCTTGGTATAATTGATGTACACCTGTATGACATATTTGATTTACTTGTAAGTCCCTTGTAAAGTGGTATACCATATACCCAGGGCCTGTGAATTAAACACTATAAATGTGCCTGCAGCACTGATTGTGCCACCGAGAGAAGTCGCCTTTTAAACCTGTCTCAGGCTGGCCACTGCAGTTTACTGCCACTTCTACTTGGCAGTTAAACCTACTTGCCAAGCCTTAAAGTCCCCTTTTATTACACATAGGTTACCCCTAAAGTAGGCCCTAGGAAGCTATATGGGCAGTGTGTTGT